>NC_062259.1:11023750-11340833 GCF_905475465.1 Pieris napi | reverse complement strand
AATTTGGGTCGCTCAAATTAAGTTCGCCGTAAATTATATTATACTTAAAAATTCTTGGTTTGTTGAACCGTGAATTGTGGAAATAAGGTATTATGAATATGCTTTAAATTACCAAGTTGAGGGGCAAACATTTCACTTTGCTCTTTTTAGGAAAATATCGAATTTAATTTTAATATATTCAGAAACTTTTGATAAAATTGTTTCAAGTTTTTAAGCCGTCGAATGTTGCCGAATTTATTAATTCATGAAGTGTGCTACTAGGAATGTTTAAAATAAATAAAAACGAAAGGTATTTTTTAGTTTGCATCGTAACTGTCATAGATGCAACACAAAGCAGCAATTACACTTCGTTTTTTTTGTAACAAGCAGTGTTGGCCTAGTAACTTCAGCTTGTGACTCTCATCCGTGAGGTCGTGGGTTCGATCCCCGGCTGTGCACCAATGGACATTATATGTGCGCATTTTATATTCGCTCGAAAGGTGAAGGGAAACATCGCGAGGAAAAAGTCGACGGCGTGTGTCAGGCACAGGATCAACTACTTGCCTATTAGACAGATATGTTTATAAATATCGACATGTAATATTTAATATTGTACTCTCTGATTTCTTAAAACTCTATTAAAATATACATTGTGTGTATAACGTATATGAACGTAATATTTAACTGATTTAAAATCAAATGTTAATCGAAATTCCTCGTGGTTTTTGTCATTCTTTAATTTATGAATGTAACATGGGAATGTCGGTGACATAGTTCCTTATAATTATTAGACTGATAATATGGATTAATAATTAGATTATCTTGACGTTTCATTGTGATGTAATTTGTCACCCAACGTCCTTACATGCAATCAATGTTTCTGATCAGTTAATGTGGAATAATGGATACAATGGCCATAATTGATGAAAGGTCTCTGTAATGATTGAAGTGGTTTGAGAATTTGATCACTCGAGGAACGTACGGGGACATAATTATATTAGTTACTGATAGAGTTTTGTTATACCTTTGTATATAACAAGAATTTAGTAAATAGTAATAATTTAAACTAGACTTTTAATAAAACTGTTATAACCTATACAATATATCTACAAATGGCAATGTATTACATAACATGACTTGTGTTTCATTATTGCATATTATTATATGTTTTGAAATTCGTATTACCCTAAAAAGTGTGTAATATAAAATAAAATAAAATATGTTTATTATGGAACATAAGATACATGTATCACTTATTCCACGTCATTAAATTTGAATTTGTAGGCATCCCTACTCATCGGCAAAGAAGACAGAGGGTGTAGGCCGAGAGAAAAAGCCGGCGTAAAAATATCTCAGTCGCATTGATAATTTTTTAATGCATACAAAGTGCATGGTGATGGATCCTAAATAAAAAATCAAATTTAATTTCTGACAGATATATCACAGATACTGCTCCCCCCGAAAATAATTATTTAACTTTTATTGTATGTAAGAACGAAATCTTAAAAAAATTAGGTCGTCAAGCACTAGGAAGATGTAGATTTTTTTTAGTGCTAATGAATTGCATAAATAAACAGTATTACTTTGACTAATTTCTATATAATGTTTAAATAAAGTTTGTTTTCTAAACATAGATAAAAAAAATGAACTCGATAAAAAACGATCCAGTTTTATATAATATATATCTCAGGCTCTTAATATAGAGAAAAATGTCAGGCTCCTAAAATCCATTTTTCTATAAAATCATAATCTAAAAAATAAACACAATTTCAATTATTTTACGATTACATCGATTTGCGAGGCTTAAATACATCTATTTCTGTATAATAATCATCGATGTCTACTCATGTCTGTGTTTCATTACGTCGTGTATTCTACAATGTAATCTCAAACCAGTAGGCAAAGAGCATTTGCAATTGAAATAGTGTGAAACAGCTGAAAATTCAAGCTTTATTTACAAAAGGCTTAAAACTCAGCATGTTTGTGCGTTGCTTTGTAGTTTAGTATTTTCTGTATAATTAACATAGCCTCTTGAAAACGGAAGACTTTTGAAAGTTTCTGGATTATTTATTTAAATCGTGTTGTGCTTTGTAGAGCTTTATCGCACGTCTTTTGGTAAAACTAAACGTAATTTGTGTATTAATGTTTTTGTATGTTTTCATTAAGTTCTTTGCGTATTATTTCTGGTGTATAATAGAATAAAACAGTCTATTGAGATTATTTGTAGTCACAGGAAGCTTCTCATTCCTGGTCTAATCTGTTAATAATTTGACAGTTGCATCTACATGATTTCATAACTCTTTGATTCATCTGGTAAATGCAAGAGCAGTTTTACCTATGCATCTACATTAAATGATGACACAATTTTTAACCTAAAATCCCGAGGATTAAAATATAAATCGTTCAATATTAATCAAAATATTTTCTAACATATTCTTTCATTTAGACAACCTTGTGTAGGTTTTTTCTTTTTTTCGGTGTAAATTTATTGACAATTACCAATACGTGTGAAGGGTGTGATACTTTAAGACATATTTCTGTGTCTGTTTGTTGTTTTTTAATATGTTCGTTCATGCCATCCTACACTGTATAGTGTCGGGGCTTGAACATTGCAACCGTGAATTTTCGTTGCGAAGTAAGCCATGAAATTAGGTAAAAATCTTTATTTCTACAAAAATAAAATGCTTTTCTCCTATGGATCTGGGCCAAGACTTTTTTAAGGCATCATATTAACATAGATTTTGTATTTTGCAATAAATCGTCTAAATCAGCTATTATTAAACCATTTCGTGTTATTGCGTTCACACAAATATACAGTATTTACAATTTTCTTAACATGTATAGTAATAATAATAATTAAAAACGGACAAATAGAGAATTATAATATACTACACTAAATTTATTTACATACACTCCAGATATGCGTGCATATCTTAGAAACCACTGAAACGATTTTAATGATACATTTTCCTACGTTAATATTAATAATAATAATCTGAATTTAGTTCACGAGTGTAGTAAGACACATACGAAACTTAACACACACGTAGGTTTCTCCCTTGAATTCGTTAAAAGAGTTGTCGCCAGAAATCGCTTGTGTAGATAAAAAATTGCACCGACATCGTGTGCACACAGAAATGATTTAGTCGGTTTGACTTTGATGCAATCTCCTTCGGCAAAGAAGTTTCTTTTGGTAGAATGGATTTCGCTTTTCCGATGAATTCATTCATATTCATTTGCTTAGTGTATTCGCACCATTAGGCTGACTGTATTTATAAGGAATTGCATGTATGAATGGTTTTTCAGATGTATTTTGTATTTATATTTCTGGACTAGATGGCCTGGCGAACATCGTACCGCCTAACAGTCGATTCTTTATTTTTTTTTAATATTTATTCTGCTATTCGGGACACCGGTCTAGCTAGTAAGATAAAAAAAAGAAAGTTGATAATACAACAAATACATTATGTCAAAAAATAAAAATTTACCATCCCGGAACCCCTCCACTAACACTTGAACTTTATGATATGGTTTTAAAGTTCAAATTGCCTTTAAATATTATTACGAATATTTTGTATGGGAATATAGAAAAGTGTTGTTTTTAGACTTTTTCACTCAATTTTTTTTAATTTTTCTCTCCGTAAGAACCATCCTCGTACTTCAAGGAATATTATAAAAAAAGAATCAGACAAATCGGTCAAGCCGTTTTCATGTTATGTCGTGACAACGGAAAACGGGTTTCATTTTTATATATATATAGATTTATTTATATCGCTTTGCACGGGTCAAAAGGAAATACCCGACCCCTTAAAAGGCTTCTGTGACGCGGCTTTTAGACTTACAATTATTAATTATATTTACACTTTTAAAATATTACACTATACCTCTTTTTAAAGTCATTGTTTTAAATGTCTCATTGGTATTTATAATTTTTAAACGTGCAGGTTACACTCAATCCTGAAGTTGTGGGATCTCGCTTGTACAGTAATGCAATTTTCAAACGCGCTTCTAACTCATACGAGAAATTAAAGACGTACAAAAGGGAACTAAAAGTTATTTCTATTAATTTTATTTTTACTTTTATAGTTTTAAAAGCGATTAAGTATTACCATTCTTTTTTAAGTGAAACTTCTTTAGGCGCATGAGGGTAACATTTTTAAAAAACATCACGCAGATGTGTACCCTTTTTGTCGAAGATAAGGGAGAGAGCGATTGAGACCGATTCAGAGAGAGTGATAAGGGTGAAAACCTTATCGAAATTCTATTTTTAAAATTAAAATTCCGTAAAGAGAATTTATGAAATATTTTATATTTTATGCAAAATAATTTATTGAAATCTCAAATGATGAATTGTAAATTAAAATACCACGTGTTTTTATTATCGAAGAAATATAAATTTTCGACACTTTTAATATTTTAACTAAATTCATTAAATTCCTAACATATCTTCCTTTTCCCTCCCTCTAAGTCTCGGAAATCTAAAGTTTAAGATTTGTATAAATATGAACAAGAGTTAAAAATTAGTTTTCCAAAGAAGTTTCACCTCTGACATGTGTACTTTGTAGACACGCACTTTTTTTCTACTTGGTTCTCTTGCCGTAATTGGCTGGTATTTTTCTCCGCTAGGTCCAAATATATGTTCACAATTTAAAAGGCTTTAGCTCAAAGCTCTTCTTGGTTCAGGAACTCTTTCGTTCAATGGAAATTGTACCACGGCGTTGGACGAAGATATTTGAAGGAGCATGAGAGCGATGTTGGACTGATGCGATTAAAAAGAGTGGCGGAGAGTTTATTGCCAGTTCTTTTCTTCCGTTCTACGCCGTTGATTTGTGTACTGGCAAGAAATTTAAAATTAGAAGCATTTAATGTATATTTCTTTATTGACGTTCATAAGTGTACATTGTACCTACAAGAATAAATTATTTTTGACTTTAATTGAAAAGGACGTTAAAATTAAACTCTAAATTGTATACAAGGGATAACTGCGCACAAGCACGTTGTTTTATGTTTCGTACAGATGTTAATTTTTAAAGTGTGACCTAACTTGTTCTGACGTCAGTGGAGAATTTTAGATGATGTCGAAAAAATTAATGACTAGTCATTAATTTTTTAATGTAAAACATGATTCTTTATAAATTCCGTTTTTAACATGAAATGTCGCTTCACTTTCAAAACTTTCATATTAGACAGGTCAAGCCAAATTCTAAGTAAAGATATTAATACTTGATACCAATGAAATGTGAAAATTAACTTAATCCCTCTCCTCAGTCACATGTAATATATGCCAAACAAACAAATAAAAGCAAATTTCAACATGATTTCAAAGAACGCGTAATATTGTCATTATTTATCGTTCTTGAGTAATGCGTGCCAATACATTGTGTTGTGATGTTGTAGCATTCTTAACTTTGCATTTCTCTCATAGTTAATGTTGGCACTGAGCAGTCGACATGTCAAGAACAATGTGTTTACTTCTTGTTGTTACACTGTTCTTTGAAAAAATTCAGGTGTGTACTTTAATATTAGTGAGTAGACTTAGGTAAGCTTATTAAGAAATAATATATGAAGAAAAATAAAAGACTAGGGGTTGTTGCATCTTTAATTTTACTATTAGATTTAATAGCTCAATAATTATTGAGTGAATATATGATTTGCCGGAATAAAAGAAAGGGGTAAGAGTAGTGTAGACATATGCCAGAAGACAGCCTGATCACAACACTGGGTGCTAAAACAATAAAAATTGTGGTTTTACCACTTATTTGTAATATAACGTTGTTAGTTAAAAAAACTCAGAGTCTCACTAATTATTTTTCTTTTAAAGGATGTATATCACTCTTTTTCGATTTTAGTCACTTGTTTTGTTTCATAGGCCGTATTCGAATGTGCGACTACAGACGAAGAGTTATTTTCTATATTGAACAATATTATTTTTTTCTTATTTTTTAAATTTTGATTCATCTGCAATCAGCCTCTTAGCTTTTATCAGATTTTATGAGAAATTATATCTTCCTCGACAGTGGCAATTCCCAAATATTTATGGACTTCAGCATTTCGTGTTAACCACGGCGCACCGCTCATATCTCGCAGTGTTTTGTTTTGTAGCCGCTGCAGGATTTCGATATTAGAGCGGCTTGCTGAGCCCCAGAGCTGTATCCCATAGAACCATATTAGTTTTATTACGGTTTTGTAGACGAGGAGTTTATTTTCCAAACTAATTGCGGCATTTCTACCTAATAGCCAGTTCATGCTACGAAGCCTACCAATAGTAATAATAATAGCAATTATATGGAAGTGTTTCTAGAGAAGCAATCCAATACCGTAATCACATCTCTCGTTCTTATGTTTCAGACGAAGATAGATACACTCGACAAAAAAACAATTGATGGCATGATTTTGAAAATGCTTTGGGAGAAAGTGTTCGGCCAGTATGATGCTAAGTCAAAAGAATTAGCCATAAAGAAAATACGTAATGGAGGCGACTACGACACACTAGTTAAACACCTTACGAAAGTACAAAAGGATAAAGCGAAAAAAATTATTAATTTGGTAGCCGAAGTTATGTTAGTGTACATGAGCTGAATAAAAAGTTAAAAAATCACGCAAACCGTTTAATCATTCATCCTTCCATCCATCATGACCATCCTTTTAACAATACATGTTCTTCTTTCACAATGATACAACATATTAGTGTACCTAATATAAAAATATATAAAAATCCTTTCCTAAACTAGAGGATTTTTTATTATTTTATAGATTGCTACTACAACAACTTATATTTCGACAAAGGCCTCCTCCAAATGCTGCCATGTTGATCTGTACTTCGCTATTGGCATACCATAAAACTCCGGCTAACCTTCTCATATCATGAAGCCAAGTCCTCATCTGCGTTCCCTTGCGTCTCTTTTCATCCCTAGTGTAACAATATTTTACTTCTTTGATGAATTTTCCCGTTCATCTGTTACCATCTTTCCCGCCCATCACCATTTCAGCCTTTAACATATTACTTTTGCGTCTTAAAAGTTAATTTTACTTTTTATCTTAAATAATTAAGTAATTTTGGTCTACTATATGTATATATTTTAATTAGAAAGGATTCGGTTAACATGATCTATATGTATATGATATTTCCTAATATCCGTAGCTTATGAGCGACCTTGCAACTGCCAATAGACATATCTGCAACTTGATTGTGTTTCTAGTCTGAGTACATTGGTCGATTAATTAAAGCGATTGATTTGCCGCAATGGCTTAGTGCATACGGTTGGCTTATTTTTTTATAAAAAAAAAGTAAAAAAAAAGTGCGTGCGTACAAAGTACACATGTCAACTTCTTTGGCAAACGAATTTTTAAGTCTTGTTCATACTTATACAAATCTATAACTTTAGATTTCCGAGACTTAGAGGGAGGGAAAAAGGAAGTATGTTAGGAATTTAATGAATTTAACTGTCATTAAAATATTAAGTGTAGAAAATTAATACAAGTAATTTTTATTTTTTATTTATTTCTTCGAAAATAAAAACACGTAATATTTTAATAAAATTTGTCATTTGAGATTTCAATAAATTATTTTGTATAAAATATAAAATACTAATGTTTCATAAATTCTCTTTACGAAATTTTAATTAAAAAAATAGAATTTGTATAAGGTAATTCGCACTTCTCACTCCCTCTCAATCGGTCTCAATCGCTCTCTCCCTTTTCTTCGACAAAAACGCTGCACACCTTCGTGACGCTAATATTATTATTGCGACTCATCCGTAAACATTTTACCCTCATGCGCCTAAAGAATTTTTACTTTAAAAATATGGTCAAAAAATAGTTTTCAACGTACAGTTAGAGTTATGGGACGGAGCCTAAAAAATCAAATGTTTCGATGTCGAAATCGTTTCTAAACAACATATAGGCGACAAATATGAACGGCGATAAAACCATTCTAAAATGGCATGGACTGTCAGTTCTCCAATCGATATCGTAGAATGGACAAGAAGAACTTAGAAGAAACTACGCCACCTTTTGTAAATGCTTATAAGAATCTGTAACTTTTACAGCATGCTCCTAAGCACCTATATAAAGTCACAACCCTTGAACCTCTATCAAAGTAGGCAGGGCAAAATAATCCACAAAGAAAAAGCGTTAAGATAATAATACCAATAAAGCACGCAATGTATATGTATCATGTTCCATTGCCGGATGAAACGATTGTCGATAGCTTCGCATACAATTTAAACTTTCATGCTCGAATACTCAAAGCGTAATTGAAAGCAAATGTACCTTAATTAGTACACTAGCTTTAACACGAGACATCACATGGACTAATATTAAAATGTTTTACACAATTAATTCCTATAAGTAATCGACAGGAAAGGATCTTTACTTATTACTGTCGAGAGTGTGCAGAAGTAGTTCATCGTAAAAGTTAATTTTACTTTTTATCGTACCATAACCTTTCAATTATACTTACTGAAGTTAGTTTGCTATATACTATTTTAATTAGTGAGGATTCGGTTAACATGATCGATATACTCGTATATGATATTTCCTAAAATCCGCAGCTCATGAGCGACCTTGCAACTGTCAACGTCCAGAACGCGTTTTTTCAGCCACTTTACCGCGCACCACCACTATGTGGAACCAGCTACCCACGGAAATATAATAAGGTGCCTACTACAAGAAAGGATGGTATCAATTGTTAAAAGAGCTGCAACGCATTTGCGATCCTTTTGGCAGTGATATCACTTAACATCAGATGTGCCTCCTCTATCTATCATCTATACGATATCACATACACGAACCATTCACAATCTACTAATTTTCAGCAAACAATAACATTCATTTGTTTTATTTCTACGTGTGTATGTTATGCATCATAATTGTAGATGATCCTACTACGTCTGCGGTATGTCACCAACTGTTCATTCCGGGATTATAGCATTAACGAAAGTCAACCATGGACAACCTTGGTACATCACTAGTCAAGGTAGAAAATCTGAATTTCCTCAATATAAAACAACCTTCTTAGTGACAATTCTTCGAATACTAGTCAAGGTAGAAAATCAGAATTTCCTCAATATAAAACAACTTTCTTAGTGATAATTCTTCGCATACTAGTCAAGGTAAAAAATCAGAATTTCCTCAATATAAAACAACCTCCTTAGTGATAATTTTTCGCATAGCGTACTGTGATCGCAATTTTACAAGGAAATAGCGGTGTTTTGTTTTACATTTTTACATAACTAGATTCTTGATTATAGTGAATAAGAACCGTTCATCTAATCTAAAGTAATATCACTGAGTATGGACTGCCACATCAGACGTTCTTGGTTTAACCACAACAAGTTAGGTTAATTTGTTATAAAAAAGGCGGCGCCCTAGGTTTTTGTTTCTTCATAATTTTTATACGACATAAGTAGATGATCTCGCCTTCTGCCAGCGAGTGTACAAATAACACTTGCACAGCCGTGGCTCGAACGGACGTTCTCAGAGTTGAGAGTCACACGGTCAAGTCACAGCTCACATTTTATTATTATAATATCGCACTGTAATTCATAATAATAAGCTATATTCATCTTACAATCATAAATAATATTATCAATTGAATAAACAAATGATTATCTTAAAATTATCAATGTGTTACACGTACGCTATGCGTTTATTAAAACTTAATTTGAAAAATTATATTCCTTAGATTCCATTAAGTAGCAAGCTTTATTAAAATATAAATTCCTTTGAGACCAGTCTAGTGTAGTGAGGCTTCTAATCCATTTTCTAACGTTCATTAAGAAATAACTTCATTTTATTAATGGATATTTAATTAACACAAGATTCAATATAGTGAGATAAAGTACAGTGGGATATTTTAAAAAACAACAGCTTTGCTCGTTCGTAATTTATTTCTTTTGAAAATTTGGTTTATCTTATCGGCATATCCATTGTCGCTTCTGTACATTGTTTTCAGTGGTAGACCAGAAATAACTCTACCTGACTTACAAATGTTGACAGTGACACGGAGCCTCGTGGCCTGTTATATGATTATGGTATAGTACTCGTATTGTCTTTTATTGAAATAAGCTTTACACATTTAAAGAAAACACTTTTTTACCGGATTGAAGTTATGTATTATAAATTTACAATTATTTTACATAATATCAAATGTAGTTTTCGTTTCGAGGTGTCCATACTTCATCATTAGATATATACTACATACATATATTTCTACCGCTATATTATATTATGTATTTAAGAAAGTAGTATATATATAGGTATATAGTAGTATATATATATTATTATAAATTCCCAAAAAATTTGAGGACACCGTGAGCCATTTCTGCCAAAACCCTCCATCTTTTCGTCGATATCAACTCCGGGGAAATAAATACAGATAATACAACTTTTTCTACAGCTGTGATACTTTTTGACATTCAACACCTTTTGTCTTCAGTCACCGTGACCACGCACGCTGTAAAGCACGCGAAACGTCGGGTAAATTTAAAATTATGTAAATTTATAATAATACAAAACTTCAATCCGGTAAAAAAGTATTTTCTTTAAATGATTATGTTCTTCTTGTTTAAAAGTCTACATATTCAAGGACCGAGACCACTTTACGCGTAATATCGTGCGCTATTTGTGCGGAAGGCTATGCACCAATGGACCTTTCTTTTCGCCGCAATTAACACATGCTGGAACGGACAACAGGCATGCATTAGATGTATAAGGTCGATGGCGTGTGTCAGGCAGGCTCATTACCTACTAATCTTTAAATACAAAGTACCCATGTCAGTAAAACTTCTTAAGCAAAATAATTTTTAAGTCTTGTTCGTATTTATACAAATCTAAAACTTTAGATTTCCGAGACTTAGAGGGAGGAAAAAAGGAAGATATATTAGGAATTTAATTGTCATTAAAATATGAAGTGTCGAAAATTAATACAAATTATAAATTTATTTTTTTGTATTCATAATTTGTAATGTATGTGTAATTCGTCATTTGAGATTTCAATAAATTATTTTGCAATAAATACAAAATACATTTACTTAGTAAATCCTCTTTACGAAATTTTAAATGTAAAAATATAATTTCTATATCGCCCTCCTCACTCTCTCTCAATCTGTCTCAATCTCTCTCTCCCATTTCTTCGACAAAAACGCTGCACATCGTTTCATACGTAAAATTTTTACCCTCCGTTTAAACCTGTTATATTAGAGTCCGCCCCACCACTGAATGCCGATAGACGCGGCGCTAGCGAGTAGCGCGGCGTAGTAATATGTTGCTAGTGCTAGGTGCTATTTTACCCCAACGTAACATAAATTAATATGAAATTCGCGAACTACTCTTCAAGATTTGCTTCTAATGTTTTACCTTAAAACGAATAAAATAATGTTTCACTGACGACAACGACAAAGACAACTTTCGTTCCAGGGTTCCCGTCGGCAATGAGTGGTGGCGCGGACTCTAATCTTTATATATATAATTCTTCTGTGAGTGTGTATGTCACTGAACTTCTCTCAAACGACTGGACCGATTTTGATGAATTTTTTTGTGTATGTTCAAGGGGATCTGGGAATGGTTTAGATTCACAAATCAGCCCTCCAGATGGCGCTGCAGTCGGTACTTTCATACTTTGCTTTACTAATCGCTTGAAATATCATGCAGGACAACGTCTGTCGGGTCCACTAGTTGTATTATAAAGCAAAATGTCATAAAACGTCTCAAGCTGTAAAATGGACGCAGTCGCTCCAATGTCTGTAATAGAAGTTAGTCTGCCTACCGACCCGATACAGTTAATATGCACGAACCACTGAGTGATTAAAAAGAGGGTAGTCTAAAAATTTTCAATATATTCTAACCAACGAAACCTCAGAAACATTCGATTTGTAGCGTGCGCTGAATCATTTAATTTAATAGCATGTGTTACTATCGTATGATGAATAAACATGTTTGACATGCGTGAAATTAAATTTCTCTAGTCTAGCCCTTGCTAGCCTTTGTAGTTTGAAATATATAATTTAACTAGAAATAGGTTGCATATTCTGCTGTCCGAAAATGTATTGCAATGTTAATCAAGTATGACCTCGGTAGATTAGACAAACTCTTAGATGTCTAGAAATAAAAGTGATCCTGACAAGAAAATCTTATCTACGTTATAACATTATATAGCCGCCCACGTTTATAAATGGGGTGTTCATCTGTAACTTGTTTGTATAAAAATATACGAATATGATTTCAAAAATATATATGTTTATTTAAAAAAATGTTTATATGAGTTTCGGTGCATGAAGGCTGTGTTTTGTTAAGGATTGAAGATATTTTCATCATTTCGTCAATTGACAGTCGTATGAAAGTCAATATGACAACCGCGAGCAAAATTTTGCTTCGAAATATGATCTAAGCATATTTTATAGCACAAATTACATTCTTTAAATAATGATTTCAAATACTACGTTGGAGTTTATATCCCTATTGAGAAGTGTACACGTAGTCAAGTTCCAACTTTACCTTTGACAACTAAAAAGTAGTCCGTATAATGTTTTAAAAGGGCTCAGGGCACTATTAAATAACTAGCTCAACTTTGAATAGGTGCTCTATATAAAGACATGTTTTAAACTAGGTATATATAACTATTCTGGAAATAAATACTGTTACATAAAAACTTTGCTGACTCTCGAGTTTCGATACACCTATGTACAAATATTTCTTTTTTACACTAACAAATTTAAAACAAAAGAAAGCATTGCAAGCAAGAACCCAAGTGAGAGCATTATCCGAGTATCAAAAGGTGCCCGGAGGTCTTAGAAGGTTCACAACACACAAAATCCAACGACCAAATTTCAGTTAAAACTAAGGTCTACCTGGACAAATTGTAATACCATTTTGCATATTTTTATTACAAGTTTTTAAATCCACACTCTCAGTTAATAATTTCCAATGTTGATTCTACTCTTACAAGTCTTCACTATCAAAATAACATGTAATTAGTGAAATTGTATTTGGCCAGACACTTAGTACCTACATAATTTGGTTTCACGTGTGGCCAGTGAGTGATAAATTGAATTAGGGACACCGCATTAATAACCAAAAACGTGTTCATTGAGAGCTTCAACCTTGAGTTTTTTTTAAGTGAATTATTCCATAGCAAGATAAAACAGTTGTATCTAATCGGGAACATACTTGGCGAATAAAAGGAGTGGCTGAGTTGGAAGATTCTTCTAGCCCGTTCGACGCCCTTGATTTAAAATTAAATTTAGAGACAATAAAAAAACAGTGGCGCTACAACCCTTTTTCTCGGCCTTAGATTTCTTATCTGATTCGTGTTCATTTGTTTTTTGTCTAATAGGCATAAAGGCCATCTGTGCCTGATCCGCAGTTTTGACTTTTTCAAACCGACTCAATCCTTTAGGCCACCGATTACTGATTTACTGCATTTCAATGCTCCAAAATATACGTATTATATTCTAATTATACGAAACATTACGAAAAATTATTATTAAATTAAAGATATTTTGCCTCTTTAAGTTGTTTTAACTTCTAAATGTATAAAACACTCCAATGGATTGATGTTTTGTCAGTATCTAAACGCTCATAATCCTAGTTTTGCTAGTTAAAAGTGAAACATACACAACAGAATTACGTTAGAAACTAAAAATAAAGTTACTTTTGTTTGATACATTTCTATCGTCCACATGAAAGACTTTTACATCAAACGGAGTTGAAAATCCACTCTGTAAAGTCAAACATTTTTATCGAACATGCAATCATACGTTGTTAAGCACAAATAAAAATATAAGAATTTGTATCAGACTCGAAAGTACTAAAAATAGCGACAGTAAAAGAATTTTATTGTACGTGGTCGCAATTTTTATCGCGGTGTCAACTAGCCAATTGGCCCCATAGTGGGGCAATAAAATAAATTCCTCTCATCAGTGAGACAGTGGTGATTTATTATCATTACATACTAACAAAGGACAGCGTTTTAGACTCCACCAGTCACTTGAAAATTAAGTTAAAACACGCTGTCTTGATTAGGTAACTAAAATCCTAGGGACCTTTTCCTAACGCGCAAGATTCGGAATTTTCTCACTATTTAAAACTATGATAGTGTGTGAAAGATATGGGTTCTATGTCTTCCGAAACAATTATTGTTTCTTTAGGAATCGAAGCGAAGTATAATATAATCTATTACTAGCTGACCTGGCTAACTTCGTTCCGCCCTACAACCTTATAATATCGTTGTTACTTTAATTTAACTTATTTTAGGATTTCATTAATGTTAAGTATTACATTAATACAACTTTTTGCAAATACAGAAATGTTTTATTGCTTGCCATTGCGAAAGAAGAATGGCAGTTTTACACATTAGACATCTTCTCTCTAGCGTCAATATGGCGATACTGCATGTTAAGCACTTTCTGATATCCAACATCTTTTGATCAGGATCAAAGCATGGTTATGCATCTCCTTTTTCACCTCAAGATCGGAATTTCTTGAACTGACACGAATTCGACGTAAAATGATGCGTAGTTTTATCAACAGATGGCACCATATGGTTTTTGCATTCGTAAAATTAATTAATTAATTTATTGTTATTCGATAACTTATCCGATATTTTATTGCTTATTCTGCTATTCGGGACGGAAACAATTCCAACAAATCAAAAACCATGGCAATCGGTCCAGCCGTTCTCGAGTTATAAGTGTTGTAACAAACACGACTTTCTTTTATATATATAGATACAATATTTTCGTGTCACTCTCGTGACTTAGGGTGTTCAAGAAAAGAGCGGAACAATTCTTAAAAGACCGGCAACGCTCTCGCGAGGCTCTAGTATTCAGTGTCTATGGGCCGCGGTGTTATTTACCTGACTCACCCGTTTGCTGATATAAAATAAAACACACACGTGGTGCGACAACGTCTTTAGGTCTTGGCCTCAGATTTCTGAATCTGTTTCATGATCATATTTAAATCTAATAAAATAAATAGGTGATCAGCCTCCAGTGCCTGACACACGCCGTCGACTTTTCGAGTCTAAGACATGTCGGCTTCATCACGATGTTTGCCTTCACTGTTTGAGCGAATGTTAAATGCCCACATAGAAAGAAAGTCTATTGGTGCACAGCCGGGGATCGAACCTACGACCTCAGGTATGAGAGTCGCACGCTTAAGCCACTAGGCCAACAATGCTCTTAAATATTCGAATATAAGCGTCAATATCATACCAATGATTTCGTTATATTCGTTGTGTGTTGCCAATGTGACAAAAGCCAGTTACAATTTACGTCACGATTTAACTGCCCTGTTCAAACAAATACGTATAAAATCATTATCTGATTCCTGACACATATTAGTAAGTGCTATTTAGACTCCAATTCTGCAGTTTACTTAACCCTTCGTAGAATTAAAACGTTTAAAAATCAATATGTTCCTCTCGGTAACGTTCGAAATCAGTTGCCAAAAGATTTTTGTTGGTATTCGTTTAATATCTGTTGAAAAGAGCAGAATATTATGCTTAATTATTGTTTAATATACTTGCTTAATGCTACTGGAAAGTTTTATAACTGTACTTATAAGCTCGGAGTAATTTTGTTTATTTTTAATTTCCAACTTTCTAGAAGCAAGATAGTAGTTTTAAACTTTCTTGCAAGCGTAGGCTTATCATGCTGGCCTGGGTAAAAATGTAGCTAATATATCGCATTCTCAGATAATAAAATTTAATCTTTGTAGTGAGGTTATGCGTTTCTTGGCGTTATTACATCGCGGCTTAGCATTAAATGGGGAGCCTCGTGTTAACTAATGTAGCTTTCAGATTATAGGTCTATTCGAATAATGGACTAACGTTTGGTTTTATTATCCATACAATTCGTAACGCCTCGTTAATCTATGGATAGGGCATTTGAGAGTTGAATTAAGTAAACTGAATATATACATAATTGACTATATCATATCTACAATTCTTTATTATTTCTGTAATAAAATAAACTAGTTGGTATTTAAAATATATAAAGGAGATTATTCATACATTCCTCACAATAATATATATCTAATTGTTATTAGATTACATACGTATACGTGAAGAAAAAGTCCTTTAATTGCATTTATTGTAATAATAAAGTTTTATATTTATTTACTTAGTGTATTGTCCTAAATTGGGGCCACTTCTTACCAAGGTATCCTTGGAAAATTTCGAGGTAATCTAGACATCTTCAAACGCGCCCTTTCTCTTTACAAGCAAATATAGTAGGAATACGTAGAAAATATCGCGAGGGTCAAATCTTAGGAATGAAAAATGAACAATAGATGTTCAAGACGAATGGGATCTGGGTAAACGATTTGTGACATTCACACAAGTGTTTTTATAAAGAAATACTTGTAAATAAGCACTAGCAAAGGCTTTTTAGTGTAACTTAAAAAAATGACGACAGAGGGCGTGAGTCGTATATTTTTCTCTTAAATCAAAGATATAAAGTATTGAAATGTTATAAGAATTCTCGTGGCGTCCATTAACTAAAACGCCAAAAGAAATCCAATACGCACATTAACAGATGTCAGATTGTTTTCCCGCGTCGGAATTTTCTATAACATGTATAAATCTCTTTTTGGGGCATGGAGTAGATATTCTAGAAGGTTTTTTAGAATATAAATTGATTTAAACGCTAGACGGTCGTGGATCTCTACCGTTCAACACACGTGAAATCTATAAATCTTCATATTTACGGCTCACTTGAAAATTTCTTTCCTGATTCAATTCTTAAGATGCCAGAGGCCTCGCAAGAGCGTTTGCGGTCTTTGAAGATACGCTGGTACGCTCTTTTCTTGAAAGATCCTAAGTCATATGGTTCGGAAATAATTCAGAGGTTAGCTGTTGCATGCTTCAAACACTGACAATTATTAACTTGGAATTGAAAAATGTGCAATAATACTTTACAGCAGAATATATTTAGTAACGAAAATACCTATCCTGAAGTCATACCGTTTTCTTATTATCTATACTAATCTCATTGAACTGTTTTTGCTACTTGCTATTTACTGCGCGAGTAAACATTGGGTAAAAACTAGTTATTGGTGATAATATAATAATCACCCTCCACGTCCACACTCTATCACTTGATAGAGTGTGGAGGGTGATTATTGGCGTGATCGACCATAGCTACACACACGTTCCGTAGAGATATGCATACAGTACAGATCTACCTAGACTTAGTTCAGGGGCTTCAATACCTGATAAACAATGTAATTTTTATTGAATTTTTTTTTTTTGATTTGAGTTTGATTCGTTAACACATACATATTATATTTATTAAAAATTACTTTTTTATTAGTCGCTAACTAATGTTCTGACTTATTATCTAAAAGTCAATTTACACCAATTTTCCAAACAAAAGTGCAAGAATATTACTTGGGTACATTGGGGATTCGTTTAACCAAGACGCCATTAAGAGAAAAACCCAAGGAATCACATAATACGCATTTCAAATGGTTCTTTTTGTTATATATAAATAAATAAACAATAATACTCTTCATAATTCTATTAAAAGCCGACGAGCACATAACTTTAGTGCGGCTAAGCAATAATTATGCATTATACACGCTCTCGAGAGTTTACATTTATGGAGATATATTAGGAGTTCTGGAACTCAAATCCAAATGTTCTACGGGTCATATACTGTAACTAATACGCCAATTATAAGTTGTTTTACCACGATTTAATTGATTGACGACGATATAGTACTATGCCTATCTATCTTTCAATAATAAAAATTAAAACTGACACACGCCGTCGACTAAAAAAACGTCGACGACGTCGTTGTCGTCGTCGGGTTTTAGGCAAGCCGGTTTCCTCACGATGTTTTCCTCCCCTGTTCGAACGAATGTGAAATGCGCACATAGAAAGAATGTCCATTGGTGCACAGCAGGGAATCGAACCTACGACCTCAGGGATTAGAGTCGCACGCCGAAGCCATTAGGCCATCACAACAACTAGCAATAATAGTATGTCATTCAAACAGAATCCTTGATACATATAATGCAGTTTCTGGGTTAGCATTAACATGACAGCATAAGTATACACACACTTCTCATACAAACACAAAATCACTCACACATATGCATTATTTTCTAAATGTCTTGTATAAAATTTGTATTCTTGTTTTCATGAATAGCATTTGTTTTAAAGAAAACAACTTTTTTTACCGGATTGAAGTTACGTATTATTATAAATTTACAATTATTTTACATAATTTTAAATTTAACCGACGATTCGCGTGCTTTACAGCGTACGTGGTGACTGAAGACAAAAGGTGTTGGATGTCAAAAAGTATCACAGCTGTAGAAAAAGTTGTATTATCTGTATTTATTTCCCCGGAGTTGGTATCGACTTAAAGATGGAGGGTTTTGGCAGAAATGGCTCACGGTGTCCTCTAATTTTTTGGGAATTTATTATAATACATAACTTTAATCCGGTAAAAAAAATTGTTTTCTTTATGTGTAAAAGTTACGCAATAAAAGACATTACTATGAACATTTGTCTTAAAAAACATATTTAATTATTTATATAAAACTGTAAAAGTAACTGGTCACTTGTGTAACTAGCGTCTGTATAGCTAAAATTTAATATTGTTTTTTTCTAAATAAAATATTAGAACTATTTCTTATCCGTAAAAAAGAATCCTTATTAAACTTGACGATTAATTTTGCGATGTGGTCATAAATCCCTAAATTCTCAGTCTGGCTAGGAACAGTGCTACGAGATATCCTTAATAGTAATTAGTAAACGTTCCCTTTGTCTGTCATCAGGTGTCAGTACCTGTGGGCTATATACCTATATATATATATATACTACTTGCTTAAATACATAATATAATATAGCGGAATATATGTATGTAGTAAATACTATGTGCTTATAACTAACATAAAATATATAAAATTACTTTAGTTACTTATAAAAGTTAAGTTTTAGTTAAGTTATTAAAAGGAGTCCCTTTAGGCAAGGTTCCGAAGATACTGGCAGCCCTTTGAATAGCTAGACTAATTCTTTGTCCGAGGTAGCTGCCAGATCTTCGGTCTCCTGTGGTGTCGACTAACCTTTTTGATATTACTTTAAAAAGCCTTAAAGCGCTAGGACCATACTACTTTATATCGCATATACAATTAATTCCGCAATATATCTATGATTGTATTAAATAAACGTACGTTTCATTGATGTGATACTTAATCCAGCTTAAAAGTAGGATTAACATTGCCAACACATTGCTATTTCACTGAAATTACTACAATTTATACCAAAGTGATTGTTGATTTAAACCTATATACGCTAACCATTTGAAAAGTGGTCGCCATCAAAATTTATACTGACGCTTATTACAATGAGAGATTGTATTGTCAAAGCATATTTAAATTGGCCGGATTATGTATGGCGCGTATAGCTTGAGTGAGCTTTATTAACATCCATAGCCAAGCACAGGTACAAAAGCGGCCGGTGCTTCATTTGACGAAATTAAATGCATGCTTTGATTTAGCACGGTCTTCGCAAGCTATCACAAATACGTTTGATTAGATGGTAAGCGTAACAGAACAAATTGTTGAGGGAATATTTTAGCAGCCGTCTTTGGAACTAAACGGAGATACAAACATACAATCGTTGGTATATTATTCTACATTGTTTGTTGTTACCATTACTGTATCAGAATATAACCATAATTGTTAGTTTTTTTGTTTTGCACTGAATTAAATTTAAAATACTAATATTTCATAAATTCTCTTTTGAAATGTTAATTTTAAAATATAATTTCTATAAGGTAATTCCGCCCTTCTCACTCTGTTACAATCGGTCTCAATCGCTCTCTCCCTTTTCTTACATCGATCATCGATCGACAAAAACGCTGCACATTTTCGTGAGACTAATATTATAATTATTGCGTTTTATCCGTAAAGATCAAGCGACGCAAGTGGAATTGGATAGGCCATACACTTCGAAGGGATCCCAATCATATTCCCAAGCAGGCGCTTGATTGGAACCCGCTAGGAAAACGAAAGCGTGGCCGTCCCAAGCAAACCTGGCGCCGTACAGTCGCGAGGCAAAGAGAGCCGGAAAGACTTGGAGCGAGGTAAAATACGAGGCTCAAGACCAAACGCGATGGAAACTCACTGTGGACGCCCTCTGCCCCATCTAGGGGTTATAGGATATTAAGTCAAGTTCATACGTAAAAAAATTACCCTCCTAAAGAAGATTCACTTCAAAAATATTTTAATTTAAAATGATTGCTTTTAAAGTATTGTGTTAGAAGGCACTTCTGCTAGTTCCGTTCCAATGAATTTTAGCAATTTTCGTTGTTGGTATGCCCCAACGCGCACATTTCAACCACATTGGAAGCGGCAAGTCAACCGTGGCAAGATCTTTTGTTCGCGGCAATTATATTCGAAGGTGCGCTAAAATCGTTTTAGAAGTAGTAATCGTTATTTTGCTTAAAATTATTTTTGTGCAAGGATAATTTCTTGGCTTTTTTTCAGATTCCATAAGCGTATGTAATTCGCGTATAAAAAAAGTTTTTTTATTGCCAGCAGAATGTAAGGCAACTGCATAATGTAGTAGCATTCTATTGGTTAAATAGATCCCGTTGTTTATGAGTATATAATTAAAAAATATCTTTAGAACAAATTTAGTGGTTATCATAGCGAACAGATTTTAAAAATGTAAAGTTCGAATACATTAAGTTATTTTCAAACGACGCCACTTTGTACTATTTGTATTCGAAATCAATTTCTTGAAACGCAATATACTCAAATAGAAGTATGGGTAAAAGTTATTACATTACGTTGAAATATTGAGTTTTGAAGCCTCAATACAAAAATAACTTACTTTAACTTGTATTTTTATTTTACTTAAACTTTTTAACACAAATTAATGTAATGTAAAGACTAAAAACCTGGTAGGAGATCGATACATCCTTCTTTATAACATTTACATATTGTTACGAGCTAAGGGATCGGATAGAAAACGCCGTAAATCTCCTCAAGGATTTATTTTAAAATACACACACTATTCAATTCACAAAACACTGTCACTAATTACTTCAATAAAACGCACTAAACACATTCACAGTACTTGTCTTCACTATCCGCACTTTTATCTATTCGATGTTAATCTTTCGGAATCGCACTCGAAACTGAATTAACTGGTCGCGGTTCAGCACGGTATTCGTGAACATTCTGGGCAGAAGCGGTACTGAGTAGCTGATGTTCTATCCTTATCGCCCAAATCTAGAACGTACGTACTCTTTATTTTCTCCCACATCACTCCATCCTTGTCTCACACCTAGAAAGTTCGGTGTATAATATTCCTTCTTCTTGTATTAGTCTTGAAAAGGCCTGAAAACGGCACCTGAGTACACTTGAGTACACTTATCTGACCGCCTGAAAAAATGTTTCAGCCTCCTGCAAATATGTGTAGCTTTATGTATATTAGATTTTTTAGATTTTGCATAAAACCTCTCTTGAAATGGCATAACCCACTATCAGTTTGCTGACAACGTCTCAAAGTTGTAGAAAAATCTAGAAACATTTCAGCCAGCCCCTGTGTTCGTAACAATATTTTAATATCATAAAAAGGACGAGAGGAAATATTTGAAGAAGCGGGAGGACTTTGACTTTCTTTAGCAGTAACAATTTAGAAAAATTAAACGTAAAAAAAAAAAGAATTTGTAAAATAATTAATTGTCATTTGTTTATGGTTTAATTTCAGTTTTGTTTTTGTCTATTAATGTACTTATGTTTTCTGTTTCTTTTATTTTGTTTAACAATGTAATCCGTTTTGTGTATCGCCTACATGTTCTATTTCATAATATGGATATGTGTTAGCTGTAAGATTACTAATAAATAAATAAAATTTCAGGATAATACATTAATAATAATTCGGGCGGAAGTTGCGTAGACCGAATGAGGCTCAAGTGGTCACTGCGGACGAGCCATTGAAAAATATTTGGTCCATGGAAACATGTTACGAGTATTAAGATCATTATTTTCATGCTGCCTGACAGTATTTGTTACTATTATTTGTGTCCATGTCGACCTAATTGATATCAATGTTGTTTACAAGTATTAAGATTATCTAATATATAAAATTCTCGTGTCGCGGTGTTTGTGGTTAAACTCCTCCGAAACGGCTAGACCGATTCTCATGAAATTTTGTGTGCTTATTGGGTATGTCTGAGAATCGGACAACATCTATTTTTCATCCCCCTAAATGTTAAGGGACACCCCTAAATATTTTGTTTTTAGATATTTTTTTCTGTTTCTATTTTTTATGATACAGCATTAAAAAATACAACCCCTAACTTTCACCCCTCTACGATCAACCCCTATTTTTTTATAATAAATGATATACATGGCAAAATGGCGTTTGCCCGGTCAGCTAGTATTTTATAGATTTCACTATACTTTTTAAGTTTACTGTTTACATGTTATACATGCTGTATTTTAGTGATTAAGCATGGTCTCATGATTGTTGTTCCTTACAAAATCCTTGTAAACGTTTTCTTAAAAGCAGAGTTGCTTGCCAGTTCTCCTCGTCCTCTCTACGTCCTTGATTTGGGAACTGGTAGATGAACGAATACGTCACGAAGATTTGCAGCGTTTTTGTCGAAGAAGAGGGAGAGAACTATTGCGACCGATTGAGAGAGAGTAACAAGGGCGCATTACGTTATAGAAACTCTATTTTATTTTATTCTAAATAAATATTTCGTAAAGAGAATTTATTAAATATTAGTATTTTATATTTAAAGCAAATAATTTATTGAAATCTTAAATGACGTTGTAAATTAAAATGCCACGTGTTTTCGACCCTTTTAATATTTTAATGACAATAAAATTCATTAAATTCCTAACACATTTTCCGTGTTCCCTCCCTCTAAGGCTCGGAAATTTTTAGATTTCTATAAATATGAAAAAGACTCAAAAATTTGTTTGCCAAAAAAAGTTTCATTTCTGACATGTACGTACTTTGTACGCCCGTACTTTTTTAACTATTGACGTTTTATATGTGTACATAGATATAAATATAAATAAACCATTGATTTGACTTTACATGCGCATTCATTAACTTCCTCAAACCTAGTTGGTTGAAATCCAAACACAGTTTTTTCTTTAGTTTTTTGCTATTTTCATTAGAAACAATTCATTATGATTCATTTAAGTAAAAAATACATGTGTCAGGGTTTCCAGATCTTCCTAACTTAATAGTAAATTCCATAACATTTTTTTAAAATTACATTAAAGGCGTGAATGCATGAGTGAGTGCGCAATTTAAAAAATACAAAAAAGCTATTAATATATTGCAGGCCTTACTTTCTTGTATAACTTCAGTAAAACACACTTGATTATTACATACTCGTTCTATTTGTGTTAAAGCGTTAATCAACACCGACAAAATCCACAGAAGATTTTTCATCTCCGTTGTGACTGTTGACACGAACACGAGAGTGGCAGAACTTAGTAAGGCGAGCAGGATAATCCCTAATCTCAACACATCACATTTCCTTAGGTTATTTCTTTATTTATAGTAATACAATAATAACATCTGTATGAAACATCAATTAAATTTGTTACATTTTTGTTAGAAGAGACAGTTTTATTTGTTTATAATATTAGTAACTAGCGGACCCGACACATGTTGTCTTGAATTATATTTCAAGCTATTAGTATATTAAACAAAGTATGATAGTGCCGACTGCAGCGCTATCTGCTGGGCTGATTTGTGAATCTAAACCATCCAGGGCGTCTCCCAGACACATACAAAAAAATCATTCAAATCGGTCCAGCCGTTTAAGAGGAGTTCAGTGACATACATTAGATAATATCATTAGCTCATACAGTTTGTTCTTGTCTGCCTTCCTAAAAGTTTTTAATGGAGTGTGCTGATCTAGTTATAAGTATAGTCTATTACATATTTTACAATTTTTTAAATAAATTTATTGGTTATTATTATAAATGTATTTTATCAAAATGGCTAATAATAAATAACTCCGATCGAAGCATTTGTTTTAAACGATATTCATTTTTCTTACATCCTCTTAGACAATATTTGCAGCACGCATTCTGTCAATGTTATGTCAAACGCCACCAAAAAAGTTTGAATTGTATGGTGGTTAAGTATTCCTAAATTTTCCGAGCAATTTTCTTAATTTTTTCCTTCATAAGAACCTAACAACAAAAAAAGCGACTCCGGTCTAGCCATTCACGCGTGCTGCCGTGACCAAGGGAAATAATTTTTATATATTATATAGATTATATTAATTTGTTTGACATATTGTTGTTCCTCTACCTTTTTGATGTCTTAAGCAAAGTCCAACCACTCGTTTCCTGCTACCTACGTTAGATCGCCGTCCCAACTTTTGTTGGGCTACCAACACACCTTTTTCCTGAAGGGCCCTTTATTTCCTTACTTGTATCGTCCATCTCTTGCCTCTCAGTGTGTCTAGACCAATTGCCAATTTTGTTTAAGTGTACATTGTATAGCAACTTTTTATTTATTTTTTGTTCTTATGACTTTCATTTATTATTTTTGTTATATTTCAGTAATATTGTTCTTTGTTTTATTTATTTAAGAATCAAACTCTTTTTGAACATATGGCGAATAGTACGTTTCTTTAGTATAATCGACTTTGCTGTTTTAAAATCGATGCTCGTAAAAGTCAACTTTTGTAGCTAAGTTATTTAACACCTCAATCAAGATCGGTATTCAGACAAAGGAGATTTGAACATATACAATATAAAATCGAATTCATCCTTCGGGTTTTGCTGATTAAAGGCATAGCAACTTAATAATACTGTCTTGATAAGCGTCACCGTGAGCTATAAGGCATGGAGTTACAGAAGTGCATATAGTCATCAACATTAAACATACGGCAGATATGGGCGCAAATATTGCACTTCACGACTCTTATAGCCTTGGATAACTTTTGTCATCGAACTTTTAGATTTTAATCAGTTTTTCGATATTTTCCTGCCTCTTTAAAATCGTTTATTGGAATACCATACGAAGGTATGTATAATATATATGTTAGTACCTGATACTAAGTATTATCGCTCATCATCCATCATCATCTTATTTCTTTTCTATTCGTCTTAGTAGCACGGTTGTCTATATTTCCACACAACTCCAAAACTACTACAGAAATCTTACACGAAAAGACATTTCAAATTGAAACTTATTTTTGTCTACTTAACGACGAAGGCGTCGATATAATTACTTCATCGAATTATTCAATTTGGCAAACAAGGGAGTGTCATAATATCAAATTGCACGGACAAAGGAGGTCACTAGTATTCTATAAAAGAGGTTAGAACAAACGTCACCGACGAAATAAAATACATGGTTTTCATGATAGCACTTCGTACAATTCGAGAGCGGCACTAAAATTTCAAACAAAGTTAACTTTTTGCTCATAGTTCAATCCGAGGCGAACGTCTCGGCCTCAAACCCAATAAAATCCCCCAGCACGGTATATCGTTTAAAATAACGTACCCTTTTTAAAATTACTGGCTTCGATTCTTGGCACAGTCTTAAATCGTAGATATTCAGCTACCGATAAACCTCAATTCCTTTTTCATTCGAAATCAAATGTAAGCGATAATAATATGTAACTTTATTTTGAAGATAATAATTTCGGTAATAACGTGTTTCGATTCCTGCAACTGTAATAATTTTCTGTTTGGAGGATTATCTAAGATTTTTATGAGGTTAACAATTAAGTGTCTATAATGGTCTAACTAGTTTCCGGTTCCTAGTAATTGCTTTAAGATATGTTATATATCTCTAGGCCTATACCTTGACCAACATAAAGGAAACAGACAAGGTTGTTGAGGGAATATAAATATTCAACTATATTTAAGTAATTTTTTTTTTCAATACTAAACATATATATTTTAGATTAAGTAAAATAGTATCTTGTCTGAATAAAGGCTTAATGCTTATACTATTATTATCATTATTATTATTATATATCTCTTGAATTCTAAACGTATCGATTCTGAAATATCTTATAAACCTCGAACCTTCTTCTACAAGTATTTTTTAAGCACATAATTCAAATGTTCTAGTAGAATTATTCTTTAAATCAGCAACTCTAATCGTTGTTAATGTTCGAAGTTAATGTGTGATATATTGGGACTTGAATGACATGTGGTTCTAGTTCTTCTTATAGCTTTGTTCAATCCAAAAACTTCCGAGATATATACCTTATAAAGCGCAGTGCCAGCCTTAATGATTAAGACTCTTTACATTAAGATCGTAGGTTCAAGCTGCACCAGTTGATCTTCTTATCTTCATTACTGGACGCTGGCCGTCACTCTCGTGAAGCGTGTCTTATGCTGTGCCCGATGCAGCAACTTCTCCGCAGTTGCAATGCACTCCGTTACGAAGACATGAATTTTCCTTCTACCAACACGTCGTTTACCATGGATTTTACCATTTATTGAAAGAGGTGGTAGCGGTCATGGCGCATCACGCGGCCCAACATTCGTTTTTTTTAATTCTGCATATTTTCCACATTTCAACTTGATTATGAACTGATAGATAAAATAGATTTTTATATTACTGCAATTAACACAAGTACGGTGAAGGTCATTGTTAGGAAACCGAAAGCTGATTACATACTAGCTATTAAAAATACAGAAATGAAACGCCTATAAATGGTAGTCATGGAGGATTATTTTATTTATTCGCGATATGCAAAATCCATGATTACTTTTTCGATTTGTTTCAATGTCTCAAATTGTTCTACATAGGAAGGATTACGAAAGCTGAAATGTACAATGCTTAACCACAATTCTGCATCTCAGGATAATTTTCACCCCGCAACTGCATGCAATCATTCAAGTTCTGATCCTAACGCGTCAAGCTATCTTTGACCTGATTTTAAATGCATTTTACTGTTTATTTCTAGGAAAATTTGTATTTTTGTACGAACGAATCGTATGCGGGTGAAATACCAATGCCAATTAAAACGAATCATAGTTTATTATGTTCATTTGCGGTTCTGTATACAATCTAATGAACTTTAAAATTAGGGTAATAGTTTATAGCGGAACTGATTTTTAAATGCATCGATTTTTTTTACAAAAAATTCTTACGATCGTCCTTCACATTATTTTATAAAATAATTTAAAAAATAAATATATTTTGTGGTCTGTTTGCTATAATAGAAATATATCAAATATAGATGCGGTATCTGTTAGTCTAAGGAAACGTAGGTAGGTGGGCGATTTCGTTAACAATTGCATATTTTTAAAAACCATTTGTTACCCTTTATGAAGGACTTTGAGAGTGGCCATTAATTGGGTGCAACGGAAGCACCTCAAGGCAACAGCTAGCAATAAAAATAGGCCAACTTACGTTTAGAAGGAAATGTTTATAAATAAAAGGAAATCGAATTTGCAAATGAGCTACAAACTGGCTTTTTAAAGAAAAATCTCCTAATTCCCCGAAAATTGTAACAGAGTTTTTTGAACTTTTTAAATCAGTGTGTTTTACTCAGTCTGAAAGTAAATTACTTCATGAGTTTCAAATTTGATATTTTTAGGTGTGTCTTTCCAGGTCAATCTAACTTAAAAATTTCGAATAAATTAAATATGTATATATAACTATTATCCCAGAAATCGTAATACCTTTGATACAATTTAGATTAGTATGCTTAGGTCAAACAATTGGAATCTTGTTTATATAGTATTCATCACAATCGTATACATTTCTTTACCATAAAAACATTTTAATGTACATAAAAAAAATTATACTTATTTAAACTAAAGATAAGAAATTGAATTGTAAAAGGCTTACTATAAAGTTAACAATTATCTAATTGATAAAAGGGCCTGGGACTAGTGCTAGACAGGCTACTTCTAATTAATTTGCGATATTTGTTTTAAAATAAGTGTTGTTTGATGACTTGCTATTTTAAAAGAGTACCGAGAGTTTTTTACGCCGGCTTTTTCTCTCGGCCTACACCCTCTGTCTTCTTTGCCGATGAGTAGGGATGCCTACAAATTCAAATTTAATGACGTAGTCTAGTCGACAAGTTGAAAATGGAACAAAATAGAGATACTACTCTTAAAATTATGTGCGATAGCTCATTGGATCCGGAATGACGTCTAGAAAAATGTGCTAAAAGCGTGTATTAGCACATAAAAAATTGCAAAAGTTATAGACCATTAAAGATGAAAAAATAATGGCATTTAGTTTTTTGCCAATATTTAATAAACTATTAATATTTTAGAAATTTCAAATAAAGATTCTGAAAGAGGAGGAAATTTCTAATAAAAAACTCCTGACTTCCAGAACTCTATCTCCATTATTTATAATGTTAATTTAACGCTGAAAATAGGTCTGCGGTTGACATTTTTAGGATTCGCGCGTGGCGTCAAAAGCGACTACGGCACATTAATTAATTTATTTAAGGTATTGAATATTTTTTTTTAAATTTGAAAAAATTATGGTGTGTTCTGAACACTATAATTAATTTATTCCCGTTAAAAATTTTACTTAAAGTTAATTTTTCAACAAGTTAAATAATTGTTAACTAACGAAATTTTCTCGAACGACCGTCTTAATTGTAAGTGAAAAAAAATGTTTAAATAATGGTCGTAAAAATATTTCGCTTCGTAGAGCCTTTCTTACATACATACTTAACAAGATCGTGCCATAAAAGTTAAAAAAATATTTATACTTTGTTTATAACAATTTTTTTACTTAAACAAAAACTTAAAAATCCATGTAATGATGTTAAAAAAATTTTTTTTTTTCTAAATCATCATATAATCGTTTTTTTATTAATACAAGATATTTATTGATTTGCAAAAAAAAAAATTCCCGCCATTTGTTGATAAATTTTTTATAAACAAATTGATTAAATCAATATTTTTTTTAAAAAATTTAACACAACTTTATTACATTAAAAATTTTATGATTTTTAAAAAAAATTTTTTTCCTTAATAACAATTTGTTATTGTTTATAATCGTTTTTTTTAATTTTCTATTGTTTAAATAATTAGTTAAGAAATTTTTTTTTCCTTAAAATCATAATTGACAGTCTTCTATAAAGTAACAGAAAAATTTTTTTTTTTAATCAACAATTCTATTGTTTATTAACTTACCAATTTGTTATAAACAAATATTCAACTTTTGTTTATTTTTTTTCTAAAACTTCTAAAATTAACAAAAACAACCATATATAACAAAGTATAGAAAAAATTTTTTTGTAAATTTTTTGATTATCATGAATATTACTTTTATTTAAAATTAAAAAAAAAATTTTCTATACTTTGTTACATATGGTTGTTTTTGTTAATTTTAGAAGTTTTAGAAAAAAAATAAACAAAAGTTGAATATTTGTTTATAACAAATTGGTAAGTTAATAAACAGAATTGTTGATTAAAAAAAAATTTTTTTCTGTTACTTTATAGAAGACTGTCAATTATGATTTTTAGGAAAAAAAAATTTCTTAACTAATTATTTAAACAATAGAAAATTAAAAAAAAACGATTATAAACAATAAAAAATTGTTATTAAGGAAAAATTTTTTTTTTAAAAATCATAAAATTTTTAATGTAATAAAGTTGTGTTAAATTTTTAAAAAAAAATATTGATTTAATCAATTTGTTTAAAAAAAATTTATCAACAAATGGCGGGAATTTTTTTTTTTGCAAATCAATAAATATCTTGTATTAATAAAAAAACGATTATATGATGATTTAGAAAAAAAAAAATTTTTTTAACATCATTACATGGATTTTTAAGTTTTTGTTTAAGTAAAAAAATTGTTATAAACAAAGTATAAATATTTTTTTAACTTTTATGGCACGATCTTGTTAAGTATGTATGTAAGAAAGGCTCTACGAAGCGAAATATTTTTACGACCATTATTTAAACATTTTTTTTCACTTACAATTAAGACGGTCGTTCGAGAAAATTTCGTTAGTTAACAATTATTTAACTTGTTGAAAAATTAACTTTAAGTAAAATTTTCAACGGGAATAAATTAATTATAGTGTTCAGAACACACCATATTTTTTTCAAATTTAAAAAAAAATATTCAATACCTTAAATAAATTAATTAATGTGCCGTAGTCGCTTTTGACGCCACGCGCGAATCCTAAAAATGTCAACCGCAGACCTATTTTCAGCGTTAAATTAACATTATAAATAATGGAGATAGAGTTCTGGAAGTCAGGAGTTTTTTATTAGAAATTTCCTCCTCTTTCAGAATCTTTATTTGAAATTTCTTAAATATTAATAGTTTATTAAATATTGGCAAAAAACTAAATGCCATTATTTTTTCATCTTTAATGGTCTATAACTTTTGCAATTTTTTATGTGCTAATACACGCTTTTAGCACATTTTTCTAGACGTCATTCCGGATCCAAAGAGCTATCGCACATAATTTTAAGAGTAGTATCTCTATTTTGTTCCATTTTCAACTTGTCGACTAGACTAACGTGGAATAAGTGATACATGTATCTTATGTTCCATAATAAACATATTTTATTTATTTTATTTTTATTTTCAATAGTAATAATATTGTGGCGTCCACTAGGACCCAATCAGTGTATCGTCAACCACGTGGGTTGTTATAAATGACGTCACGGATTTTAGTATCAAAGATGTACACTTAATATAGAGAGAGAAAAAAATAAGAGAAAATTACTATTATAATCACTTTCTACAAATGGTTATACGTAGCTATAAATTACTACTTCTTTTGTTTTTGGTCATATTCAAATAGTACTTTAAATGGTACAAAGCAAACATTGAAAAATCTCTTAGACATTTTTGATTATATCTAATCTAGAATGTGAAAATTATTTATAATTATTATTTAATTTCTTATATTTTAATCTCTTACATTATGTCAGCTCTTAAATTCAGATTAAACCTTTATTCAACTTATCCGGAATTACTAAATATTTATTAACAATTTTTTTTTATATTTTTTGTCAGCAAAATTGTTATTATAAGTCTCGGATTTAAATAAAAATGTTTTTATCATAGTAAAAGGTAACCAGGTTTACCACGGCTGTGTTTGACTCGAGTAGGTAGAGTAAGTATAATAATTGGCCCTGAATCTTGAAAAATATGAGAAAAGAATTGTCATACTTTGGTTGGCTACGCTTCAGACAATACACCCAGTATATACCTCTCCGTATTCGATTGTCCATAAAGGGCATTGAGAAGAGCTAAAATGAACTTCCAACTTGATAGTACAGTGGTCACAAAGTCACGGATCGCACCGATTGTTTGTACTCAATACAAGCTTTGATGGAATCGACTTCATGACCGAATCGAGTTCCTAAGTTTAATTTAAAGTCATATTCACGATAAGCGAGATCCGTACACCTTTGTTCCACTTAAGAACTTCGTTGTCCAAGCACCTATTTAAGCGACAAGTATTATTGGGTGTCAGAATTTGATAGCCTTTGAGTTCGAGAGGCGGGGCTATCCTAACTTTATCATTTAAGCTTACACAGTTAAAGCATTAACGTTCGAAAGGGACGGTGCACGGTGGTTTATACCCATCAGTAATAATTTAACCAGTTTTCATAACTTGGGGGGGATAATTCCTCGACAGAAATTGAAGTAGAACGTAATTTCACCGGCTTCCCAAAACCCGATTAAATTTCGCTAAATTATTTCGATGGTTGATGTACTTAATTATGAGGAATTAACGAAAACGATAATATTGTAGTTTATGTTTTTATGCCGAACTTCTGTAAGATCCGTTATCAGAATCAAAGGACTTAATAGATACGGTTAAAAACAATTTGGCTTTATAAATATTTCTCCAGTTTCGGGTTTTGGCACACAATAGGCGTGTGTTATTCTAGATAGAATTCAATTCAAAGCATACATTAGCATTATTTAAAGCACTCGTTTCAATTCCATTCTCTAAACAAAAATAAAAACTTTAGAGGTGTCAAGGGACACCCGGATGGAGCGAAATTCCTTTCGATTAATTTATTTGTTAATTGGTATCATAACAGTATGATAGATTTTCTCGATCCAAACCAATCTTACGACGAAAAAAAAAGCCAACATCACGAGGTGTTCCCAGGCGGTCACCCATCCAAGTACTGACCCCGCCCGACGTTGCTTAACTTCAGTGATCGGACGAGAACCGGTGTATTACAATAGCAAATAGCAAAAAAGTGTCGTGACAACTTTTCGTAAGAATTTTTTCCGTCTAGCCCCCTTTCACAACGCGCGATAAGGAACTTCGTTCCAATATATTTCCTGGCCGACCTTATTCTTAAAAAGCTTTCTATCATAATAGCAAGCTTCCTAGTGCATATCGTAGCATTAACCAATATTTGCCGGACTCCATGAATTCAAGCTGCGACCATATAAATGTCCTACGGTCATAGTATTTTTATTTTCATGCCCCGACTTTATTCAGTTGTCGGGCCATTTGTCAGGGAATTTTGCCTTGCGTCCTGTCATATTCAGCGCTGAAATGGGCCGGATGCGTTTGTCTCATGCATTTGAAACTAGCCGAAATGACATGAGATATATACTCGGGTGTCATGGACGGAACGTATGACTTTTTGCTCGGTCCTATGTCATGACTCAGTTTGTTTTAATTTTTTACGACGCTTTATTGTCTGTATGAGTAGTGTTAGCCGACCCTGAGGTCGCAAAATCGAGCCCGAGACTAAAGGAAATATCTTTCTATGTGCCTAGTGGACTTTACAATAAATTTATTAGGCACAGAAGACTAATCACTTGTCTATAAGAACAAATATCAAGGCTTCATACATATATAATCTACTGAATAAAGATCTTTGTTTCAATTTTAAACATAGTTCAAAGTGTTGTGTAGTGTTCTCCTATGGTTAGTTACAGCCTGGCAGGCTTACGCGTAGTGTTTGTTTCTGAATAGAACGGAGGTCTTTATTATTTAATGTACGTAACATTAAACATACTTTTCGTAACACTACATTATACGCTTCTTTTCATTTATTCATTTTATAAATTAATTGATCGAATCGAATTGATATCTATAAATCAAAATTGAAAGCAGGCAAACTACGTTATTTTTAAATACTAAACTATAATGTTGTCGTTTTGGTAGTATAATGTAAAATTCTGAACGGTATATAGCTAAATGAGCCAAATGGTATGTCTACATTTTTCGACTAGCAAAATTTCAATCTGCTGAATGGGTATATAAATATTTTCTTTTGCTACAGTTATGAAGAGGACCGCTACCTTGACACAATAGAACAAAAATACCTTAGAAAAATACGTTGCTCTTCGACCTTCCTTCCGGCAAAATGTAATCGTTGTGTCATGTACTGTAGAGTTACTAAAGGCAAGCCCTGCCTTTATTTATATAATATAGTATTTTATAAAACTTTTAATAATCTTACATTTTTGTTAGTTAAGCAAAATATGGCCTTATTTTATGATTGAAGTCGAGGCAACCTCAACAAAACAAGTCCTTCGAGGATTTAGAAAATATTTATAAAATATGGCGATGCCATGCTCGCCGGCTTAGCCTAGTATTTTAATAGTAAAAATCCAATATTTCCTCATATGGGTTTTGGCAAGATATTTCTGCTTTTAGTATTATCTTTTATTTATTTATATATATGTCTATTATTTAGTAAAAAAGTGTTTTATTTCAATTTCTGCTTTTATTGGTAATTTTTAAATATACGTAGCTTTTAGTACTCATTACTCAGTTGGTTTTCAATCTACTACATATTATACATTTGATGATTGGTTTATTAAAAAGTACAATATTTATACAATTTTAACTACAGTATTCATCCTTCTCTTTTTATAACGGGTAATACAATTTGTTAGAAAGGGACGAACGAGCAATTCAGAGTGCAATAGGATTCATAAAATTTCTTTTTATTATCAAGTATTGTTTTGTATCAATAATGACCAATGTGACCTAGTGTTAATCCTAGGGATCTATAGCGGCGGCTTCCATCAAAGTATTAAGAGAACTCTCAACTCCGAGTGCTAAGCCAGCGCTGGATTTGAAGTTACGGCCATACAAAGCTCGCCCGGAGCAGCCCTCAGCGGATATAAGTTGACCGATGATCAATCTCATTTACAAACTTTTGAATGTTGCGAACACTGACTGACCAGAAAAGCCAAGAGATGTTTAGCGATCTGGTATCAAAGTTATAATATTTTATGTCGTAAATGGTATGAAAATTAAATATTATTCATTTTCATTAAATATACGTAATCTTTGAATATAGGAAACCCTCATAGATGACAAAATAAATATATAACATAGCTACAAATTCATGCCTACCTATAAGCTTACCATGCAATTTTATGGCGATTTAGATTTAGATTTATATAAAAATATTGAGTACGATATAAGCTCATAGAAAGTTAAGGAAAGAATTCGACGTTTTCAATTTTCGTAACGCTGATGACAAATCAGGTATTACGTAGTATGAAAACAAAAATCAAAATTAAAACGCCACGGAAGAGACGTGGTAAACTTACATAAGTTAAAATTGTATATTATTACTATTGAAACTAAAATTATATTATAATAAGACCATCAAAGATGCACGAACTTTACGATAGTTTTATAATCTCATACAATTTAATAAACAAATTCGATTAGAACTATTGAATGTTGGTACTTCCGTTTTGATGCAAATCCGCCCAGGTAGGGCTGGTCAAGTTTTCGCAGGAAAAGGTGGTGTTAGAAGACTACCACATCGAATCGACAGAAACCTATACGATATATAGAAAATATATCGAATAGGACTATCGACTTGATGTAGCAATCTAATGCTGGCCGTGGTTACTGAAAAGCACTAAACTAAAAGCAATATTAAATAGGAATTATATTAACTATTATATAATGTAAATTAGACGTGCAATAAAAATTAATTTAAGATACAAAGAAGAATTAAAAAGTAAAATTTTATATAAAAAATGTTATTACACATGCTAATGGGTACCAGCACCGGTTTCGCTATACTACAAATAATTATAGTTATTAAGCTGGAGTAATTCGTGCAATAATTACTTATGTAACCACAGAGAAATAGCGTGTAGTGGATAAATCGGTGCACATATTGCAATGACGTGGGCTATGAGAAAAAGTTGCCAAGTGTATATGACTTTGTTATATGGGGTTAAGAAATTATAGCCCCGCTATATTTTACGCGCGAGTTGCAGCCGGCAATTTGGACTTAACTTACATGTGAGATTACGTTTGAAGACTTCAAAGACGTTACGTTAAAAGGGAAACTAATATAAATCAGTTTAATAATAATAATAATTTATTGCAAGAATATGGTACAAAAATGTGTCAGGTAAGCTTTTATCTGTAAAGAAAAAAACTTTTTAACCGGATTAAAGTTATGTATTATTATAAATTTACAATTATTTAACATAATTTTAAATTTAACCGACGTTTCGCGTACTTTGGTATCGACAAAACTCCGGGGAAATAAATACAGATAATACAACTTTTTCTACAGCTGTGATACTTTTTGACATCCAACACCTTTTGGTTTCAGTCACCGTGACCACGCACGCTGTAAAGCACGCGAAACGTCGGTTAAATTTAAAATTATGTTAAATAATTGTAAATTTATAATTATACATAACTTTAATCCGTTTAAAAAGTTTTTTCTTTAAATGTGTAAAGGTTATGTCAATAAAAGACAATACTTTTATCTGTAAGTAATATTGTGTATGTGTATGTACTGCAAATTTTAATAAATATTGTCGGTTTTATCCGTAATAAAAGGTTAATATGTAAAACTCTAGTTGCTTAATGTTCGTAAATAAATATTTATATACTTAAAACTAAAACCATGAATGATATACATTTATGTAAACACCATTAAGTATACACAATTATTAATAATTTTCAACTTAAACAACGACTAGAAAATAACTGCCCAAAAATGATCAATATAAAATCCTTAATGTTTAAACAACAGCTCTAAATTATAACTGGTATCTATTTTATCCGAAATAGTTTGCGTTTATTATTTACTAGTGACCCGCACAGACATTGTGCATCGACTAATTAAGATTTTAAATAGATAACCGAGAACCGATTTGTAAATGATTTGGGTAAAAAACATCGATTCAAGAACACATACCTCAGAATTATAGACAATGTTAAAGACACGAGCCATGTAGTAACAAAACAAATGGGGCACGGCATCTTAGCTTAAATTAATTCATTTATGCTATATGTAATAAGTAAAAAAAATAATAATTCAATCATATTTTTGACACTTTTAACGTTGCAATGCTTTTAAATAATTATAATTAATTGTGGTAACCATTAACCTTTAATCGGATGATTTCGATTTTTAAAGTATCCGTGAAGTATGTAACAGTTAGATTATGGCCATTAGAATAACAAATACGTCGTAGACATATAATATTAGAAATTATAAAATGTTTTTTCACGTGCATATAAATTAGAATGACGCTGGATTGAAAAGAACAAAATATTCAAATATTAGTGGACTAAGGTTTTTATGAAGATGGGTTCCACTTAAAGTTGATAATTACTTTAAATTGGTGTCGTATATCAATGAGGATATTTATTTAATTAAAATGTTAAACTTTATGTTATGATTATCTCATTTATATACATTATAAAAACCAGACTACAGTTATTATTACCAGCGATCATTCCAGACTTAGTTATTGTTAATATAATTATTTACTGAATATTTAAAGATATCTCATATTCTGATTTATTTCTATTTTGGTTTTATTTGTTACAAACGTACAAAAATACAAATATTTTCTCTATACAAGAAGTAGACATATAGATTATTTATAGATATTACAAATACTATTCATATACCATGCACGGTAATTCGACTTGGATCATGTCGCATGTCGAAGAAAGACCCTTATGCAAACTAAACATATATATTTTTAAAATTATATTGGTAGTGTATGCCAGACGGCGTGATAAGAGGTACATCCACCAAACTATATTAAATCCTTGACTGAAAACTGTACCAATTTGATTATTCAAGAGAGCTTCCTTCTCCATCAACAAGCTTTTACGGTACTGTTAAAAGCTTATCGTGTATTTAGGAACAACGCCTTGCATTAGCTATGACAGCTTTTTAAGTAAGCTAGTATGGGCCTGAAGGGAGTTATTAACTAGTAGAACTTATAAATGAATGGTTTGTCCTTATCATTCCCGAGAAAGTGCAGATCAAATGTATTTATAATATTAGTAATTATTTACACTTATGAATGATAACATTTAAAGAAAAGGTACATCTAAATATACTTTTATTACGAGATATTTAAACGTGGGGCTTGAGCGGGCGAGAAGAACTGGCAAGGAAATCTCTGCCACTATTTTTAAGAAAGAGAATGATAGACCATGATTAGGATCTGCAAAAAAACCTCATACCCTTAAAGATTGTAAAATTTAATTAATAGTCTTCCACAGTTCCTTCTTCCTAACAATGTGTTGTCAAATTACATTACACTATTATCTTATTGTACTAATTAATAAAATGATTAAATTCTCACACATTATTGTTATGAATAATATAAAACCGAAACTAAGGTTTAGTAATATAACGGATTTTATTGTTTTAACAGTAACTGAGTGCGGCCGTACCAAAACCATAAGCAAATTATGCGTTAAGCAAAAAGCAATATTAATATTACATTGACTTCAATTTATCCTGTTAGCCAACATATAAATAGGTGAAAGGTCACGTATTACATATCGATATCAAATCAAATTTTATGACATCGATATACGCGAGTGGTGCGGTGAAAATAATATCAGTAGACATTCCAATGCGGTATTTTTGTACATTATGAATTTCTAGTTCAGCGTTTCGATAACTTTTTTATCGTCATCAAAATGTTTAATAATAGTTTTTCAATAGAATTCAATAGAGGGTCGAAGACCAGACTTTTCCGTGATATATTTAATACGTTGATTTCATCTGCGGCTGCCAATTCGGCAGCTCATACATCGTATTTAGAAGAACTTTGTGGTATGAATTCACTTTGAATTTCACAATCGTGACATAGCGCTAACTAGTTGTTATATTAAAATTTAGTTGTTATATTATTTGATATTTTTATAATAAAATTATTATTTCTTTCAAAAACTGCGACATCTATACATAGTTGTAGCTTATTTGATATACATATCGGCGTTATCGATTGTCCAATTATTGTAAAATTCGTAGACCAAGACCGGATGACGACATAAAATTATGCCACTTATTTACTTTATTTTTGGTTATTAAAAATTGGTGATCAGCCAGATGTGTCCGACACATGATTCTTTCCCTTCATCGTATAAGCAACGTTATTACGTATATAGATAGGAAAATCTATGTGTACCAGCCAGGGTTACAAAGCACGGCTTGAGAATTTAAAGTCACACGCCATTACTAGGTCATCAATGCTTGTACACATTGTATATAATATCATCGCAAGCTAGTAATGTTATAATGTAACCATAGGAGAAAAGTTTTCTAATCCATGACTTTTTTCCATCGAAACTTGAGTTAGGTTTCAACGCTCACATTTCCCGGGGGGAGAGATATGGAACATTATGAGAATACAGATAAAATTTATCTTCAAACTTTTAAAAAATAATGTTTGCAAAGTATACACTGGAGTTTGTCATAACATTTAGTTTAGTAGATTATTACTGTACTGATTAATAGTCCAAGAGATTTTAATTTAAGCACCAATTTTGAAGACTTTCTAAATTTCATATACTGCTTCAGTGGCTTAGTTATTAATGATTAGGGCTTATAGGCGGAAGTACATGCTTCGGTGTCCGCGTAATAATAATTGCTTCGGGTAGATCGGCCGTGCAATATTTTTAGGTTATATATATTAGTACGATACTGCAGTTGTTTATGGTTAGCTTTATGTATCGTTAATGTTCTATACTTGCTCAAGTCTAAAAGAATATTTGACTGGATCATCCCTTAATCGAGTTCTCACAACACAATAAAACTATCATTTTGTATGTTTATATTGATACTATATATTTATTCATATAAGTGATATATGGCATGAGAATTTTAATTTTTTTTTTAAATTAAATGTTTTCCAGATAATTCCCCGACTATGTAGTCGTCAGAGGTGTTAATGTTAGATATGATTATTTATTTGATTTAAGAAGATAAGTTTGTTTGGCTGTACCATATAATGAAATTATTGTTAAACCAAATTAAAAATATTATCAAAAAATTATCTATTTTCATCTTAAATACGAAAATAAAGACGTAGAAAATATTTTTATAATACTTTTATATTGTCAGACAAAATCCTATATTGACAAAAGTTACGGTGGGCGATGCGTGGGCAACACTGAAAATCAGTCGTGTGATATATCACTTTATCACACTAGCTGATCAGTCGCTGCGATCTTTTAAACATTAAAATAAAAATGTAACAAATATATTTTTATAAACCCACACAAATTGCATATTTAAAGTTTAAAGATTTTCGAGTTGTGAGTTGTCTGGTGTATATTGTATTTTCTACCTTTAAATTGTGAAATATTTAATATTTAGACTTGTTATTGAGACGTTGATCATAATGGCGGGCGGTTAATGTGTAGGCGTCTATTGAAGATCAGTAATGTGATATACCTATTTTATCCATCCCAAGCAGTCACTGCGATCTCATAAACAATAAAATAAATGTGTTACATATATATTTTCTATAATCCCTTATTTAATATTATTGAAAATTCATTAATTATTTTATCAGCGGTAAAAAGTCACGTGTATACTATATTATATTTTATTATCTAAAGGTAGAAATTATGCAAAGGTATATTTACATTTTGTCATATCATTACACGTTGATCAGAATAATCTGAAATTTTATAAATTCCAAGTAATCGTCGCTGAACGTGTTTATCATGTAATAAAATAACGTAAAAATGTATTTCCTATTAGGATAATTCCTGGTAGTATTTTGTGTTGTTTATATTTGTTAGTATTTTTTTATTATTTTAAATTACCAGAAATCATCTTACTTTTAAACATTTACTAATAATTAAAATTCTAAACTTCTAAACAAAATAAAACTAATATTCTAAATATTTTGCATCGCGTCTATAAAAAGCACAAAACTACGGGACTAAATTCGCAAATACTGCCTTCACTAGAAAGCTACATTACTAAGTAAAAAGATTATTTATTTATATAACGTAAAATAAATTTGTCAAACCATGCGAAGCCAGCGCAGGCCGCTAGTAACTAAAATATTTTGACCATACAACGGTGGTGGTCTACTTAAATTCAGTCGTGTGATATATATATATATACACACATTCGCCGGGTAAATATATGTTCTTATCTTTATATATATAATTCTTCTGTGAGTGTGTATGTCACTGAACTTCTCTCAAACGACTGGACCGATTTTGATGAAATTTTTTGTGTGTGTTCAAGGGGATCTGGGAATGGTTTAGATTCACAATTCAGTCTGCCAGATGGCGCTGCAGTCGGTACTTTCATACTTTGCTTTACTAATCGCTTGAAATATCATGCAGGACAACGTCTGTCGGGTCCACTAGTAATATATACAATTCTCGTGTCGCAGTTTTTGTAGTTAAACTCCTCCGAAACGGCTTGACCGATTCTCATGAAATTTTGTGTGCATATTGGGTATGTCTGAGAATCGGACAACATCTATTTTTCATCCCCCTAAATGTTAAGGATAGCCCACCCCAAAATTTTTTTTTAAATATATTTTTTCTGTTTTTATTTTTTTTATGATACAGCATTAAAAAACTTTAGAGGTGTCAAGGGACACCCGGATGGAACGAAATTCCTTTCGATTAATTTATATGTTAATTGGTATCATAACAGTATGATAGATTTTCTCGACACCAATCTTACGACGAAAAAAAAAGCCAACATCACGAGGTGTTCTCAGGCGGTCACCTATCCAAGTACTGACCTCGCCCGACGTTGCTTAACTTCGGTGATCGGACGAGAACCGGTGTATTACAATAGCAATAAGCAAAAAAGTGTCGTGACAACTTTTCGTAAGAATTTTTTCCGTCTAGCCCCCTTTCACAACGAGCGATAAGGAACTTCGTTCCAAAAATACAAACAACCCCTAACTTACACCCCTCTATGATCAACCCCTATTTTTATTATAGTAGATAGTTATTTTTATTGAACTAAAAAAATGTTTCCTAGAAATAACATAAATGGCAAACGTTATATATTATATATAAAAGTCATACAGATTCGTGTTTTATACAGTATTCAATGTATATTTACATTGAACCGTACGTTTTATCGGGAATATTTGCAGAATAAAATATGTGTTTATTTCAGCCCACTTTTTTTAAAATGTGTAAAACATTTTTCCTATTATATACACTGTTGACTAAGATGAGCGTTAATGCATAGCGTCCTACTGATATTGAGTGGGAAACCGACTTTATCATACTTCTTAAGCAGTTGCCACGTATCGCATTAAATACTTGAGTAAATGTTTTACAAATTTACTAATAAATCATACTGAACATAACCAAATCCTGCGAGACTTACTTATTTGGTACAACTGAGTCATTTAATTGCAACAGTTGGTACTTTTTTTGTTGACTTGTTTGATTTTATTTTATAATTTTTAACATCTGACAATATATATAACTTTCCAGTGAAACCTTTGACTATTCAGTAATATGTAATGGTCAATATGTTGGACGTTTTTTGTGGTTGTATTGGTTTTTCTGTAGGGAAAAAATATCATGGGAAGTCAGATGGCCGTTGGACTCTATAGAATCTAGTATATTTCTTATTCTTCTTCTATAGTTTTTTGTACTCGTACGTTACGTACGCAAATATAATATAATAAAGCAAAGCAAATATAATACGCTATAAAAGTCTGTTCTTTTCTAGACACTTTTCAGAGTTAAAAACATACACAGAATTAAGAGTTTTGGAAATAATATATTATTGTTATATACCGACTAACTTCTCATGACTGAGGATTTATTGGAACTTCAACACATCGCTATTTGTAAAAGTGTGAAAGGTTTACAAAAGCTACAAAGTTAACAAGGGTTAACATCTGCGCTAGGAGTCGCTATCAAATTATTTCTAAATACACCGGTTTTATCATATCGCTTTAAAAAGCGTATGAAGTCTTGTGAAGTCTTGTCGCTTTTAAAAATGTAAAGTTTAAAGATAAACACAAAATAATAATTATTGGTGCTGATGTTCGAAAGCTAAGCGGGTACATAAATTTCGCCAATTTTTTTTGTCACATACGGTACATGATCATTGAACGTAAATGTAAAAAAATGAAGGTTCAAATTTACATTTTCTATCAGTTCCAAAATCGTAGACGAGCGTGCGAAAAGAACCGTCAAGATACTACCCGCTATTCTTTTGAATCGCCGAGTTTTTTTTTTACAATGAAAAATTATATGGCTGAAAATTTTGTTGATAAAAATTGTAAAATTAACTTAATAAAACTTAATAAAATTATTCGTAGGTATATATAACATTTGGTAAAAAATTTGCATCCTAGACTGAAGTGTATGTATAAAGTATTTGTTGGTTAAGTAAATATAATTTTATTTATTTATGAGTAATCTAACAGCTACATATATACATATAATGAAAAATAAACTTTGACGATTTACAACCCCAAGTGTTTTCTCTTTTTTTATAATATGTAAATTTTATAAAGCTTTATTACTCTTCTAATATTTCCTTTTAAATTATTGTTTATTTTATTTAACTACCGTTAAATGTGTGTGTATTCTATTTTAGCTCTTTAGAGCTAGTTGGAGGGATATATATAAATCATCGTAACAATTGAAAGGCAATTCATCACTTATATAAGGTTGAAATGTTTATTCAGCAAAACTTACAAAGTCATAGGGTTAAGAGATGTAAATCCCTGAGAAGTTTTGGGGAGCCCCTATATTGTGTCGGCAGAATAACGATACAATAAACACCAGGCCGTGATCTTCCAACTTTTCGCAAGTCATTTAAATTAATCAGAATTTTATACCTCTCTGACATTGCTACGGTGAATTAATTTTACCGACACAATTGCATTCTATTCTAATGCTAGATGTAAACGTTTTTGACCGCGCTAATTTGGAGAAATTAAAAAAATCTGCGATATTTGTGTTTGTTTCCAAAAATAGTTGAGGCTGTTTTTTGCGTTTTAGACGTACTGAATTCTTTACGATGTGTTGGGTACTTTCGCATTCGGAATTAAAAAATCTACTCATTGTTATACATTAATATATAAAATAGCATCCAACATATACGTATAACTTGCATTTGTTAATGTAAAATATTTTGCACATGAATAGAAACAACAAAAATTCATAATTTTTTCAATATTTTTTTTTTAAATAAAGTAATTGTACACGGAAGACCAGACCGGGAGATTCTTAAAAGTATACTCAACCACAACGTTAGTTTTACTTTAAAAACTCCGAAAAAAAATCAACAATTAAATTCTAATACACTTAATTAGCTTACGTCAGCTTGTTGAAGCGTTAAATGTTTAAAATACGTCATATAACTCGAAATACAGTTTTATTTATTTAAAACTTAATCATAACAAACATTGTAAATGATAAAAAAAAACAATACGCAAGCAATAAAAATATTTCACTTACCCGAAGTTTTTTTAGCCTGCGCGTGGTTTTTAAAATACAAATAAAACAATATATACATGTAAAAAAAAAGTTTGAAAAGTCTGAATAGCATTTTGATTTTATTCATATTTTTAATTATTGAAACAACATTTCCGCGCTATTTAACTACGCGGTAAAGTTTAGCCGTACGTGAAGTCTACGTCAGACACTCGTAGCTGCCAAACGCTAACTGTAGAGCGTCGAGCTTCACAGCCCTCCCGCGTAGCGCCTCCCCGCACGTTTTGTCGGTAAGGGGACCGCTACGAACGCTACGAGCTACGGACCAGTAAAAAGCGCTATCAGGAATTGATAACGACCGATGTGTTCTAAAAATTTTTAATTGAAGGCCATGACAGTTAGAATACAAAATGGTTTGCACACACAGTACTCCTGTATATAGGGCTTCATTAAAAAAATCTAATGTATCAACAACATGTAGTTGCTATTTTTTACGTAACGTGGAGTTTTACATCTAATTTTTTTGTTTGCTTTTTGGTATCGGTTTTTGTTTTGTCTAGTTTTCTGGTGGAAATAAATTATTAAGCTATAAGCTAATAATCAGTTCTATCAAACACAATAAACTTGAAGTCGTAAATCTATTTTCGGTTGACGCACGCAATATAGGCTATACTCGTATAACATACAACATAATAGCATTTTAGAGTTCATTGTACGCCTGACTTTATCTATATAGTTGCTCAAAAGGTTGCAATTCATTTATTAAACGCAGAATAAGCCCCGAATGGACAATTAATGTCTTTATTCGTGTCACTTTGCACATAAACGCAAGAGTAAAATTATTCTATACTTGGTTCTGCCATATTTTGCTTACCTTATGATGAAAGAAAATATATATTAGGAACGAGCTTTTTATGAAGTTATATGACTGACTGCGATTACTGAACATCAGTAATGAGAAGTATGTATGTCTTCGTAGATAAATTATTGGTAAACAAACCTATTGTGGGTTAATACAAAATATTTAAAAAATAATCAAATATTTAAAAAAAATATTCGTATGCTTGTGAATGCTAAGGCAGTCATTCTTGATACAACAGTAACAAGACGCCTAAAAAGAACTAAACCTTTAAAATATAAGGGCAAGTGTTTATTTATGTTTTTTATTTTGTCATTTATAGAAATGCATTTTTTTTTGTTTCCCAAAGTGTGGTATCTCGGACTGCCAATGAGCATTACCTTAGTTTAAGCTATTCGCTAGTATTGTAGAAACTTAAGTCAACATTATATTACTTATTAGCCATACTTGTGTATAGGCTAGATTGTATTCAAGTTCACAAAAGAGAACTTTATTCTAGGAAAAAAGTGATGCAGTGAAAAGGTGAAAAGGCATAGAATGTTATAAATTTGTTTCGTATGTTAGAGCGTGCCTCTGGTGGTATTATCGTGCTCAGACGAGGTCCAGCACTTGCCAAATATATCTGTTCATAAATTATGTTTGTTTGACGCATTACGGCAAAATCTATTACAAGGCGCTACCGGCTACACGAGGAACGGCTTGTGAGTGTTTTGGGTTCATGTTTTACTGCGTTTACTTTATCGGTGATCAATATAAACGTTTACATATTAAAGTAATATGCTAGTAGCTAGTGAGATAATACTTTTATAATTTTTTTCTAGGTAAATGTGTGTTATGCTTAAATCCTTGATATAGTATTATTTACGTTATTACGAACAACAATTACAAAAAGTGCACGCCGACCGCATCTTTTCTGGAGGCCACACATTGGTTCTAACCGTATTTTTTGGTCTTCCTAAGAAGCTATAAAAATATAATAATGAGTAAGATTAATAGACGTAAAACAATTAGTCCATGGTTCTCCTACATGCCTGTGCCTCAAATTGCATCCGTTTCTTTGATTACCAGCTTTCTGTTCTTAACGAATGTTTGGTTTGGAATATTTTTGGTTTTTTTACTAGGTCTACTTTGTTTTAAGTAAGTCCTAGCTCGTAACTTTATTTTATGGTCGTGTAGTTTAGAAGACTTTGCAAGGCTCCCTGCGTTGTATTTTTGAGTAATTTCCACCGTCTTAGCTTGTACTATGGGAGCTTGATCAATTAATTGTTGAAGGCTCACATTTTTGGGTGGAAAAGAAGTCCGATGAAATTCCTTCTTGACGCGGATTTTTTTCCCTTACCCTTTGGGACGCAATGAATAATTTATACACCGCCATGATTTATAATAAAACCTTGACCCAAAGAGCTGTTTAGACAAAGTTTTTTTTTTTAATAAATTTCCCGGAAAGCACTTTTAGAAGATCGATCTGTTTCTTTAAATTACTAAAATGTTTTATAAATTCGTTGGTAAAAAAATGGAGAATTGTCAAATGGCTAATCCTAAATGGCTGATTATATGACATTGCAAGTGCAGAGTATTAGGGCATCATAATATTGAATTTTTTAATTCAAAATTCGCTAGGAAAAATCATAATGGCATATCATATTGATCAGCCTGGGATTTGAACCAGCAGTGGAATACGCTACCCACAACACTAAAAGTGCAGTTATTTTATTATTTACCTAATATATAATATTCTCGCGCCACAATGTTCCCATATTCCTCCAAAACGGCTCAACCTATTCTTATGAAATTTTATATCTTTCAACCCCCTAAGTCCCAAAAATTTATAGGTAAAAAAAAAGTAATAGGTGCCCAAAATTTTTGCTTTTATTTTTGAGACTTATTTTTTTTATATGATATAGCATACAAAAATACATACAACCCCCCTACGATCAACCTATAATTTGAATTATTGTAGATACATAGTTACTTTTATTGCACTAAAAAAATGTTTCCTAGAAATAACATACATGGCAAAACGATGTTTGCCGGGTCAGCTAGTATTATATATATATGGTATATAGAATATACATATTGTAAATTCCGAATTAAATTTACGCACGACAACCTCATAGATGATATAAGTAATTCAAAAAGATACAAATGCGATGATGTCTTAGTCAGTTTTAAAGTCGGATTGGCATCAATGATTTTAAAAACCCGAGCCCACGCTTTTAGTCTCTTCACTCATTAAGTCGTAGCCCGTGATATCGTGGCGCGCCAACCACGAATCGACCATTGAGCAAGAATATATAAAATATGATTAAAAACTCATAACACATTCGTTATCCCAGTGTTATCCATCGAAGGTCAAAGCGGGACTAGTTCTACCAAAGGCGCTAACATTTATCAATTCCATAATTGCACCCAGAAACGAAGTTATTTTCAATTTCGAAGGATATAATCTTAAATATTAAAGATTCTACCACGACCGTAAGAGATTGCGTCTTATTAAAAGTTCTTGGTTCCTTAATTGAAATCAAATTTCGAGTGGCGCAGATGTTAGGGTCAGTACGAAGAATTTCAATTTATTGGACCCGAGATCATAAATATCCGAAGTTACATAGTTTATTGTTATAAACTATAATTAATTCAACATAATAATATAAATAAAACCCCAACACAAGTGTCTCTGACTACTTACGGGGTCTGTCTCAACTCATGTATTTAATGTAAAATTTGAGATACAACAAAAACATTAGAGGGATAATATAACAAAAAATCTTAATATTGCGTTTGATTTAAAAATAATACATATGTAAAACAAAATTTAAATCTGACGAAGATAAGCAAATTTGTTGTATAAAATTGATTCATATTATATCTTTATTTAGTCTCCATTAACCGTATGTCCAGTAGAATCTGTTTTATATTATAATTTTTTATGTATAAATCGTATCAGGAGTAAGTCCACTCCTAACAAACAACTGAATTTTTAGTAAAGAAAACTTCATATAATAAGGTCCTTTTGAAAGTAATATATTTACTACCAAGATTCCTATCTCTTTTATATTTATAATTTATTTAATAATTATAAATTGTTGTTATTAATTCTTACGAGGTTATTTTTTCTTAAAAATTGTTTTGTTCAACGTTGATGTGACTAAGAAATCCTAACCAAATTTATAAGACACAATTTTTATGCCATGTATTCAAATATATCCTTTATAGCATTTCATATATTATAAATGAAATATTGACGTTACATCAAACAAAGCTTTCATCGGATTAACGATTGTGGTTCATTATGTCAATCCCAATTATATGCCTCTGGAATAATATATCACATAAATTAATATGTAAGTAGTATATGAATCGATTTGATATCTGATCGCTACTTCTAAATCATGGATACTAAGTTGTAAAAACAGTCTAAATATACTCACCAGTCACTCAGTCTTCAATAAGATTCAAAAATTAATATTTCGCTTATTAATCTATTCACTTAGCTCCTTCTCTATCTATGAAACTGATCTAAAATTCATGTGCACTTTTTTATTCTTCTGTGCACTGTTTAATTGCTTTGTTTTGTTCAATAAGTTTTGTCTATATGTCTTGTGTATTTATGCACTTCTTGCGCTTGCCTAATCTTTTTTTTTCTCTCACATTGGTTGCCTGAAAAGCTCGAAATATGGCCGCTAGTTGTCCTCGTATTCATTTAATTATGTATGCAACAGAGTATTAATAAATACAATGAATTAATGAAATTATTTCTACAAAATAAAATTGAAAAAACTGAAATACACTTCACATCCTCGTAAGAATACTATTCTCTGTAAGAATTCCTTTACAAGAGACACCTAAGAATAAAATCCACTCATCGAGTAAGCGAACTGTGATCTTGTTAAAGTGTATTTATTTCATCTCTCTTTCATTTATTTTATTATTATTTATTACTTGAGAAAACTTGGCGATTAAAATGAGTGGCGGAGAGTTTATTTCCTGTCCAGGTCTTCCGTTCTACACCCTTGATTTGAGAACTATAAAATTAGAAGCATTTAATGTATATTATATTTTTTTGACGTTCATAAGTGTACATTGTATTGCCTACGTGAATAAATGGTTATGACTTTGACACTCAGATCCGAAATGTCAGGTTCAGAAAGCTGAGCACTAACTGTAATGACAAACTCATAAAAGTTGTACTTAAGGTAAATTAAATTCCTATTTAAGATGAAAACACCGTACTGCAGCTTGTTGACTCGTTTAGTCTTGAAAGAAGGCGAGATATTAAAGAGATTTAAATTTCTTATTGTGTCAGGAAATATTAGAAAATCTTTTACTAGTTTTTTAAAGATTATATATACCTCTTTTAGTAGAGCGAAAAGACGCTTTGAAACATTATTCTCTATAATTTATAACAGCTATAAGATTTATTTCTTTTGATATTAAAGAAAACTAATTTAAATACTTCGTTGAACGAAGCAAATCTTTAAACCGATATCAGCTCACGATTCGCACGTAATTCGCAAGGAAAAACTTCGATTGAAACACTAAAATATTTCCTTCAAGGATGATAACATGGGTTGTAGATCACGGCTTATCACTGGCTGCATGTGTGCGGTGACGCATGGTCATGCTTCGCCTGGGGTTTGCTTAAGTTAAGGATATGAGAAGAGCGGTAGCGATCACGACCGAAAAAGTGCTATAGTTTCCTTTAATAAATATTGTACTAAGTAAAGATGTAGTTTTATTTATCTGGATTATATGTAATCTTTGTGACCATCACATCACGCTTTGAAGCTTACAAACCCTCGGGTTCGCGGTTGATTACTTAAGGAACAAATGTTTATTAGACTCGCTTCGATTTATAAAAAATAATTAATATGATAACGAGATCTGTGTTTAACAGAAAACTGGTTGAATATGTAAATGTTTTTGTTTATTGACATTCATAAGTGTATATGATGGCATCTATGTATATTTATTATTCTGATTAAAGTTTCGCAAATGCTTGAACAAAGGTTTAACCTTTTCATTAATAGCCGTAAGATGAGTGAGGCATAAACTTGAATAGTTATCAATAAATCTACCGTTACGACTTAGCTTCATAAAACCATTTGAACGTAATTTTACTAAATATGAAATTGGAATAGTAGTAGTATTAGTAATGAGCTTCAGTTTGAAGCTAGATAGACAATAAAAAAATACAAAATGTAATGGCAAGAGACCGGATGGTATAGCTAAATGGTTAGTCGACATCACAGACCAAAGAGCTGGCAGCTACCACAAACAGAGAATTAGTCTAGATATTCAAAAGGGGAACGCTGCCAGTATCTTCGAAATTTTGCCTAAAGGGACTCCTTTTAATAATATATATTAGATATTATAATAATAATGTTTTAGGTTTATAGTTTAAGATTCAAACAATGTTATTTTGACGCTGCTTAGATATAAAATAGATGACATAATATCTAATTACAAGGGGTTATATTATTTCAATTAGAAGCAAAGTGGATTCCGAAAGATAATATTAATCAACACGCATGAAATTGATCCGCTCTATTCAGATATTCATGGAAAATTGATTAACCCCGATAAGTATGATAATTTTATTAGCCTGATTCATTTAAATTTAAAAGCGTCGTCCAGCTCATTAATTAATGCTAAACGCATTAGATAATACGTGATACCTACATACATAAGACGACTTTTTGCTTGACAGTTTTATCAAGCAACATCCGAACACGCATATATATATTTGCCTATAATCTGGTATTTTTTAGAATTATTTATTTATTAGCTAATTAGTATTCTTACATTTATTAATTTACAATATCTGAACAATTTCATTATACGCAAAGAACAAAATAAAGTTAGCAAATATTACTTATACAAAACCATAAAATAAAATATATATTATAATAAATTGTAAGATGCATTGAACATTATAAAATTTACTTAATATAAAAAAGAGAATGACAAAGCCATGTCTAATAAAGAATATTATACTCTAGTATTTTATATTATATTTAAAGTATTTTGTCGTCTACATTCCTGGGATTCAATACCAAAGTACCTACTTGCAGAAATCTATATACTCGTAGTTACTATACTTTCGAAAATCCTTAAAACTTATAAACATAACTTTTTTGAATGTTCTCTAATGCTACTATGTATTTATTTGTATATTAATTGTGTAATCATTTCGACACATAAATAAACAACTGTTATTTTTTACCGAACATAACAAAACAACATACTTGTGCCATTAACAACTCACTCACGGAGAAAATACGATACTGCATGCCAAATGTTCCCGAAAAATGCCGTTTCTACACTTTAAAGTTCATCGGCCTGGCAATGTATTGCTATGTTGCTTAATTGCTTTTAAATGTGCGCAGATTTGAGTCTACCTGGAAACTTAAGAAACTTGCTCTGAACTGGAAAAATATAAAGATTATAATAGGCCACCAAATATCCTATATCTTTGGAGGATTTATCTTTCTTTACCCATCTACAAATTAATTATTAAAGTGAAACTTTTATTACATCGTCTCAAACTTTTTCGTCTGCGTGTTGCATGTCGCGTGACGGTCGGCCGCGGAGTAGGGATAAAGTGAAAGGCGCTCGTCATAGCAGCCATGGCCAATATGGCGGAGCCTATAGTTCGCAGCAGCTGACCATGTAGTGTATAGACTAATATTTAATATGTGTATAATATAATCTAAATAATTGTTAAGTATTATGTATGTCGTATGTTCTCACATCTCTAAGACGTTCAATCAAAATATTAGTTGGAGACTTAGTCTACTTTTATTATTTACCATTATCATTCCAATTTTCCAAGTATAATTTTAAGATTGATAAAGCGATTTTTATACCCTTAATGGAATATTATTCCAAAAATTTTTAGTTAAATGTCTATAATGTGAAAAGAAGTTTCACTTTTACCGTGGTTTCATAAAACCACACAATCCTTTTTTTTATTATTAAAGCTATATTAGGCCATACAATAATTCGTTAGTTAACATTTCTTATTATGAATATATTTTGTTGTGTTAGTATAACTTCTAAAAATGTAGGTTTTTTTACTGGTATTTCTATGGCCTTTAAGGATAAAAGCCTCCTCCACATTTTGCGATTTCTCCTTGTTTTGAGCAACATTATTAATATGCCTTGTTTATTATTTTAGTAACTAATTTAATTTTAGGTAAAATATTATTATTGTAATGAAAGTCGACGCTTCGGTGGCCTCATAAATTAATGCCAATTCAAATATTTTCGGTGGTTTAGGGTGGCGGGTTATTATGGACTGGTGAGCCAAATAGGTGATTAGAATGTAAAATGAAAGATAGAATGATGATATTGCCCAATTTTAATTGATACTGTAGTCCACAAATACCAATCATAAATAAGAGTAAATTTTTTTCTCTTTCTAAGGTTGGCGGCTGACATTTCACGATATTATTCTTTATTGAAAAACGCACATATATGAATTTAAATGGACAAGTACGTGTAGGCGACGTATTTAAAATTCAAAAATCATTTAGTCATATAGGTAACAAATTTTTTATGAATTCGGTGAAAATTAAATCCGATACAATATATGCGATGAAAGTGTAATATAAAATATAAGACTTTGAAAGGGAGGTGATTTCGTAAGTAATTAAATTGCGTGTTTGTTCAAGAAACCTAACAACTGCTATTGTTTTCCTGCAGGGGCAGCAGACGTATTTAAAAGAATAAGAAATTAAACTCGTGTTACCTTGGAAAGAAAGAAACGTGACAAAACATTGACTAATTAAACATTTCGAAATTCCAACTTGTAAAAACAACAATACGGGGTTCTTTATTGTTTCAAACAGGTTGCAAAAGAATTGTTTTAAATCGTCTAAGAAAAATGTATATAATTAATGATGATGTAACAAATGCAATAGACGACAGGATAATCAATTAACAAGCATACCACGGCGAATAAACTCAAACTAAAAATATCTTTATTCATATAGGTATACAAGTACACTTATGAACGTCAAAAAAAAAGTTATTTATTAATTATTTACTACCAGTTCGCAAGTCAAAGAACGAACAAGAAGAACTGGCAAGAAACTTTCCGCCACTCTTTTTAATCGCTAAGTTTTGAGTCATACAAATTGTTTGAACTGGAGCAAATCAATCCCAAGGATTGGATCATTTAAGTATTCGTCAAATTTATAAACAGCTTTATTGATTAATTTACGTTTAACCTTCAAGCGGGCGCGCGGTCATTTGTAACGGGAGAGGGCGCGCGTAACCGAAAAGACCCATGGGATGAATAAGAGATAGAAAGCACTAATTACTCAATATTTATTTATTTATTTGTCCTTAGATATATTATCATTGTCTTTAAACTCTAATTTGTCCAAAAATAGTAATTAAAAGTATGAAAAAGAAACAAATATTTCTAGTTCTATCGGAAAGGTCATTTTCCTCGAAAGCCAACCATCATCTTATAAATTACAACGTTCTCTGCCACTGAATATGGCAATAGACAGTTTTGTGGAAACATATCTAAAATTTCTCATATTGGCGCAGCTTTGTCGACAGTAGGACGAGCTTGTCGCGTAGTAGCATCATCAAACCGCAATGACTTCAGTAGAAATTATATTCTTTGCACTGACATAGTAGTAGGAAAAATAGGTCAAAGTATAAAATCTTCTAAATTGACGTGTGATGTCTTCAAGGATCCCACTACAACAATTCGGAAAGTGCTCGAATTTTCACCGCATCTGTTAGTTTGTAGTCACGTATTCTGTTATACGATGGTGCTTTTTTTGCAACAACTTTTTCAATAATATTCTCTGAAATGAATAAACTCCAGGCTTGCGGATGTTTTGTCCCCCCACACCATTCCTTCGAGGGCACGCATCTTCTGCGAGAATATTTTGAACTTGACGTCTCACTCTGTTATTGTTAGATTTTTGCTACTTCGTTACTTTATGGCGCCTTGTAAAAGAGCTTAACTTATTTCTCTAGCTTAACTTATAACTCTTCTGAGTCCGAGCGGTTTGATTCCTCAGCAGATCGAGGTTCCTCTGTAACGATGTGGTCGGAAGTTTCAGAGCCTTGGTCGCTGAGCTCTGATTTACTTTCTTCTTCGTCTTCTCTTAGTAATTCCTCGAGTATTGCACTTTGTGGTAACCGTCTGAATCATTTTATATAAAAAAAATCAAAGCTTAATTCGATATTATTGAATGATGGGCAAAAAACTACTACGAGCGTGAACGAGGGTATGTGTCGTTGAGCGTCGCGCGTAACCTTTTCGACGACAGGCGCGTGTAGTCTTTTCGGCGACTGCACTGGGACGAAAACAATTGCGATCTATGGAGTAGGGGGAGAGCCCCGAGCAACGGTTTATTCTTTATTCTACTCCCAATGATATAGCGACAGGTTACTATAAATGAGAAATAAATGTGATAGGTAATAATAATAATATCAACGAAAATGTACTAAGCGCGGTCGATTCGACTACGCGCGCCCGCTTGAAGGTTAACGAGGGCTTTGAATTTATAAGAAGAAGAGAATAAGAAGAGTATACGAACTAGGTACCAGCACTTGAAAAATTTGTTAGCGTTTACGTCCTTGTAGAATGGAGTGAAATTAAAATATGTAATCGATATGGATAGAGTGATAATAGAAAATACATTTCTTCCCGTAGAAGACGAATCGTTGCGTTAAATTGTAATTGGACACATCAAACGACACTCACATCAGTTTCCTCTTTTGTTTTCTAGTAATAGTTTTTGTCTATACCATAGTTCTGTTTCATTAAAATGTTTTCACATGTAAGTGTCTGTAGGTTAATAAAATCCGCGAATCGTAGTCACCACAAAAACTAGTTTAAAACGCAATAAAACTTAAATAGCTCGTGCGAAAACTGTATGCCGAACTAGTATCTAAATAAAATGAGACATAGGTCTGCATCAGACGTGTTAGCTGACTATTACTGTACGTAATTGGAGTGAGTGTAAATTCGTTTTGTAAACTTAAATCTGGCTTCAGTCGATACGGGCAAGAAGCAACTTGAACTAACACATGTTATAATTTACGTCATTTAAAAGATTTTCAAGACTCCAAGATTTCCAAGTTTAGACGCTTCGTTCGACGCGTTCAAAATGTACGAAATAATAATGTTTCTTACTTTAAATCGCTTATATGCATAAAAATTCCATTCTTATTCTTCTCTTACTATAAACTAAGTAACTTTGGTCACAGAAAGAAAATCCTATTTGGGCATAGATGATGTAGGTACGTTTTATTACTACTGCAAACATTTATATTATAAAAACATATATTCTTACCACCTTTAGTATGAAAATATGGTCGACAGCCACAGAACATTATCGCCATCTTTGTTCTGCAGTGCATTTGACACAAGCCGAAACAATAAGCCTGGGAAACACCACAGCTTATAAAGTATGGAAGTCGTTCGTGCCGTTTTGTATAGAAATCAAGATTTATTTTAAATAATAGACTCGTTTATTATTATTACAGATATATGTTTATTTACCCTTTTTTCTATTCTATATATATCATAATTATCGTTCGTAAGGAGTAAACTCCAATCGTGAGTCGTAGCTGACACACACACACTTTTTGATATAAATATGTGAATTTAAAATTATAAATTTATAAGTACCTACGGCATTTCGGATTTTTAAGATTTTTGGTGGACGTAGTCTGCTAAAAAACAAATGACACTTTAAATTTGATTCATTATAAAACCCAAAAGAATTTTATGTAACTGTAATGTTTTTAACGTTAACGGTTTTAATACTCACTGTACTTTAAGCTACGATTTTAATGGATTTATAGATTTAAATTCCTTAACCTATCAGACATCGTTGATGATTAGGCATTTATTGCACTGTTTTCGATAAACAGATATAGATTTACTCGTTAAGTATAAAATGCAATTGAATAATGCAAGACAGACCTAAGTACTATGAACATGTAAGTTGCTGGAATTTTTAGCGAAACATCAAATAAGTAGAAACTCTTTGCATTAAAAGAAAATAGGCCAAGTGCCAGGTACTTCTACTGTATGTTTCACTAATGAACGTTCATATAGTATATTATTTTTTACTGCCAAAGCTTACAAACAATTAGCACGACCTCGGTGGTGGTGTTTTACAGTGGTCAAAGCAACAGCGATTTTTTTTAATAGAAACGCCGAGTCATGTTTATTAGCCATTATAGTCTTGAGTTTCGCTAACAATAGAATGATTAAACTGTGTTTAAGCTTGTACTATGACTATTTTTAGGTTAAACAATCTGGTGAGCTTTATTCATACAAATATCAGCTATAAGGTTTGAAATATAATAGTGGCTTTGTAAGTATAACAAAGTAAAATATGGAGTTGTTAATAATGTTGTTCTTGCTTTTTATAATTGTCCATACCATAATAAAATAATTAAAACGATGGCACTAGAACCTTTTTTTAGGTCTGAACATTTTACCAATGTAATAGGCAAGTAGGTGATCAGACTCCTGCCCTGCGATTCTGTAACTCACTTTTCGAACTCACACAGCGGTTTTCGCAGCGGCGGTCGCGCTCAAATCAGTCGTGAACCAGTCATTTTACGATTTGGCATTCTGATAAACAATGAACTACAAGCTCCCTCCTTATCGAAAAGTGAGTTACAGAATCGCAAGGCTGTGCCTGAGACACAGACGCTTTCGACTTTTTGGGTTAAATCCGGTTTAATCACGATGTTTTCCTTTACGGTTCGAGCGAATATTTAATGCGCATATAGAAAGTGCACTGGTGACCGAACCTACGACCTCAGGAATGATAGTCACACGCTGAAGCCACTAGGCCACCACTGCTTATACCATACCATAGTCGAACGCAATAATAGAGTATAATATATATTTATCAAAAATAAAACCTTAAGAATTTCGTGGATATTTTTTATTACAATTGTAAATATTAAAATTCCATAGAAATGTCCTCATTTTTATACAGTCGAGAGCACAGACGCCCACTATCGCCCACCGGTACTGGTTACAAAATATTTGATATATTCACGTGGGATGGAAGTATTAAAGGTATAAAATTATTAACTCAGACGAAATTCCGTGGCTCTTATTTGTTAAAGGATTATTTAAATAAAATTTCTTTAACCGATATAAATGTGAATTTTATATTACTCGACGTTTTGAGTGCTTTTCAGCAATCGTGGTCAGTGAGCCTGATTGACCTCGATCGTGTAGTCTTTGATTAGACCAAAGGCACAGACACACCGGATAAATAATACGTCATCCCGTCTCGTATTGTTCTTAATTAATTACAGCCCGTTCCCACTAGTCGTAAGTCGCATAAGACTAAAAGTCGAAAGTCTGATGTCCCTGTTCACACTGCGTCGCGAGTCGTATAGGTCGTAGTTTCGCGCCATTCGGAATAAAACACGAATGGAGTGAGCAAGCAATGTGTAGCGATCTAGGAAGCGGGGCGGGGAGAGAGGTAACAACGCGCTCGAGTCGATTAGACGCACGACTAGTGTGAACAGCAACAAGTAGGCACCTATGCGAGCACGATTCGACGCGACTTTTAGTCTTAAAACGGGCGCTGGCCCGTCGGATGGTTTTTTGAGTCGTATTCGACTAAAAGTCGCGTCTCATCTAATGTGAACAGCTCCATATAAAGTGTATGGTGACCAGAGCATTCGACTTTTAGTCTTATGCGACTTTCGACTAGTGGGAACGGGCTGTTAATGTATTTAATAACCGGCCCTAATGTAATAATACAAAAATATTGGCTCGAGTGTCACCTCTCAATTCTGAGGTCGGGAGACCAATGGATTTTTCATTCTGAATGCGCATTTAACACTAAGACGAACGGTGAAAGAAGACATCGCGAGCAAACTGGGATATTAGGATAGTCAGCAAGTTCTATCACCTACTTGCCTATTAAAAAAATGAAATGATCGCGAAACATGCAGAAAATTGAGACCCAGACCTAAAATTTTGTAACGTCAATGCCTGTCTTCTTATATAACACCTCATAGTTGCATGTTATTTGTGAAGTGACGTGTTACTTATCAACTACCAAGTACCAACGATTACAATAGTCAAAATACACATAAGCCAAAAATTTATGTGGTCCTTAAAATGTTTTGTTAAACAAGATGAATATATTATATATTTAAACTAGCAGACCGGCCAAGCGTTGCTGTGGCTAAGGTTTTTGTATATTACATCGTAGTAAACTATTCAAGGGAAACGGGAGGAGAATACCAGTCATGGGGACCACCATGCTTTATGGTGGTTATGCCATTAAATTGTAGCTTATGTGAAACGTTGGTACTTTCAACACAGCGCCATCTGTTAGATTTGTGACTATTAAATAATAAACAAATATTTTGCAATAAAATAATATTGCTGGTATAAATTGAAATGTAAGCTATCCTATCTTTTAAGTTAGATCAAACTGCACACGGTGTGCAAATTTGATTGATATCGGTTCGGTAGTTTAGGAGTCCATAGCGGAAAAACAACGTGACACGTAATTTATATATATTAAGATAAGAGTTAAGACTAAAATTCTTAAATTTATTGGTTGTAATGGTTTAAAAACCCCTAAGTACTGTCATATAAAAGGTTCATTACTTATTCAGAGTCATGCACGTCGTCTCTCAAACTTTGAGACGCTGCGTCTTTTGCCTCTTCATTATCACATTTAAACACAGAAATTTCGTGCATGTTTGTGCAAAGACGCTTTTGGAAGCTTATCACAAATCACCTGATACATTATAAACAATAATTTTATTAAATTCCCACATTATTTTGGAGTAATATGTAACATTTCCAATACTTTCTAAGTATGTAAATTTTATAATCGGGAATTAAAAATTAATTGCTATCGTCAAAATGAATAAATATTTGACATAAGGTTTTAAAACTACCAAACTATAATCAAAAAATATCAATATTACTAAAACCGGTGCCCATCGACCCCATGACAGTAGGCTGGCAGGTGAGTTGCCGGCCTTTTAAGTTTGTCTATACTACCTGAGCCCCGGAGGTTTTCTCGCATTAATGCGGTCGTAGCTTGATGTGTCGCCTTCCTCTATAAATGAACGTTACGGACGGTAAAACATTTACTTATTATAATAAACATACTAATTAACTAACTATATGTTACGCTCTTCTAATAGATGTTTATTGGAAATTCCATCTCACTCTTCATCCTTCTTAGGCAATTCATTTACGATCTCCGCCATTAAGTTGTGGAATACGCTGCCCGACTCCGTACGATTGGCTACCTCTCTGTCATCTTTTAAAACTCTTCTGTATAATAATTTCTTAACCTTATCCTATCCTGATCAATCGTGACTTTTATAAATCTTGTTTCCTTTTATATCGCTATTCGCTGTTCATGTATTTGTAAGATTAGCTTTTAAGTTTTTAGTCTATTATTAATATTTTTTTTGTATTACTTTAGATTAAGGTAATATACATATATATTTTTTATATAACATTTGGTTCTGCACTTCTCGCACGCATCATGTTTCTTTTTTTTTAGTTTTTCTCTTTAACTAGGGTTGCCTAGAAGAGATCGCTTATTAGCGATAAGGCCGCCCGTCGCATACCTTATAATATGTATATATAAATACAAAAATAAATAAAAATAAATATACTTACGACAAATAGCATAGACTGAAGTACCATTTCGTCTCTTTTACGGGGTTAGTAAAAGCAAAACTCATCGCAATGGTTATCTTTAAACTGAGACTACCACTAAAATCAATACGTACTGTAACTTATCCTGCCTGTTTTCGGCGCGCAAATAATGGAAATCTAAATATCTAATGAGCTCCGTTCTCTTAAGACAAGTAGAATGAAAACTTTGACTAGAAATGTAACGGAAAGCTTCTATTTGAGATTTTGCTATTATTCTTGTGTTGTTTCAATCCCATTTGTTGGTGACTCTTCAGGCAAGTCTATGATTAGCTTTCTGTACGTTGACTATTGTTGAGTCTATTATTCACAGACGAGGATTACCTTTATTCATTTAGAATAAATCAGTCTACTTCAACCGTTTTAGCTGTCTCTTTTAATCACAATGTAAATATAAGTGTCAGAGAGAGACAAAATAATAACAAAAGTACGGTTTTACTAAAGACTTTTAAAAGAATTACTTATTACCAGATATCCATAGCTATTTTTTTGTCTTACGGAGTCATAGCTTTAAGACAACTTCGTCCGTATTCTATACAATACGCATACTAAATTGAGCTCAAAAAAAAAGATAACATACGTTACAGACAGGGCTGAAACACACACCCTACAATTGAGAGGGCAATTGGCATTAATTCATATTTAAAACTTAATAGTAGTAATAGTGAATTTAATTAAATAAAAAATATTTACTAACCTTAAAATACAATAACTAATATATATATAATTAAAAGGAGTCCCTATAGTCCCTTCTCAATTATACTTAAACATAACAAATGTAACATACATCATAACACAATCACTTTAGGACACTCTATGTAACTATGTGTAATCAATTTCTACCCGTTTACTCTGCTGTTCTACCGTCTTTACGATGTAGAGCGTTCAAAGTAGTTGTTTGGAGTAATTGTCGTGGAGGCAGGATATGAAATCGACATATTTCGAGACAACTTGAGTCTTGCAGAACGGCAGAATGTGCCGCATAACATCACTATGTGGACCCAGTAGCCCATCCAGGTATTTCCAAACCAATTCAAGTTAGGAATTTAAATGGCCGCCGACGCCCTCTCAAACCTCTGGAATTGGAGTGTTCATGGGCGGAAGTATCAGTTAACATCAAAGCCGAACTACAAAAAAGACGAGGGAAACATGAAGTTAGAATTTCCTAAAAACAATCCTAAATAAACTATATTAAACTCACAATATGTAATTTATATTCAAAGAATGAAATAACTAGTTTGATACAATTCTAATCCAGCGAGGTTGACATGTACACGGATAAACGAACAAGCGAATTAAAACATAATAAGAATATTATTTATTATAAAACCAAGTTCTATAAGTTGCCTTTCTGGTCCCCGCATAATAAACCGTATCTACAGGTAATAAGACTCAATTTCAATAAATCTGAATGCCGCAAAGGGTTTGGCGTTCGGGTAGGGTGAGGCATTTGAACAAAATCGACGCGCGCAGCATCCTTGTTTCTCGATGGGATTTCTCCGAAAATTCGGTAACAAAAAGAGTGTTTTTTGGAATATGACTCTTGTCCACATATACATCTGCGATTAAAGTACTGCAAATTACTTTGGTTATAAGTAATATCGGTTTACGGACTTGATTCAATAATTGAAACGTTAAAGATATATCATCATGAAACTTACACATAGGCCCTATTACTATCCAATATAATTGGAAATAAGGCTAACACGAATAAAGAGAATGTTCGCAGCGGGGGCGGTAGTGGCCCCCCTCTACCCGTTTCAGCGACGGCCATCAGTCGTCCGTAAGTCTCAGGTTTGCACGCAGCATCCCGTCGCGTTATCCCGTTGTGACAGTTAAATCACGATAAAAACGATTTAATACAATGATAAAATCTATTGCTGTATAAAGGTATTTAAAATTTAACAAAATGATTAAAAAACCATCGGTGATTGCTCTTGTCTGTTCTTTGCTATATCTTTTCGGCATATCGGGACAGCCTTTTCCTGTCGAAAAAATTGCTGTTGGTAAGTTTTTAAGAATTTTAATATTTTTATTATACTGTCGTATTTTGTGTTACGCTAAGTGTGATTAATAAGTTATACTTGATTTTTAATTTTTAATGCCAGAAATTATTATTTTCTTATTTCATTGATAAACATAAATTGGTTTTTGTTAAACTTGAACAAATGTTTTAAAATGTTTTCGCTCCTTCTCGCTTTGTCAAGGCTTTCCGTAGCGTGAAAATTTTGTATCGATTTTCTCTTTCTTTCTTGTTGCTCTGACTCTTTCGCCCATCTTTTAACTCTATGAGAATTAATGTGGAAGATGGCGCTGTTCACCCGCCATTATCTCGCCGCCATTTTAAAGTTTACTTGAGCATAAAATATAATTAATAAATGTCTTAGACAATCCATTTATGGATTTTTGTACGGTAATGCATTATTATTTCAACTGGGTTTCTTGCGTTGCTAATATTCTTATTTGTTATCGTTTCAACAAAAACTGTGAGTAAGTTTAAAGTTAACAAAACAAACTTATTTTTGACAACTTTAGATAGGCGTACGTGCTAATTACCCCGCGAATACAATACTATGGTCGGATACATGCATAATACTACAATAGCTGAAGAGTTACTTCTTTTCTTGCTAATTCCACGAATTACCGGTTCGAGTAAAAACATTTTTAGGCAAGAAGAGAAGCAGAAGTAGACGTAGTGGTTCTATGGGTCTGAGGGTAAGATTCAGAGTCGAGTGGTTAAGGGTTAAGTTATCCACTCCCTAGGTTTTTAACATTGGGTAGTCAAACTGAACGTCAAGTCTCAACTGTGATTTGGAGGGTTGGACTTACTGGATTCCTCGTGTTTTCCCTCACCGTATAAACAACTATTTATATTTCAACTTATCTCATATCGACACAATATCTAAATAGTACTAAATGCAAGTTATGGTCATAAGTACGCCTAAATCTTGTTTCTTACCAACCATTTTTAATGGGTTTATCTTAATATTAATCCATATAATGGAGAAAACAATATAAACAGACAATATTTAAGATTGATTAGCTGAAAATACACACATTTCTGTATTGGACTATACAATACTTTACTTTAGTAAAATACTCATATTACCTATCACGATCCGTGCGGCTTGATCTCTTGGCGTTGCGTAGAGATTTAGGGTCTTTCTGCATCTTCTACCCCATTTACCGGAGAGTGTTCAGAGGAGTTTTAAGGACTAATACCTGCAGCTGAATTCCATTATCCGACTTCTAGGCAGAATACTAAATACCATCCGTATTATCTCGACATCCGTCGTTCCACAACTGAGCGATACTTAAGGCAGTTTTTGCCGCGCACCATCACTATGTTGAACCATTGAAGTATCTCCGAACCAATCGACTTAGGGTCCTTCAAGAAAAGAGCGTACCAATTTTTAAAAGGCCGGCAATGCACTTGCCTTCTGGAAATGAGAGTGGCCATGGGCGGTATCACTTAGCATCAGATGAGCCTCCTGACCGTTTGCCGCCATGGAAAATAAAAATATATTACAACGCACTAACACGAGTCAAAAGTAAATTAAATATTTAAATGGAACTAACTTTATATAATCGTATTACTCAAACAAAGTTCAACTGTAGTTTATATTAAAATTACTGTAACCGATTTAAAATACACAAACAAATTTTGGATTGTTTACTGATGAACTGGCAAGTATATTGATATTTTATTAAATGGGCAACGTTTCATTTAACATAGGAATTGGATTTATAAATTGATTTTAAACGAGTCGACTTTTATATTTTATAATATCAGTCGAAGAAGTATTATTTAAATCAGTACAGTAGTAGTAAAGATATGAAAGAAAATAGTTATAACTATTGAAGACAAATTAAAAAAAAATGAATTATACACAAAGAGGTGGACTGGTGATATAGGTCTATAGTTAATACACGAATGCTATATGCTTTTATTTTTCTATGCAAAAATCCATCATAATTATTATATTTCCATAACTATTCGAATTTACGTTATTAGTGAGTTGAGAGGGCTTTTTTATCGCTTAGATTGTTATGTGATCTGTTAAGGAAAGGCTGGCTGTCTTGGAAAACCAAAAGACTTGGTGATTAAAAACAGTGGCGCAGACTTTCTTGCCAGGTCTTCTCGATCGTTCTATATCCATAATTATACGGGGATTTCTATAGGTTACCCTATAAACAGGTGTGTAAAAATGACTTAATGATAAACAAAAAATATTCGTTAATTAACATGGGAATTATTGTTTAAGCCATTTAGTAAAGATTCAAGAATAATAATAATAAAAACCCTTTATTCGCTGACCTTTTTTCTTACTTGCTATTCTTATTTAACAGTAGTATTCTTAGATCTAGTTTACATAGCGAAAATAATAATTTATTAGCTTTGGTCAGGCTGTCTGTCGACATAGGCCTCCCCCAATTGTTTCCACGTCTCTCTATCCTTGGCAGACCTTCTCCATCCTTCTGGTAGATCGTCCTCCCATATTTTAATTTGAACTCCTCGTTTTCTTTTCCCGTTCCTAGGATACCACTCTATTACATCCTTAGTCCATTTTTCTTTGTTAGTCCTCATATTTTTTATAGCACGTCACTGACGTTTGTTCTTTTTCTTATTTTTGAAGCTGTCCATCGATCCGGTAGTCTTATATTAAGCTGATTTCCATGCTGCGTTGACAAACTACTAACTTTTTGCTCGTCGTAAGATTCAAAGTTTACTATAGATCTAATCGACAGCTAAAAAGGTATTTCACTGTACTACTGTTCCTTCCGTAAGTCGTTAAGTAATGGGCATTCAATTTTATGGAATGGAAAATTTAATGTATGTAACCCTGTCACGATAATCGTTATATTGGCCCTGGGCCCGTACTAATATTACTTTAAGTCTTATATCCCCCAAGTGGGTCAGAGAGCATCCAGCGTAGAAACGTCATTCCAGCTTCCTTCACCTCAGAAACTTGAATATGGAAACTTTAATAATAAGTGAGTGTTTAATAATAATAAGAGACAATGTTTGGCATACCACATTGTATAAGCAATAGGTACATATACCTCGACCTCGGCCTAAAAACAGTTCGACAGGAAATAGCTCAAAACAGCCTGAAATACCAGGAGAAGCTGACCTCCCATGTAAATAAACTGGCACACGCTCTGAGCGGAGAAGGCGGTCTTCAGCATAAGGGACGTACCGAGCCTATATAAAAGATTTACCTCTTAACATCAAGAGAGTCGTGGCTCTATGTCGAGTATGGCTCTTGAGGATAACATAAACTGAGTAAAATCAAACAAACAAGTGGCTTATTGCTGGATAGCAGATTGCCATGAAGCAGATACAATAAAAAAAATAAAAAAATAAATAAGTGAGTGACTGACTGAAAATCAGGGGATACGCGGTTGGGGTTTGAGAGAGACGCATATATGTTTACCGAGTTGTTATAGTCCTTTTTCTTTCTCTCAGCGCTAACTGCTGGAGAATTTAATTTGGTGCCCTTAGCATTTAATATCTCAGCATAACTTTAATTCGAGTTAGACCCTTGTCTTGACTGAGGGAGCGATATGCTTTGGGAGCTACGTGAAAACATTCCTCTATTCCTCTCTTTGCTTATGCAACTGGGTCTTATATCGTAATCATGGATTGCGTCTAATGATGTCCATGAGAAGTCCTATGAATATCCTCTAGACCTTTGTCGCAATCAATAATTGTAGGATAAGGAAATGCAAGATATTTAAGGAAATTTCCTAACTTTAGCGCCCTTAGATTGGCATTGTGCCTTTATAGAAGGTGTGACTACATTTGTCTAACATTATATATGACTTACGTGAGTGTTCAAATGAAACACTTCAGGATAATTCAAATTCAAAAATCATTTGATCATATAGGTAACACAATGTACACTTATGATCGTCAAAAAAAAGAAATGTATATGAAATGCTTCTAACTTTACATTTAGTGCCAGTTCTCAAATCAAGGGCGTAGAACGAAAGAGAAGAACTGGCAATAAACTCACCGCCACTCTTTTTAATCGCCATGTTTTTTTACACAACGTTTAACGGTTTTCATATATTATATTGATTCATATCCAAGCACTAGGATCGTTAAAATATTCATTTATATTATAATAGGCCTTGGCAAGTAGTATTACTTTAATGTACGATTTAAATTTATTTATTGACAACACTTGTAACTCACTAGAGATTTTGTTAAAAAAACGTATGCAATTGTCATGGAAAGAATTACTCGTTTTATTAAGCCTTCTGGTTGGTGCGCTAATTTTGTCTTTACGAGTACTATAATTATGGAAGCTACTATTTTTTTTAAAGATATATATTTTTCCGCATACATAATACTCTCATAAATGTCTTGCCAAAGTCAAAATATGTAATTCCTTAAACTTCCTTCGGACCGACTCCCGTGGGGACCACCCACAGATCGCTCTTATAGCCCGCTTTTGCACTACAAATATCGATTTAATGTCAGCTGCATTACCCCACAAAATAACACCATATAACATAATACTATGACAATAGTACTCAAATAAACGAGCTTTGCTGTTTTCTCATCCGTAAGATCGCGTATCTTTTTTATTGCGAACGCTGCAGAACTTAGCCTCTACGAAAGACCTTCTATGTGTCGGCCCCACTGGTGGATATAAATGCTTATTTAGTTTTTAACCAACATTTCTGAAAGGCACTCAAAACTAGTTATGAATATACCGTAAGAAAACCAAGGTTAAAAACCTTAATGAATAAATTGAAACTAATAGTAATATTTCCATTATATTTGAGACTTGTGGCCCTTCCCGACTTCGCACCGGTGGACATAAGTTTTTTAGTTTCTTTTGTAGATACTGATATGTTCTTTAATATTGTGTGAAATCTTTTTGGTCTATCATCAATAGTTTTCGCAGCGCATGCGATGAAAGATATTTTATAGGCATTTTTTTTACACCTTGGGGAACATTATTGTAGTTTTTTTAGGGATCCTTATTTTTCTCTTGCAATAATAATAAATTATTCAGTGATAATGTAGCATTAAAATGGGGAAAGAATTTTTAAAATCGGTCCAGTACTTTTTGAGCCAATTCGTCACAAACATACTTACATACAAATCTTTCCTCTTAATAATATTACTATAGAAGTTATGAATAAATAATAATATTAGTATAAAGTAGTAGAAGTACCTGGTACCCATATTATGATCGCTATATTCATACTGTCTAATTATATTCTTTATTCCCAGGTGCAATTTTCGATCAAGACACCGAGGAGATTCAAAATGTATTCAAGTATGCGATGGCAGTCCACAATCAGAACATCAGCACCCGCCGTCTTGAACTGCAAGCTTTTGTGGATGTCATCAATACAGCTGATGCCTTTAAGTTATCAAGGCTAAGTAAGTATATTCGTTTAAGTAAATAATTTGTCTACCCAAGCCCCATTGAATTATTGAAGTACAATCAAAACCCTTTACGACGACATCGTTTAGAACACCGGTTATATTGACCAAATAAAAGGTTCCGGCTGAATTCTACTTACTATTATTAATATATAATAATTATTTAATCACAACGTCATCGGATGATACGACTATCGGTTTTTACGACCAAATATGAGTAGTCCCTTCGATGTCGTTATAACAGATTTTGACTGCATTTCCGAATAAATTTTACTTATCCTGTAATGAGATAGCGTACTAGTGCAGTAGCTTAGTGAGTTTCTATGGCCGGTGTAGACCAGTGCAGATAGCCTTCAAAATAAATAAAAAGTGAAAAAAATTACAGTAGGATGAAACCCATTAGAAAAGCAGGGAAATATGATCAAAATGAAAGGAAAAATAAATTACGGTCGATCTGAGGTCGGGAAGGGGTAGGGGGGGAGTTTTAAGGGTAAAAAACGGTTTATCTCGATTTCCGGCAAAACTTAAAGTTCTATCGAAAAAAACTAAATCGCAAAGTTGTAGGTCATAAAAAGATCTACAACTTTTCTATTCATACATTTTTCACATAACCTCAAAATTTATGTGAAAAATTCAAAAAACCAAGTTTTTGGTTTTTTATTTTTATCTTTTACAAAAATTTATTTTTTTAAACGAAATTTGGTGAAAAGTTACCTTATTATGTCCCAAATATACTGTAATTTATTCGATTAAAAATATTTATTTTTTCACTTTATTTTGAATTAATATCGAAAAAACATCCTAATTTTCAATCGAAAATTCTGACGTCAAAATTTCAGCTTTTTTCAAAAAATTGGTGTGCTTTCAGTTCGTTGAAATCTCTACTTTTCTATGGTAAAAAAATATATATATATTACCATAGTAAATCTTCTCAGAAAATGCAAAACATCGTATGCAGTAACGCCCAGACCCGTCATACCCTTCCCTACTTCTCTATGAATCTTCTTTAAATTATAATTAGATGCCTATTTATTACTATTTTAAGATAACTTATATATACCTGAGTGACCTAAAAAAAATTTTTAGCCTTTAGATGGGCTAAAATTTTCGTATTTCATAGAGAAGTAGGGAAGGGTATGACGGGTCTGGGCGTTACTGCATACGATGTTTTGCATTTTCTGAGAAGATTTACTATGGTAGTATATATTTATTTTTTTACCATAGGAAAGTAGAGATTTCAATGAACTGAAAGCATACCAACATTTTGAAAAAAGCTGAAATTTTGATGTCAGAATTTGCGATTGAAAATTAGGGTGTTTTTTCGATATTAATTCAAAATAAGGTGAAAAAATAAATATTTTTAATCAAATAAATTACAGTATATTTGGGACATAATAAGGTAAGTTTTCACCAAATTTCGTTTAAAAAAATAAATTTTTGTAAAAGATAAAAATAAAAAACCAAAAACTTGGTTTTTTGAATTTTTCACACCAATTTTGAGGTTATGTGAAAAATGTGTGAATACAAAAGTTTTAGATCTTTTTATTACCTACAACTTTGCCATTTAACTTTCTTCGATAGGACTTTTAGTTTTGCCGGAAATCGAGATAAACCGTTTCTTACCCTTAAAACTCCCCCCCCTTCCCCTTCCCGACCTCAGATCGACCGTAATTTATTTTTCCTTTCATTTTGATCATATTCCCCTGCTTTTCTAATGGGTTGCATCCTACTGTAATTTTTTTTGGTTTCAAAAATTATCGGCACTGGTCTAGTGGATTAACATTTGAAGTAAAAACTATTGTTTTTAAATTGGATAACGTTTCATGTGTCAACGTGAGTGGACTAGGGATTTTAATGACCACATTCACATCCCCTAAAACGCTTTACTGAGCAGAACAAAAACTACCCCAGGGGGGTAATACAACCCCCCTCTAGATGTCCTCCATCGGGAAGAAGCTTGGTATGCTCGGCAAGGCGAGACGGTACTTCATTCCGGTCCAACGCTTGCAACTCTATAAAGCGCCGATTCGGCCCCATATGGAGTATTGTTCACACCTCTGGGCGAGAGCTCCACAGTACAAGCTCCATCTACTTGACCGTATTCAACGAAGAGCGATCCAAATGGTGGCAAACCAGTAACTTTCCGAGCGGCTTGATCCCGGAGTAGCGTAGAGATGTGAGGTCTCTCTGAATCTTCTATCGCATTTACCATGAAGAGCGTTCAGAGGAGTTGTTTGGACCTGATCCGTATCACCTCGACGTCCGTCGTTCCACAACTGAGTGTTTCTTAAGGCAGGTTTTGCCGCGCACCACCTCTCGTATTCGTCTTCTCGTATTTCCGAACCAATTCGACTTAGGATCCTTTAAAAAAAAGAGCGTGTGTGTCTTTATAGGGCGGCCTATGGGCGGTGGAATAGCTTAACATCAGGTAAGCCTCCTTCCCGTTTGCCTCCTGTTACATAAAAATAAATGCTTTTTGTTTTATATATACCAATAAAATAAAATATATGTTCACAAGTGTAAGTTACACAACTAGGTGGTGTAAAAAATTTCACCAATATCAAGAATATGATAAATGTAAATTTTAGTTTCGCGTTAGACCGACAACCTTTTTCCATTTAATCATTCACAAATGGATACATTTGCAGATTAAAAATATCTTGATATTATAACCTGTTTACATTCTAAAATAAACGCATGAATATAGATATTTTTTTATAACACATTTTTTGCACATATAGTGTGGGCGATCGGTCGAAATATTAATACTATGTGATAGTACTACTGAGAAACAGCCCTTTCTTTAAATATAAATGTTTTTATTGGTTTTTTAAGTGAATAAAATACATTTTATTTATAATCGTTTGTTATTGAATGACATACGTTAATGTTGAATCAAAAGCTTGAAACCGTTTTAGATTAATAGCGAATAGTTACGAAGCAACGTAACAGATCTTACACGAGTAATTTAAGTAATGGAACCTAGATTAATAACCTGCTTCTATATATCACATACAATCTTTAATTAATTCCACACATATATTTATGATAAATTGTGCGTGAACATACAAAAAATACAAATCAAATAGTAATTGCAGATCTAAACTTTAACAATAAGCTAAAATATAATAAAAATTGTTTAACGTTTTTTCCTCAAGAATATGACACACAATTATGAGATACCATATTATAATACGAAATAACTGGTCATTATTGCTATTTCAAATATTTGCCTGGAATGGTTGTACCGTTACAACTGAACAATAAAATGATGGGACAAAGGGCGACGTGCTCAGATTATTTTAGACCAACAAGTTTGTTCAGTGCTGAATTTCAGCAAGCTGCTATTCCGCTTCCGTTATATTTTCATATCTTGAATATTGTCTAATATTTTTTCTCTTTGCCCCATTGTGGAAGACTTCACACATTTCCTATTTAAAAGTTTTTTTTTTTAAGACAATTCACACCAATTGACCGAGTCCCATGCTAAGCTGGTGAAGCTTGTGTTATGGATACTAGGCAACTGATATACATACATATTATAGATAGATAGACATATAAATACATATTTAAACACCCAAGACCTAAGCACAACACCAAATGCTCATCACATCGATGTTCGTCTCAGCCGGGGATCGAACCCGGGACCCATGGATTCTCAGCCAGGGGTACTAACCACTAGACCAATGAGTCGTCAAAAGTATCATTAGGTTAACATTTTATCATTTTGGATCCGTCGTAAAACGTCTTATATATTATATATGTATGTAGGTGTAGTTACTACCTAACTTAAGTTTTTATTGAGCCAATTCTATTAACTTATAGTCCCGTGTGCCTGGTTTTCATCTCAAGCGGTTACTGGACTGAAGTAAAACGTAACGACTTCCAATCTCATTTATTTATTTATATTATTGCAATGGCTTTTTACTGTAGATTTAAACATTGTTTTCTATATATTCAATAAAACAAGTGATACTCATGAACTACCACCTTAATAATTTATAAACGTCTTCGTGAGACTGCGAGTAAATCTATTGTTTAGTGGTTACAACTAATAATAATTCAGTAGCAGAAATATATACGGGGTTTTTCAAGTCAAGTAAAAAATCATTTATTCATATAGGTAACACAATTTATGAACGTCAAAAAAGAAATTTACATGAAATGCTTCTAATTTAATATTAACTGCCAGTTTTCAAATCAAGGGCGTAGTATGGAAGAGAAGAACTGATAATAAACTCTTTTTAATCGCCAAGTTTTTTGTTTTACACAACGTTTCTAAGGAGCTGCAACCATTTCACCATGTTCCACATGACATCTTAAGTAATAAATAATAATAAAATAAAATGAAAACAAAGATTTGTCCTCTATCAGCAGGAGGCAAGGTGAAATAGGAGCACGTACTTACATTCTCGTGGGAACAACACGCAAATACATAGTCGAAATAACTGACATCGCCGCAAACACGATTTCAAGTACGTTTTGACGTCACATTGGATCTATTTCTTTGATAATCAAATATAAAAAATTCTCGTGTCACAATGTTCGTTCCCATACTCCTCCGAAACGGCTCTACCGATTCTTATGAAACTTTTTATGCATATTCAGTTAGTCTGAGAATCGGCTACTATGTATCTTTTAAACCCCTAAATGTTAAGTGTGGTCCTTAAATTTTAATTTTAATTTTTTAGACAAGATTTATTGTTTTAATTTTTTTTATGAATTTTCACCCCTCTTCCCAACCGCTATTTTTTACTTGTTAATTAAAATCTTATAACTTGAACTCTCAGAGTTCATATAGAGAAAAATTCTCAGAAAACCCTAAAATTTTACATTCCAGAAAACCGAACAGTCTCTGGGGTAGCATAGCAAAATATTCCATGTTGATATGTACTAAAAAGATAGGCTAAGTAAAATCACATTAAGGAGAAACGTAGTTCTCGGGGGCAGCTAGTTTTCTTATATACGTAAGTTTATGGTAGGCGACTGGCACAAGTTGATCTACGAGTATATGTCTAAGACGTGCCGATTCCCTTTCGATGATTTTTTTCACCCTACGAGCAAGCAGAGTGAAACGTCAATTATTGCAAAGCCACTTTTCTCATCTCTCCTCTTAAGAGATATATAAAAGAGAAAACTGTTGTGAACTAATTAACTATTCTAGTAAATTTTAAATAGGATGGTATAATGTGCACCATTAGCACACTTAAAGTAGTATAAGTTTTGAAAGAGTCCACGATTTACATACTCAAAACTTTAGTAAGCACTACGTCAGGTAATTTTATGCGAAACCTCGGAACCCCTAACTCATAACACTTAAAATATTAGCGTTACTTTGACGAGATTTACTAGTAGGAAGTATATATATGTCCTCAGCGTAACATTTTTTTAGAATTTCACATTTCTTTAACTACCAGTGATTGTATTTATTTATCCACCCGTAGCACCTCGATGTACATCATTCCACAACTGAGCGTTTTTAAGGCAGTTTTTGCCCACCACTGTGGAACCTAGCGGCCTACTGAAGTATTCAAGAAAAGGGCGTACCTATTTTTAAAAGGCCGGCAACGCACTTCCGAGCCCTGTGAGAAATGAGAATGTGTTAATGAGCGCCCTTCGATAGTAATAAAATACTTTGTCCTCAGTTTTTGAGTCTAAATGTAACAAAAATAAATATGTTTCCCGTTTCCTTGCTATGTTTTATTTTTTCTTAGCAAATTTTAATTGCTTAAAAAGAAGAAAAAAACGATTTAAAAGTTCAGACGGTTTACGGTTGGGAACCGCACACTTATCCATTAAGCTAATATTACTCTATATATAAGAACTGAATAATAAAAATCAGTCCAAAACTTACATGGGTTTTGACCGCAGATTAAATTTGGTATTTTTTTAGTAACGTAGTAGCAGACACATCTCTTGATTTATGGGATTACGAAATGGGTTACGTCACGATGTTTGCTTTCACCGTACTAATAAGAAGTTTTAATTCTACTCAAAGGAAGGTCCGCTATGCACTGCTGTGATTTGAACGCTAGATCGAAGGATAGAGTGCCTGTTGGCGTCGAATACTGTTCTCGCCAAAACGTGTATAAAAGAAATTCAAATAATGTTCCAAATTTAAAAGTATACAGAATTTGTTTCTCATGTTTATCTTAGGTAAGATTAACTTCGTAAAAAAAGAAAAAATATGGACAAAAACCTTATCTCACCATTTCAGTGTAACAAAGGTTCTAAAAATACAGACGAATACATATTTTGTATCTTGGTGACAAAAATTTAAAAATACTGACACGGAAATTAAAACAACAAACAATAGCAAATTGTCCGTAAGAGGATGAACGTCGGATCCGCGTTATTTGTCCTAATGATGGGAACTTTCCGGAATTCTACCGACACTCACAATAAAAGAATATCTTTTCTCGAATCCCTCAAAAGGAGCTGTGTTTTTTTTTACTTTATCTCGAACTTTCTCCGTTGTTGAAATTCGTTACTTATTTTTATGAAATTTTTGTAGGTATTGCTTTTTTTATTTTGCGTTAAGCTCTGTAACCTTCAAAACGGGCTGAAAGATATATCCTAACACTCATGGTATCTTAGGATAGATTGCCAGATGGCGAAAAATTTGCCCACATCCCTTCAGGGCGAGTCCTCTTCTGGTCTCTTGCCAAAGTTGTCCAAGGGAATTTCTGTCATCCCTTTATTTCACCACTGCAGGGAGGATGATTCCCTGGCCCATACCGTTAAGGAGATGGCTTATCTTTTAGGCCGTCTCTTTTCGTCGACTTTGAAGGGAAGGTACCACCGACATTATTTCTGTGTAATATAACGATGCCATTCTTAACGAACATCTCCTGTATTATGTAAGGGTACAAATTTGCGCGTTTTCCCCGAAGTTTGGTGTGCGCAAGCAAGAGATGGTACTTTGCTCCGGGCCACCACTTGCAGCAAATTCGGAAATTTGACCCCATATGGAGTACTGTTCTTACCTCTGGGCGGGAGCTCCCAAATACCAGCTCCTTCCGTTTGACCGTATTCAACGATGAGCGATCCGAATCGTCGACGACCAGTCACTTTCCGTGCGGCTTGATCCCTTAGCGTTGCGTAGAGATGTGGAGTTTATCTGATTATTTTTCCGACCCAAATATCGGCCAATAGAATTGCACCATTCGACGTCACGTGGTACAACCTACATGGTATTATACTGATAATTTTTTGTGAAAATTTTCTCTGGTCGTTGCTTCAAGAAAAGTATTAAGTAGTTGTTTTATTCATTATGAAATTCTTATTTGTTAACTGTACATTTCGTCTCATGGTGCAATTCTATTGGCCGACATTTGGGTCGGAAAAATAATCCCCCGAATACCACACGAGCTTCAAAAGTATCGGGCATTTCCCTCAAGGTTCCCTGCAAACAAATATAGTCGTCATGACGACTATATTAATTGTTTGCAACGAACCTATCGGGAAATACCCGATAATTTTGAAGCTCTTGTGGTATTATAAGTGAATATTCTACTGCATTTATCATGGAGAGTGTTCAGAGGAGTTGCTCGGACTAATAACTGCAGCTTTTGTCATCGGACGTCAAGGCAGAATACCATCCGTATCACCTCGACATCCGTCGTTCCACAACTGGGCGTTTCTTAAGGTAGTCTTTTCCGAGCACCACTACTATGTGGAACCCCACTAAGCCCACTAAAGTATTTCCGAACCAATTCGACGTTTTCGACGGATCCTTCAAGAAAAGAGCGTACTACTATCTTCTTAAAAGGCTGGCAACGCACTCGCGAGCCTTCTGGCGATGTCAATGGGCGGCGGTATCACTTAACCTCAGATGAGCCTCCTGCCGTTTATCTTAAAAAATAAAATACGCAACATACGTATATTAGTTCTTACATTGTATGAGTAAATGTTGATTGTCAAAAAAATCCAATAGCGCAAAATTAGGATTCAATCACACACATTTAGGGTTGGAAATATCACGCTTAACCACTAAGCTAGGGGTGTTTATTAGCTTCTCGTTTACTGAATACAATTATTTTATGTGACAGGAACTAATTTAGAATTGAGAGCTTACCGCGGTCCGTGAAAGCCTGCAACCCCTATAGGTTTATAGGTGCGTTGCCGTCCTTTAAGGTTGTACGTAGAAAAGCGTAAATTCCTGGTTCGCGGTAAAAAAAAATTAAAAGCGCTCTGTCGTGGACACCAGACGTCAAGCTCAAACATGTGGAATAAACTATCAATAATGGAAATCTTTGGATATTAGGAAAATAGAACGATATTGTGTATCATTTTCATGAAAATATAAAATGCAAATATGTTATCATTGTTAAAATCAGTACGGCTGCCGACGTGTATCTGTAAAATTTTATTCACGGCATAAACGCTTTTATTTATAATACTGCTATGAAAGACACATTTTATTATTTAGAGGTATAGCCAGTAATTAATTAAACATTGACAGTGTAGTTAATAGATCCAATATGAAATTTATTTTACTAGCTAATTAATGTAATTATACATTAAATTTCGTAGCTGTGATGTTGGTGGACATTTTCCGCACTTATGCTTAGGTGTCCTAGAAAAGCGGTGCCGTTAACTAACGGCCGTCATTTTACGGTTGTTAATAACAGCCGTCTTTACTTTTTAACATAATGCAAAAAACAATCATTTTCGCTCGTCCAAGTCGCGTTTCCACTCATTGTATTAATTGAATATGGGCACCGCTACATCGATATTATAGACAACGTATGGGTGACGTCACCCAACGCTACATTACGGCCGTTAGATAACGGCACCACTTTTCTAGGAAACCTAAGCTTTAGACGCATAATTGGTCCGTTGAACGTAGTAGTAGCTGAGATGTACCGTTATTACATATTAACAATAAAAGATGTGTTTATTTTTGACACAAAAATGCAAGTCTGGCCTTATTTTGCCATTATAGAAATTATTGGTAGTTGATTAAGCCATGAACTCTATTTTATTTTTCTTATAATACATAATGTAGAGAGTTTATTGCCAGTTCTTCTCTTCCGTTCTACGCCCTTGATTTGAGAACTGACCGTTAATGTAAAATTAGAAGCATTTAATATATATTTCATTTTTGACGTTCATAAGTGTACTAGTACACCTATATGGATAAATGATTTTGATTTTAATTGTTGAGATCAAATAGGGCAGAGCATATCACGTATTATTCGGATACAATTTCCAACGAACAATAGGTATTAAAGTGGTTTCGTATTGAATATAAAACAAATGGATGCAGTATACTATGCGTTTTAGACGGGTTATGTATGTGAATCATAATTATATAAAGTGCTACAAGCGAAGAATTACCAGAGCGCGTTCCCATAATGAAAATACGGTTTTATCGAAAAAGCATTTTCTCAGTAAACATACATAGTATTGGAGATTTTAATGTATGCCCTTTAAGCTTTTCTAAGTAGCAAGTCTACAAGAATCGACTTTATATGAATGTCTACAATAATTTCGGCTACTATTATTATGCTTAGTTATTTTTTAATAATTCTGATTAATAACTAAGGTAAAATAGACGTGGACCGCATTTTACGCATTAGACATTGCAGTGTATTAATCTATGTATATCTATTTTTTTACAGTGTAAACAGTCTAGTTCCTTTAAAAGGAAGAACAAGACTATACTAAAAATAGGAAATAAATAGCGATGCTCATATTTCGTAACAACAACCAATTACCTTGCCTGAGACATCCCTTTGACTACTTGCTGAAGCTAATTTGCAATCCTAAGCTTATAGACTATACTATACTTCGGCTGCTATTGCCACCTGTATAATATGGCATCATTGTTTTAGCCTAATCAAGCATTTGTAGGGGCCCGTAGGTATTCTAGAACACGGAAATTGCGGAGGCGCAATTACCGTGATTGGTTTCCGTTAGATGTTTGACCAAACGGGGTAGTTATATACCGGTCTTGGAAATTATTGACAATTTGGGCGGGTCCTCGGGATACGGAAACAAAATTACGCATGTCGTGGAAACCGAAAATCGAAGGCGCCACGGGTGGTGCGTACACGCGACACGCATTACGTCACGTTTCGTCCGTTTATCTAATCACAAAATTACGATACATTGTCGTGGTCTTTCGTTTTATTAACGTTGTATTCACGACAACGCTTAGCCATGCCCTCGCCATACTAACAATTTACTTACGTATGATTTTTATTTACAGTTTGCAACCAATTTGCAAGAGGCGTCTTCTCCATGCTGGGCGCTGTCAACCCGGAATCATTTGATACACTTCACTCGTACACTAACACATTTCAAATACCATTCGTTACCCCATGGTTCCCCGAGAAGGTAAGCTCTGTTAAATGTTTCCTTAAATTTTATTGTATTTTACTTAGCAATTTGCATTTGTTGTAATTAAAGTGTCGCAACGTTTAGCGTGAGATTGCGGTGTTACATGTTAGAAGAGAGACCACCTATTTCAAATTATAACTTTAGTCACAATCTCGTATCGAGTTTGAAATGTTCATACTTAATATACAAACACCGACTGAAAGTAGATTGACGTTTTAGGCCATCTGTTAGTAGCGCCAGCAATTTTCCTGGAGTTGGTACTTATAATAGCACAAAAATTTATGACAAAATTGTTTCAAATAGTTTTTGCGCACCACAAATATAATATGTTTAAGTATTGTTATTTATTAACGATTCGTGCCGGTATTCACCTTATTATGAAACCTGTGACGGCAGCAAAAGAATTCTGCGAATTCTCCCATACAAAGTTTATAGTGCTCTGATGCAAAACTCGTTTCGAGAACATTGTCAGTTATTAAATTTCAATTGTTAATTTTACAAATTAAAAATAAAAACTTATATTTCTAACAAATCCTGCCTTGTTAATTAATGTGTCATTTATCATAAAAGGATTTAATAAATTGGTGCGGTTCTATGATATAATCTAATATATAAAATTCTCGTGTCACAATGTTCGTTCCCATACTCCTCCGAAACGGCTCAACCGATTCTTATGTAATTTTTTTATATTCAGTAACTCTGAGAATCGGACAACATCTATTTTTCATCCCCCTAAATGTTAAGGGTGGTCCCACTCCTAAATTTTAATTTTTTTTTAGACAAAACTTTTGTTTTTTTTAATTGATACAACATACAAAAATACATATAACCCTTAATTTTCACTCGTCTATGATCAACCCCTTATTTTTTATTATAGTAGATAGTTATTTTCATTAAACTATAAAAATGTTTCCTAGAAATAATATACATGGCCAAACGACGTTTGCCGGGTCAGCTAGTAATATATAGTAAACTGAGAATATTGTATTGAACTGGAACTAATGTTAGCTTTTTTTCAGGTTATTCCTCCATCATCCGGTTTAATTGACCATGCCGTGAGCATGCGGCCCGACTACCACAAAGCAATAATTGACATCATTATCCACTACGGATGGAAAGAAATTATATATGTGTACGACTCCCATGACGGTAAGTCTCTATGCCAACATTAACTCAAATATATATAAAATACTCGTGTCACAATGTTCGTTGCCAAACTCCTCCGAAAAGGCTCGACCGATCATTATAAAATTTAAAAATTCAGTAAATCTGAGAATCGGCAACTGTCTATCTTTCAAACCCGTAAGTGACCCCAAAAAAAAATTTGTTTCTTTTTTATGATACAGCATAAAAAAATACATACAACGCCTAATTTTCACCCCTCTACGATAAACCCCTATTTTTAATTATTGTAGATAGTAATTTTTATTGAACTAAAAAGATGTTACCTTGAAATAATATGGCAAAACAAATGATTGCCGGGGTCAGTTAGTAGATACCTTAAATATTTTAGCAAATTTACTTTGTTAGAAAAAAAAACAGCACGTTAAAAACGGCTAGTGGGCTATTTAGTCATACCACTGAAGCTTCAGAAATCCAACAATTACTGTCGGCATACAATTTTTTAACAATCTACCCGCATATATGAAACATATTAACTAACTCAAACTCAAAGTATCTTTATTCATATATTTATATGTAGGTAAACAAGTACACTTATGAATTGTCAGAAAGAAGTTAAATCAATTGTAAATTTACATTTACTACCAGTTCGCAAGTCAAGGGCGTAGAGCGGGTAAGAAGAACTGGCGAGAAACTTTCCGCCACTTTTTTAATCGCCAAGTATTTTCATACAAATTGTTTGAACTGGAGCAAATCAATCCCAAGGATTAGGATCATTTAAGTATTCCACAACTTTATAAAAAGCTTTATTGATTAATTTTCGTTTAACGAGGGCTTTGAATTTATTTAGTGATAATTCTCTAATTTCACTTGGGAGTTTGTTGTAAAAACGAATACAATTTCCATATAAGGAGTGGTTTATCTTTTGATCGTACATTCAAATTAGTTCTATTTCGCGTATTATACTGGTGAAAGTCACCATGTGTTTTAAAATCGTTTATATTTTTTGGATATACCAGATAGTGTCATAATATTTAATTCCGTACCGACTCCCTCGGAGATTCACAACAAATACCCCGAACAAACCGCTTCTGCAGCACAAATATGGATTGAACCTCTGCAGCAGCACCCCAGAGTAGAATACCGTACGACATAACGCTGTGAAAGTAGCTATGATACACAATTTTAGCCGTGTCCTTATCAGTAAACTGTCGGATTTTCTTTACTGCATATGCTGCAGAGCTCAGCCTATTCGAAAGAGTCTCTATGTGTGGGCCCCACTGGAGTTTACTATCTATTGTTATGCCTAAAAAAAACAGTTTTGTCAACAAAGTTTAGTTCACTGTCCTTAATTTTCAGGTCCCCTCCCTCCAACATTCAAAAATACATTAATTAACATAATATATTATTAGCACACGCTTATAATATTAAAATATGGCTATATTATTAACTATTACATAGTTGTTTATGATATGTATGATAATAATTAATAAATAATAATATCATTTTATATCTTCCTTGATGTAATTTGTTTAGTAAATTACGAGAAACTTGATATTTCTTGTATGTAAATTTGTATCGTATAAGGGACAATTATGTGTTTGTGGTGATAAAAATCTTATCTTTTTTAATAGGAATCCATAGTCCGTACATGAGTTTCGCGTTAGTTTAACCATTAATGCAGAGTTCGCAACATCTGATTTCAATAGCAAATTTTACTTTTTAAACTTATTAATTTTCCGCCCCTGTTAGTGGTAGCGTAATATAGCCTTCGATAAATGGAATATTTCATAAAATATTTTCCAATTCTAACCTGTAGTTTCCGGTTTAAACTCGTTCAAGCTTCAGCTTTATAAGATTATTATTCACTCTGTATTTATATTATAATTGAAATAAAACCTACACCAATTAACTAATTGGAAGGATCTCTGGTCTAGGATCCTAGTTAATTCATCTTACAATTTCCCTCTTAACCTAATTACTTAGACTTTATCTGTATTTATTTTACACTATTACTTCCATGTTAGAGCAGTTTTAGTTTAATAAGTTTAATGATTCTCAATGTGTTATTTATATGTGCGTGGAAAGCAGTTACCCCACCCCTACTTAAGTTAGCTTTAAATCTCGGAATGATACACGTCGTTTTTTACTACATTAACCCTAAGTAACATAGGCTATTTATTTAAAAATATATATTTAACTTTACCGGGCCCCTAGCTATATAAATAAAAAATTAAATTATTTTATTCTGTAATCGGTGTAAATAAAACTTAACGATTATCTCTGTGCAAACTTAAATGCGATTTTTGTATTCACTGAGGTTTTTATTTTAATATTAAAATAAAATGTATACTGTATAATGTTTCTCTTGAAAGGATAATGAAAAATATGACACAAAATTTATTGTTCCAGGTAAATATTTAAATAATCTGCTAATATTATTGATCCTATTCAATATGCAACATAAATTCATTAATAAATATATGTGCTAAACTGGACTACTTAAAACACTAAAAATTCAAAACAAACAATTTTTTTTTACAATATCTAATGTTCATAGTTTAACAACCAGCTTTAAAGTTTTATTAGCAATTTATGGCTCATCAAATGATAAATGAGCTGAAAAAAATGTATACAAACGAGAGTTAAGTTCGGTGAAATTGTTGTAGAGATGTTTAAGTATATGTTAAATGAATCACTTTGTTTGAAGCTTTGTGTCAACTAGCTTTAATCGTTTAAAAGCTTATAACTAAAATTAGGGGTAGTGGGGGTGCGACGTTAACAAAAAACTAACTTGGCTTATTTAAGGGTTCTTAAATCTAAATGACACTTCAATACAAGTGTATTCGACCTTTTTGGACATTATCGGAAACAAGAATGAAAACAATTTATGAGTGCGGGAAAAACTAAAAGGCTCATTTTGGCTTCGCGTATGCGATGATTGCTCTACGATAAACCCCTATTTTTAATTATTGTAGATAGTAATTTTTATTGAACTAAAAAGATGTTACCTTGAAATAATATGGCAAAACAAACGATTGCCGGGGTCAGTTAGTAGATACCTTAAATATTTTAGCAAATTTACTTTGTTAGAAAAAAAAACAGCACGTTAAAAACGGCTAGTGGGCTATTTAGTCATACCACTGAAGCTTCAGAAATCCAACAATTACTGTCGGCATAAAATTTTTTAACAATCTACCCGCATATATGAAACATATTAACTAACTCAAACTCAAAGTATCTTTATTCATATATTTATATGTAGGTAAACAAGTACACTTATGAATTGTCAGAAAGAAGTTAAATCAATTGTAAATTTACATTTACTACCAGTTCGCAAGTCAAGGGCGTAGAGCGGGTAAGAAGAACTGGCGAGAAACTTTCCGCCACTTTTTTAATCGCCAAGTATTTTCATACAAATTGTTTGAACTGGAGCAAATCAATCCCAAGGATTAGGATCATTTAAGTATTCCACAGTTTTATAAAAAGCTTTATTGATTAATTTTCGTTTAACGAGGGCTTTGAATTTATTTAGTGATAATTCTCTAATTTCACTTGGGAGTTTGTTGTAAAAACGAATACAATTTCCATATAAGGAGTGGTTTATCTTTTGATCGTACATTCAAATTAGTTCTATTTCGCGTATTATACTGGTGAAAGTCACCATGTGTTTTAAAATCGTTTATATTTTTTGGATATACCAGATAGTGTCATAATATTTAATTCCTTAAACTTATTCCGTACCGACTCCCTCGGAGATTCACAACAAATACCCCGAACAACCCGCTTCTGCAGCACAAATATGGATTGAACCTCTGCAGCAGCACCCCAGAGTAGAATACCGTACGACATAACGCTGTGAAAGTAGCTATGATACACAATTTTAGCCGTGTCCTTATCAGTAAACTGTCGGATTTTCTTTACTGCATATGCTGCAGAGCTCAGCCTATTCGAAAGAGTCTCTATGTGTGGGCCCCACTGGAGTTTACTATCTATTGTTATGCCTAAAAAAACAGTTTTGTCAACAAAGTTTAGTTCACTGTCCTTAATTTTCAGGTCCCCTCCCTCCAACATTCAAAAATACATTAATTAACATAATATATTATTAGCACACGCTTATAATATTAAAATATGGCTATATTATTAATTATTACATAGTTGTTTATGATATGTATGATAATAATTAATAAATAATAATATCATTTTATATCTTCCTTGATGTAATTTGTTTAGTAAATTACGAGAAACTTGATATTTCTTGTATGTAAATTTGTATCGTATAAGGGACAATTATGTGTTTGTGGTGATAAAAATCTTATCTTTTTTAATAGGAATCCATAGTCCGTACATGAGTTTCGCGTTAGTTTAACCATTAATGCAGAGTTCGCAACATCTGATTTCAATAGCAAATTTTACTTTTTAAACTTATTAATTTTCCGCCCCTGTTAGTGGTAGCGTAATATAGCCTGCGATAAATGGAATATTTCATAAAATATTTTCCAATTCTAACCTGTAGTTTCCGGTTTAAACTCGTTCAAGCTTCAGCTTTATAAGATTATTATTCACTCTGTATTTATATTATAATTGAAATAAAACCTACACCAATTAACTAATTGGAAGGATCTCTGGTCTAGGATCCTAGTTAATTCATCTTACAATTTCCCTCTTAACCTAATTACTTAGACTTTATCTGTATTTATTTTATACTATTACTTCCGTCTTAGAGCAGTTTTAGTTTAATAAGCGATTCTCAATTTATTATTTATATGTTGGTGAAAAGCAGTAAACCCTTATTAAGTTAGCTTTAAATCTCGGAATGATACACGTCGTTTTTTACTACATTAACCCTAAGTAAGATAGTCTATTTATTTAAAAATACATATTTAACTTTACCGGGCCCCTAGCTATATAAATAAAAAATAAAATTATTTTATTCTGTAATCGGTGTAAATAAAACTTAACGATTATCTCTGTGCAAACTTAAATGCGATTTTTGTATTCACTGAGGTTTTTATTTTAATATTAAAATAAAATGTATACTGTATAATGTTTCTCTTGAAAGGATAATGAAAAATATGACACAAAATTTATTGTTCCAGGTAAATATTTAAATAATCTGCTAATATTATTGATCCTATTCAATATGCAACATAAATTCATTAATAAATATATGTGCTAAACTGGACTACTTAAAACACTAAAAATTCAAAACAAACAATTTTTTTTTACAATATCTAATGTTCATAGTTTAACAACCAGCTTTAAAGTTTTATTAGCAATTTATGGCTCATCAAATGATAAATGAGCTGAAAAAAATGTATACAAACGAGAGTTAAGTTCGGTGAAATTGTTGTAGAGATGTTTAAGTATATGTTAAATGAATCACTTTGTTTGAAGCTTTGTGTCAACTAGCTTTAATCGTTTAAAAGCTTATAACTAAAATTAGGGGTAGTGGGGGTGCGACGTTAACAAAAAACTAACTTGGCTTATTTAAGGGTTCTTAAATCTAAATGACACTTCAATACAAGTGTATTCGACCTTTTTGGACATTATCGGAAACAAGAATGAAAACAATTTATGAGTGCGGGAAAAACTAAAAGGCTCATTTTGGCTTCGCGTATGCGATGATTGCTCTACGATAAACCCCTATTTTTAATTATTGTAGATAGTAATTTTTATTGAACTAAAAAGATGTTACCTTGAAATAATATGGCAAAACAAACGATTGCCGGGGTCAGTTAGTAGATACCTTAAATATTTTAGCAAATTTACTTTGTTAGAAAAAAAAACAGCACGTTAAAAACGGCTAGTGGGCTATTTAGTCATACCACTGAAGCTTCAGAAATCCAACAATTACTGTCGGCATAAAATTTTTTAACAATCTACCCGCATATATGAAACATATTAACTAACTCAAACTCAAAGTATCTTTATTCATATATTTATATGTAGGTAAACAAGTACACTTATGAATTGTCAGAAAGAAGTTAAATCAATTGTAAATTTACATTTACTACCAGTTCGCAAGTCAAGGGCGTAGAGCGGGTAAGAAGAACTGGCGAGAAACTTTCCGCCACTTTTTTAATCGCCAAGTATTTTCATACAAATTGTTTGAACTGGAGCAAATCAATCCCAAGGATTAGGATCATTTAAGTATTCCACAACTTTATAAAAAGCTTTATTGATTAATTTTCGTTTAACGAGGGCTTTGAATTTATTTAGTGATAATTCTCTAATTTCACTTGGGAGTTTGTTGTAAAAACGAATACAATTTCCATATAAGGAGTGGTTTATCTTTTGATCGTACATTCAAATTAGTTCTATTTCGCGTATTATACTGGTGAAAGTCACCATGTGTTTTAAAATCGTTTATATTTTTTGGATATACCAGATAGTGTCATAATATTTAATTCCTTAAACTTATTCCGTACCGACTCCCTCGGAGATTCACAACAAATACCCCGAACAACCCGCTTCTGCAGCACAAATATGGATTGAACCTCTGCAGCAGCACCCCAGAGTAGAATACCGTACGACATAACGCTGTGAAAGTAGCTATGATACACAATTTTAGCCGTGTCCTTATCAGTAAACTGTCGGATTTTCTTTACTGCATATGCTGCAGAGCTCAGCCTATTCGAAAGAGTCTCTATGTGTGGGCCCCACTGGAGTTTACTATCTATTGTTATGCCTAAAAAAACAGTTTTGTCAACAAAGTTTAGTTCACTGTCCTTAATTTTCAGGTCCCCTCCCTCCAACATTCAAAAATACATTAATTAACATAATATATTATTAGCACACGCTTATAATATTAAAATATGGCTATATTATTAATTATTACATAGTTGTTTATGATATGTATGATAATAATTAATAAATAATAATATCATTTTATATCTTCCTTGATGTAATTTGTTTAGTAAATTACGAGAAACTTGATATTTCTTGTATGTAAATTTGTATCGTATAAGGGACAATTATGTGTTTGTGGTGATAAAAATCTTATCTTTTTTAATAGGAATCCATAGTCCGTACATGAGTTTCGCGTTAGTTTAACCATTAATGCAGAGTTCGCAACATCTGATTTCAATAGCAAATTTTACTTTTTAAACTTATTAATTTTCCGCCCCTGTTAGTGGTAGCGTAATATAGCCTGCGATAAATGGAATATTTCATAAAATATTTTCCAATTCTAACCTGTAGTTTCCGGTTTAAACTCGTTCAAGCTTCAGCTTTATAAGATTATTATTCACTCTGTATTTATATTATAATTGAAATAAAACCTACACCAATTAACTAATTGGAAGGATCTCTGGTCTAGGATCCTAGTTAATTCATCTTACAATTTCCCTCTTAACCTAATTACTTAGACTTTATCTGTATTTATTTTATACTATTACTTCCGTCTTAGAGCAGTTTTAGTTTAATAAGCGATTCTCAATTTATTATTTATATGTTGGTGAAAAGCAGTAAACCCTTATTAAGTTAGCTTTAAATCTCGGAATGATACACGTCGTTTTTTACTACATTAACCCTAAGTAAGATAGTCTATTTATTTAAATATACATATTTAACTTTACCGGGCCCCTAGCTATATAAATAAAAAATAAAATTATTTTATTCTGTAATCGGTGTAAATAAAACTTAACGATTATCTCTGTGCAAACTTAAATGCGATTTTTGTATTCACTGAGGTTTTTATTTTAATATTAAAATAAAATGTATACTGTATAATGTTTCTCTTGAAAGGATAATGAAAAATATGACACAAAATTTATTGTTCCAGGTAAATATTTAAATAATCTGCTAATATTATTGATCCTATTCAATATGCAACATAAATTCATTAATAAATATATGTGCTAAACTGGACTACTTAAAACACTAAAAATTCAAAACAAACAATTTTTTTTTACAATATCTAATGTTCATAGTTTAACAACCAGCTTTAAAGTTTTATTAGCAATTTATGGCTCATCAAATGATAAATGAGCTGAAAAAAATGTATACAAACGAGAGTTAAGTTCGGTGAAATTGTTGTAGAGATGTTTAAGTATATGTTAAATGAATCACTTTGTTTGAAGCTTTGTGTCAACTAGCTTTAATCGTTTAAAAGCTTATAACTAAAATTAGGGGTAGTGGGGGTGCGACGTTAACAAAAAACTAACTTGGCTTATTTAAGGGTTCTTAAATCTAAATGACACTTCAATACAAGTGTATTCGACCTTTTTGGACATTATCGGAAACAAGAATGAAAACAATTTATGAGTGCGGGAAAAACTAAAAGGCTCATTTTGGCTTCGCGTATGCGATGATTGCTAACATTTGGTTTGCGCTTCTACTAATTTTTTATATACATTTAACTTAACTTATGTTTGGTTACATAACTCGAGTAAACGTTCATTCAGTTTAATGACATACTTATTACTGAGCGTTTTCTAAGCAAATTTTTGGCGCCCACCACAACTATTTGAAACCAGCTGCCCACTGAAGTGTTTCCGAACCAATTCGACTTAGGGTCCTTCAAGAAAAGAGTGTATCAATTCTTAAAATGCCGGCAACTCGCGAGCCCTCTGTCATTGAGTGTCCATGGGCGGCGGTATCACTTAACATCATACTATAAAAACATAGAAACATAAATATACATACTATAAAAAAATAAGATCACGAAACCCGACGTTAGACGTTATAAACCAATACTTGAATTAAATAGTGGAACATTACATTACGCAATTTTTGTTCTGCGTAGTAACAATGATTAATAATATAACTGGAATAATCCTTATCAGTTTGATCTCTCCTCGTCAAAATTACACTGACCGTGCCAACAATTGATTTAAGTTTGACAATACTTTCGGTATATGCATTTTCTTAGACATTTTTGCAAGTGTTGTGTTCCCTTGCGTTACATTTTCTATAGAAAACTTAGGAAACGCTGTGCTGTATTTGGAACTCATACAAATTTCAAAATCCATAGTTAGCATTTCAAACAAAGCTTCAATTACTGTAAACAATGAGCCCGAATTCAACCACGTTAAATAAACATTTTGAAAATGGAACGTGCGAAGTTGTTTATATACGCTATTTATCTATGCTGATTTCTTCTCTCTTGTTTAATAAAACATTGTGTAATAGTGGCTTTGACTCACAGCCTTAAGGCTGTGAGTCAAAGCCACTTAAACCCTTAAGGTTGTTCGAATAAAAATAGAAAATGCAATGGAATTTTCTTTATATGCATAATTCACACATCCAATAGTGATGGCAAACAGAGAAAAGCGTCGCAAACCCACAGACCAACGGCATGTGTCAGACGAAGAAAGCTGATCCTTGTCTATAAAAATCATCAAAGAAACGGATGTAATCTGAGCCCCATCACCACATGATTATATTATTACAACACGAGTTTTAATTATATAATTGATTATTGATATATATTTTAAATAGATATATTGATTACTAGCTGGCCTGGCGAACATCGTACCGCCTAACAGTCGATTCTTTATTTTTTTTTAATACTTATTCTGCTATTCGGGACACCGGTCTAGCTAGTAAGATAAATAAAAGAAAGTTGATAATACAACAAATACCTTTAAATATTAAGTTCAAATTGCCTTTAAATATTATTACGAATATTTTGTATGGGGATATAGAAAAGTGTTGTTTTTAGACTTTTTCACTCAATTTTTTTTAATTTTTCTCTGTGTAAGAACCATCCTCGTACTTCAAGGAATATTATAAAAAAAGAATCAGACAAATCGGTCAAGCCGTTTTCATGTTAAGTCGTGACAACGGAAAACGGGTTTCATTTTTATATAATATATAGATATTTTATATGACAGTTCCTCGTTATGTTCTCCTACTGGAAAAATGAACTCACGAAAGAAAGAAAAACCATTTCTGCAAAGCCGTTTATACTCAAGACCTAAAGTTGATGATTGCTAGCCCTAGCTATAACAACTAGTAATCGTCTAGTTGGAAAGAGATGTTCTATGAAATAATGTCATTACTATACGATCAGATGTGGTATTTGAATAGTTTTTCACTTACTACATTTAGCACTTGCTTGAATAATACCTCGTATAAGTAAATACAATATAGTACATACCCGTACATAGGTACGTAGGTACATAGACACGTATAGGTACGTACATAGGTAGGTAGGCGTGCTTACTACAGCATGACAGTTTTTAATAGAGAAATTATTTGACCATGTCGTAATTCCATTACACTGAGTCCACTGGCTAAACGATTAAGTACGAGGTACGAATAGTATCGAGAAGAGTCTTTTAAGGTTTTGATCATAAATAATATTATTTCGATTGTATTAGCTTAGCGCTTCCTGTACATGCCACAGGGGGCTGATCACCTCCTTGAATAGTGATTAATTAGGGAGACGCCAAAAAAATAAACTACCCCGTACCCCAGATGTATTCCGGTGTTATAATCTCGCAGATCCATTTTATGCAACAATTTTTTTTCTGTTCATAAACGCATACCGTGGTTTTAGGGTATTACCCTAGTTATGTAATATAACGTTAGGTAAGTTATACACACACACATATAAACGTATATATTTATATAAATAATAAAAAGCGCAAACAAAATGTTAACAATCATTACACTTGTAGCCAATAAATTATAAAACATCAGTTTTGGTAGTGATAAATGAGCTCTTTAGTTTTTCATACATTTATTAATTGTAATACATTCTCAAGAATGTACAATAAGGTTGACATCACTTATATTCTTTATAGGTAACATATGGGTCACTTAGTTTTGAGAACCCATAAATAAGTCAAGTACCTAATAATAATTTTATGTTATAAGCTTTTGTTTTAAACGATTAACTTTAATTTAGCTTCAAACAAAGAGTTTCATTTATTTGAATATCCCTCCAACAAGGTAACAACCGCCACCAAACACAATTTAATATCGGGACTTACTGATAAATATGATAATGACATATAGGAAGATTTTAGTCTAGCTATTGAACTCGACAAATAAAAACGTGCTCATCTCTATTAAGCGTAATATAAATGGCTGTTACGACAAAATAAATAAAACATTGTGATAGAAAAACGCTGAATAGTACCTCCAACATCGCAAAGCCCGATCCTTACCGACTTTTCTTTTGTAGAACTTGCCTGTTTGCTTTTGACATTTATCGCTTTCATATTTTCCGGTAGGTACACTTAGAAAGTGTAACGAGAAGTAACATTATGATATTAGCTGAAGTATTGAAGAGTTTAAAGTTATCTGAAAACGAGATTGTTTTTAGCATAATATTAATAAGGTTGTCAAAGTATATATACGCGAAAAAATGCAGCAAAATTAAATAAAATAATATCTAAAAAGTATCTAAGATTAAACCAAATTGTAATCTATGTCAATATTATTCGAATATGATTCGAGAAGTTGGGACAAAAACTTAAAAAAACGTCATCAAAATATCTCTTGAAACTTGACTACTTTATTTACAATTAAAGGTACCTAATTCGGTGTATAAAACCTCATGTACTTCTTGATGTTACGTATCATATCAGAGTATAATGATGTTGGCATTGTTGTAAGGGAAATAGATATTTTATATAAGGGCCATTAAATAAATTTTTAAGTCTATTTTGTAATCAAATTAGTACAAACAATTTGATCTTTCACGTGTAGTTTGATGGTTTAAATAAAACACAGTCAAAAAAGATACAAAAATGGTTACAAAAGTTCAGTGACAGAATTAAAATTTGTGTAATATTTTTTAGTTATAATGTTAATTAAAAGTTAAATATATTTGTTAAATTATAAAGTATTGAACAATATAGAACACATATTCTGCGAATAATCTGCATTTGAATCAATTAACAATAAACACTTAAATTAAGGAAGACTTTGGTCTCTTTGTAATAAAGTAAAGAAGATTATTTTTTAAACATTAATGAAATTAAAATTTATAACACTTATAAATAGATTTGTTTATAAGTGGTAATAAGATTAGATAAAAAATTAAACTTATTTGCAACTGAACACAACCATTAGTTCATTCGGCACACTAAAAGCAAACGTGGCTCTTTAAAAATTATTTTTAACAATGAAATGTCGAGAATCCACATTTGCGATTTTTTTTAAAGTTGAAGGATATATATTATTAATTTAAAAAAAATTATCACATAGTGTAACTATTGGATACATTGTACATTATATACAATATATGTACCGATATAATAAGTCCATTGAATATTAGTATTCTCGATAGATTCGACTCTGACCATACTAAAACCATTACTAACAATCTAAGAACAATCTGTTTGATTAAAAGTCTTCCTATAACTCAATACTTTTTATATCTGACTTGCGGACCAGACAGACGTTGCATGATGTGTCAAGCGATTAGCATATTAAACAAAGTATGATAGTACCGACTGCAGCGCCATCTGTTGGGCTGATTTGTGAATCTAAACCATCCAGGGCGTCACCCAAACGCATAAAAAAAAGTCGATTAAAACTTTAAAGTTCTATATTTTATTACACTGTTTTGTTAAAAGACTGCTAATTACAATGTCGTCAATATAATGGAGTCTTAAAAAATAACAGGATAAAACATAATTTTTCTTACAATAAGCCATTTTTGCGTAAACAAAATTAATTAATTAAACAAATTAAGCTTGACTAAGTAATTCCATTATTTTAGTTTATTTATATGTATATACTGTAAACGTTGTTTTTTGATAAACTTCATATTGTGTACAATTTATATGGAGCTGGAAAATCTGACAACATCTTTTCATTAAAAGGGAGTAAAATAAAATAAAAACTTGAGAGACGCATTCTGTCAATGTTATGTCAAACACCATAAGGTTACATCAAAAAAGTTTGAATTGTGTGGTGGTTAAGTATTCTTAAATTTTATAATTTTCCGCGCAATTTTCTTATTTTTTTCTTTCATAAGAAACTACTCCTGACAATAACAAATACAAAAAAAAAATATTGGTTGTTTGTAAAGTAGGTTTACGATCGAGATGTTTACGTGATAACGTCTTATTGGTGATATAAGTTTTTGGGAAGTAAGGAATTAATGAAGATAACAATTTTTTCAAATTTTAAATTACATCTATCGTTTTATTCACACTTTTGATGATAAATTTCGGGTGTAAAATGACAAGTTTACTTATTCGACTATGATATACATTTTTCTTCATACATTCACGGAATGACTGGCAGCGCTCGAGATGAGACGGGAGATCGGTCCGTCTCTCTCTCGTTATACCTGCGATCGCGCTCGTGAGGTTTTGGTGTGACACAAGTTTCTGAACATGTCACCCGACTAAAACGATTTTAAAGACGTTATCACGTCAAAACGAATAATCGGTCCAGCCATTCACGTGAACGTGACCAGGGTAAATAGGGATTCATTTTTATAAATATAGATTATTGATATAGTGAGACCAAGTTATAACCTAATCTATCGGAGACACCAAGATAATCCTTCAATTGGTAATCAACACAAATGTCATTTTACTTAACTTTTTAATCCTTTACTAATAATAAAACACGACATTAACGATTCATACATCTATAATATAAAAATGAATCGCAAAATATTCCTTGAAGTACGAGGATGGTTCTTACGGAGAGCAAATTAAAAAAAAATGAGTGAAAAAGTTCTAAAAACAACACTTTTCTATATTCCCATACAAAATATTCGCAATAATACTTAAAAGTCAATTTGAACTTTAATATCATATCATAAAGTTCAAGTGTTAGTTGAGGGGTTCCGAGAAGATACATTTTTATATATTTTTTGACATAATGTATTTGTTGTCTTATCAACTTTCTTGTTTTTATCTCACTAGCTAGACCGGTGTCCCGAATAGCAGAATAAGTACTTTAAAAAAATAAACAATCAACTGTTAGGCGGTATGATGTTCGCCAGGCCAGCTAGTTACTAATAAAACTTAGTTACTATAAAAGTAAAAACTTTAAACGTAAGAGTAATAAGGCGCCTACGATTTCGTTACACGTACGCAAGAATATACACATTGTCAAAGGCGGCGGAATATCGACTGAAACTGAAGTCAATTTAAAAGTTGAGCGGGGAGAGAGACGTGCCTATTTATATCTAGCACTCAGGGAGGTTCGGATCGCACCAGTGCTGCTTACACGCCTACTAGGTCTAGTTTCAGTCTGGATGAAGTATGGTTTATTCATACTAAAGTCCTACTATACTACTATAGGAACTAAAGTCTTCGGCTCGTGACTTCGCGCATTAAGTAAGATTGCTATTGCGTGACCAACTTATTTGTCGGATAATGACAATTTTGTACCTTATAGAAATTATTTAATCCGTGATGTATTTATCGTTGCATGTTATCTGATATCGATATACCGTATAAATAGAACAATAAATCTACAAATCGGAAGCATTTTAGATGAATGTCAAATGTACAAAAATATAAAACTATAAAAATAAATAAATAATGATCAATCCATAAGCTCTTAACCTATACTTTCACGACTGTATAAAGTCAAAATAAAAAATCTGATGTTACTATGAAGTTCTATTATCATTAGCGTACGTACTTTAGGTAATATCAGGACTCTTTGTGTATGCATTCCCTAGAATTTAAATAAATATTAAAGTTACAACCGAAATTGGGATTTTAATTGGAAATAGCAAAAACTGTTTCATTTCGTTTCAGGTTTTTCCAATATAAAAATCATTTACAAAGGCAAATGAGTACAAAATTTAATATGCACATAGCAAATATTAGGAATAGTCATGAAAATTTATTTCCCCTAACAAACAATGACCACAATGTAATAGCTTTTTCTGAACGATGAATACATCCGATAAAGCAAACACTTTGGCGTAAAATTGAATCGACATCAATCAACGGACGCGGGTATTTGAAATTGGCCCAGCAAATCACGATAGTTTTTCACAAGTCCTCTTCTGGTTATTATCGCTTAAACTGGTAATAATTTCTTATTACAACGTTGATTGTTTGCCAATATAAACGATAAAACAATTAGTAAATATTCCGTATCGCGGCACCAGCGATTTTGAGGCTGATGTTTCTTTTATGACTTCGTCATGAGTTCTCAGCACCATAACTAGTGTGGTTCTGATGGCGCATGATCTTTTTTGCAAAAAAAAAATAAAAAAGTGAGAGCAACCCACTATCCACGTGGTCTTGTCTGCCTTACCCCTAGAGTGTATATAAAAAATCGGAGGCGCGGAGGAAGAGCAGCCCCCACCCGCTGTAACAAAGCTCAGGCATAAATAAAATGCCTTTGCTTTGGTACGCAAGGCCGGAGGGGCTGCATTTCCCGTAGCGCCGGAGCTGTCCAAAAAACCTATTGTTAATATTGTTCGGTTAGGTTAGGTTAGTATCTGAATATTTTTTTAAAATAAATTGAACTTTTTTGATGTTTACAGATCATTTTTTATTTATTTATTTATTTATTTGTTCCATATAATTATTCTATCTTTACAGCAATTACTAATTCGATAGAACGACACAATATTTTACCCACACCAATTAACCTAAATACAAAACATTAACAGAAATATATTTATGTACCTAAATCTTATAACTAATAATATAGGAAGCAACTCTTGTGAACTCAGCCAGTGTGCAAACAAATAAGTCTACCTTAATAGAAATCTTATTTAATATGTATAATAATCATAACGCGACTGTAAAAAAAAATCAAACTCGCGATACCGAATATTTACCAAACAATTCCAGGACCGATTTGGCGATGATAATAAATACCAAACTTACTTACTTAGTGAAGCTGGTAACCTATCAAGATGATCTCCAGTGTACAACTAAATATGATTATTAGTCTTTGGAGTAGATCGAGCAAACTCAAGGCAAGCAGGCCAGCTTTAAATGCTAGTCCTAGTTGAATTGTAGTTTATTGTATAGTGCCGGCGATAGCGAACTAGTACCATAATAGCCGAGGAAAGGCTGTATTATGGTCACTGCTATCACAAGCGGTCACCTACTCTATCTAAGGCCTTAGAGGCAAGTAAAGCATACTCGTACTATCCGGGTGTGGGTGCGTTTTATATTCCTTTCCGATGTAGACACCTAAACTCATTTAACTCACTGTTTAGCTTTAACTACAAAAATAAAAACTCCAAGTCCTATCCAGAAAATAATCCGATGTATATGTAGTTTTTTCAGCAAAAAAGGCTAGAACTACATTTGATCAGTTTTAAACAAATATTGTAACATAGCGAATACTCGGTATTCGCTGCAAATCCTGGGTGTTACGCTTTGTAGATAAAGTAAATATGGTTATAAAACATTTCGTCATTGAATATTTTTTTTATAAAACATTTAGTTAATGAATAACTTTTGGCAGGTCTATTGCGCTTGCAACAACTGTATCAATCTATGGAGCCAGGGCGAGCCAAATTCAAGATAACTCTGGTGAAGCGCGTTAACAACGCAGCAGAAGCCATAGAACTCCTCTTAGGGGTGGAAGAAAATGACAGGTGGAGCAGTAAGCGAATACTTCTGGACTGCAATGCAAAAAATACAAAGAGCATCCTTGTGGAACACGTGAGAAAGGTGGAACTGGGACGTAGAACGTACCATTACTTGCTCACTGGTTTGGTAAGTTATTATGGGCCTAACACGGTCTTCTAGTAAAGTTAGTAGATTATGCGTCCCACAAAACCCTCCCTCATTTGTCCACAAAAAAAAGAAAAAACCATCTTCATGTATCAAGTGGACAAATTTTCAGTAACCAGTTTCTTAGTATAAATTTCACGACTTACAAATAACACTAATCATTATTACTTATTTCTTCTACTTGCCGATTATCGGAAATGGTTTAAATATAGTCACAATATTTGGTACTAAAACTCTATAAATTCTTTTGATAATGCTAGGAATTAATATATTTTTCATATTAGTTATTGAATTTAGCTTAGATATTGACCCAAGCTACGGGTATTGAAATATTCAAACCGGGTTTTGTCAGTTAATTAACATGGCACTTCCTAGCTAGCGGGTTTTGTTAGCTAATAACTAATTATTAAGTCAATAATTGAACTGGAAGTTACGTGGTAAGGTTGGTTGCAAAAAGCCGTAATTGTGTATGTCAGAAGGTTTGCTAAACTATAGTGACTTAGTGGTGAAAACTTTGTTTGCCTCTTCCGCGTCTTGAGAGTAAATTGCTTTGAAAATGCTTATTATTCATCAGTGTATTTCTAATTACAAAGTATAAACTAAATTAAACTTCGTCGAGACAATAAGATAAATGAGCGTCGAATGCGCTTACATTTAAGTCCAGTCACGTCCTAGCTGTTAATTACTTAGTTTTTAAATTTTATAAAAAAAATATATCATGAAAATTTCAAACTATATTCGACTATAAATAAAAGTTATATGTATTCAAACTAAAATAATTATATTAAAAATTCAAAAGTTTTATTTTTAAATAACATGCTCGATATTTATCATAATATACAAAATGAATGTACTGATTAATGCACAGTCTAATGTTATTTCATCATTAATATGTGGCTTTTAAAGAAAAACGCTTTTTACCGGATTAAAGTTATGTATTATTATAAATTTACAAATATTTGACATAATTTTAAATTTATCCGACGTTTCGCGTGCTTTACAGCGTGCGTGGTCACGGTGACTGAAGACAAAAGATGTTGAATGTCAAAAAGTATCACAGCTGCAGAGAAAGTTGCATTATCTGTATTTATTTCCCCGGAGTTGGTATCGACTAAAAGATTGTTTTTCTTTTTGAGATTTTAATTTGGATATTATTGGATCCCAGGTGTTTGACAATTTTAGGCCGTCTTCTCTATTGAAATTGGGGTGTTTTTTGATTTCAATGGCTTCGCGTACCAATCTTGGGAAGAATTTATAATAATACATAACTTTAATACGGTAAAAAGCGTTTTTCTTTAAATGTGTAAGGGTTATGTTAATCAAAGACAATACTAAAATGTGGCTGTTAAAAAAAATAGACGAGGACTTGTGTATTGCGTTTAATAAAAGTATATCTTTAAGACGGAATTTAAAACCCTTTCTCCCTCAATATGGAAAGCGAGAAAACATCGTATTGAGGAACAGCTAGACCTTATTTGTTTTTAAATGGTTTTCTATTTATTATAAAGAATGCAATGTAAGTCAAGTAAGGTCGTATGTCCAAACGGTTATACCGACACCTTCAGTTATAAGAGGTTGTGGTGTATTACCCAGTGAGCAATTACTAACGGGGGCAATAGGCAACAGAGTGCCCCACTTAATAAATATAGAACGTAATAAAATAAATCCACATAACAAAGAATATTGTGATATTTCCACTTTTATACCTTAAATGAACCTTTAAATAATTTTAATTTACCTGTAATGATAACCTACTCTTATTCAAACGATACTTTAATCATTTTTTAAGTTTTAAATACATTCAAGTATCAACAAGCTCGTGAACTTACGCTTCTACTCAGAGACTGCGGAGACACTGCGTTGCACTTTTATCGGTGCGTCTTTTACATATAAACGAGGTCGGGGCGGCATACTATATATTAATATCATAGAGAAAATTTAAGGCATTCTCATTAACAGGTTATGGACGATCGATGGGAGAATGAGGTTACGGAATATGGCGCTCTGAATATAACCGGATTCCGCGTCGTGGATCACGGACGGAGGGTTGTGAAGGAGTTCATTGAGGGTTTGAAGAGGATGGATCCACGCTTCAAGGGGACTATATCAGTATGTTTAATTATTAATTTGTATAGAAAAGGCCAATGGCAGACACATCTTTGCGTTTCATTGCTCAATTTTCTTTTAAGGCCAGTGAAAGGCTATGTCCGTTTCCTTTTATAATAACTAACTAGATTAACGCTTGTATGTTAATAAAACTGTATATTTAAAGAAATTTATCCGTAACGTCGGATAAATTTAAATTATGTTAAATAATTGTAAATTTATAAATACATAACTTTAATCAGGTTAAAAAGTTTTTTCTTTAAATGTGTAAAGGTTATGTCAATCCTATAAAACTGTATATTCAGGGTTTAAAATCAGATACTCTAGACTGACAATGTTTAAGTAATTCTCATAAATTCTTATTTAATTATTAGCACTTTTTCCGCACTTTTTTTCCAGTAAAAAACTTACCATTTATGTATGTGTAGTGTAAGCTTTCATATAAATACGTACTTGTTTTGCGCCTGGGGTTTAAAAACTATACAAACGTAAATAACGTATAAATCAGGGACTTCATTATTGTTCATTGGAGTTTGATATAGTTCTATTTAATATCCTATTTTTTTTAAGAATAGGTAGTGATACGCCCATGGACAAAGTCATAGTAAGTGGGCGGCTTTTGTTACTTGGTACGCTCTTTTCTTAAAGTACCCTAAGTCGAATTGGTTCGGAAATAACTAGAAGGCCAGTTGGTTTCACGTAGTTAAAAACACTCAGTTGTGTATACCAACTTATATTCAATATATTTATCAGAATAAAACCTGTTATAAAATGAATAAATATTTTGAAAAAAAAACTTATTTTTATAAAATATTTTTTTGACAATAATCTAAACATATAAATGTGTACTTGGTACATCAAAATATCTTCAGTAATATACTAAAAGAAATGATTCCATAACGAATACAACAAACTTGCGACACATAAAAATTACACGTTACGAATTGATCCTCCTGCTTTTTGAAGTAGGTTAAATATTACCATCCTTATCCCATTGCCATGCTAATAACTCTTTACCACAATATCGATAAAGTTTTACGATGATCCCAAATAAATAAAATCGAAGGTCTTAAATATGAATTCTCAAGTATATAAAGCATTCTAAAGTGGTTGAATGATTTAAGTAATAGATACACAAATAAATTAAGGGTTTGCATGTTTGTTTAGACAACCAGTGTGATTACTTATGTGTGCGTTTCTGTTTAAGCGCGGTGTGTCTAAGTGTGATAACTAACTAGCATATAATAAGTGTTGTTTGATGATTTGCTATTTCAAAAGAGTACCGAGAGTTTTTTACTCCGGCTTTTTCTCTCAGCATACACCCTCTGTCTTCTTTGCCGATGAGTAGGGATGCCTACAAATTCAAATTTAATGACGTGGAATAAGTGATACATGTATCTTATGTTCCATAATAAACATATTTTATTTTATTTTTTATTTTACTATACACTAGTTATAATATCAGCGACTATGAAAACACGTGTGTCCAAATCTCTCTTTCACAAGGAAATTTATTAATATATACAGTAAAATAAAATAAAAGAAAAACATAAAATAAATACATTGGACATATCCACAAAAAGTTTCACTGATAATCAATTAAATACTTAAGCAAAACATGACAGCACAAAATTTATAAATTAGGAGAACGACAAACAAACTAGTAGCTATAATAAACAAGGAAGTTACAAGGCTTAGGATATTAACAGTTTTAACTTATTTTTAAATGAAGCAGTAGAGGAGTGCGAAAAATTGTGAAGTATATGTACGATTTTATTTGTTCCTTTTTTACGCTAGTGATCTTAAATATTTCACTTCTGTTTACTAAAAAATACTAATAAGTAGCAAAACCCTTATACTAGAGGGCGAGCCATTATTAAATTTTTCGCACGTAAAGCTTCACATGAGCTTCGTAAATTAATACATTATCCTATTATTTATATATTATAATTTTATTTTAGTTAATTAAATTGATGCCCTGATCAGACAAATTACTTGATAATTATTTTTTTATCATTATTGGGAAATTATTCAATTAGGTTACACGGGGTATCGTTAACAATAAATAGATGATTAAAATTTTAGTCTTCATAATTAATATTGTAATATGTTCTTAATTAATTATTTCACTGTTATTCTAGTTGGAAAAATAAACTTAAAATTTATGTGTGCCTTCACCGTAAGCCCAAATAAATGTTTTTATACAGTTATTACGATATAATCTAATCCATGTGTTTCATCCATCCATCCAAAATATTTAAAAATTAATATTCTAATTATATTTTTATTTAATTAACAATTCTCTTATTCCAATCAGTTTGTGGCCCATACAATACCTTAATATCCGTTATTTTAATATGACGAGATTATGAAGTTTGACAAATGAAAATTAATTACTGCCTTTGTTTTCACAGACAATAAGCCTATAAAGGCTACTTCGATATTCCATTGGTAATTTTAGTTAAACAATAATAGTAAAATTGTATTAAACATTTGTTTTTTTTATAAAAAATCCTCACAAAAAGTATAAAATTATACTCGTATGAAAGATCTTCTAAAATTAAATTAAACGTATTGAATTGTAAATTTAATCCTTCGGTTATTTGAACCCAGAAAACTTCTACAGCAACCTCATTCAAAGTGGATAATTGGAGGTTAACGAAGGTATGCCCGTTAAACAGTTTAGTAAAGGGCCTTCTTACTTAATGGGAAATTCCATACAAAACAGCCTGGTCCTCTAAGCCAGACATATTACTAAGTGATAGGTAATTGTAGCGTGTCGATTGCGTAATCTTAAAGTACCAAAATACATTCGCTGTTGTAAGAAATCTTACACTCAACATTTTACAGGCTCAAACAGCGCTGATGTACGACGGCGTTCAAGTTTTAATGGACGCGCTCGGACGTCTGTATAGAAAGAAACCTGATTCATTTAGAGCCGCCTTGAGAAGAGCAGCAACATTAGCCAACTCTACCAAAGTAATTGATTGCAATCCTGGCAAAGGATGGGTTGTTCCTTTCGAGCACGGAGACAAAATTTCACGACTCATTAAAAAGGTAGGATTCACAATTACCTAAAATAAATCTGTATCTAATGGAGGCATCTTCTAAGGAGTTTTTAAACCATTGAAAGCTACAAAACCTTGATACATCACTGATAATACGGAAACAATTTCCTCTCATTCTATACTTATAACTTAGCTTAAGATATGTCAGTATATCGAACATATCGAATTTCTATACAATTCGTAAATAAGACAAATCATATTCTAACAGCTCATTCACGCTATTTAAATTCTATACTAAACCAAATCCAATTGTTTCTATTCCCTTACGTTATCTATATGATTTTCGTATTGCTCTTGCTAAGGGTACCTTTTCACTCTGATCTGATTACTAACAGAATTTACCGCAACACAATCACTACCAAAGACAATATGTATGTACAGGAATATCAGAAATAGGTTTATTGATATAACACAGAATGTTTGGAGAACCGTATCTTATAACAATCAATCGTGTAAGATTAGGCTATGGGCGTAACTCACACGAGAAAATGGAGTATTCCTAACTAGCCTTGTAATAACTAAAAACTGTTGGTACAATGTTGTATTATAATTAACTGTTTATTTCAACCTATCGTCATATTTCGGTTCAAATATACTTTATTTCTCAAAGAATTCACTTAGCGAGAGTATTTAAATTAAAGGTATGCTAGTTGTATACGTGTTACTAAATTTTAAGAAAATAAGTATATATATATAACTATAACATAAAGTATTTGTTGCTCTGCAATTATTAAAATATTAAACTAAATTATGTGCGAAAAACTAATGTAAAGAAACAAAATTAGAATTGGTGCAATATTTTTACAAAAGTGCATGTAGATCGCATTGATGTTTTCTGTCTAGAATTAGGACACTTAATATATAACACCTCAGTCTTCTTAGAAGATATATTAGTGAATAAGCGGCTCCTTCCTTTTTTTTCTTTGTAAAAACAAAAAGAAAAGTCGTAACATCTATATCTTCGAGATATATATCTTTCTATGATCTTTCTGGCCTATTAATACTATCCCGATTTAACAGTAAAGATGCAACAAAATTCATTGTTATAAAATGTTTTCGGAAATCTCTCGGAAATATATTTGCCTTAACAGGTCGGGGTATATAAAAGGGCGGAGTAATAACACGCTATTATTTATGTCCTATCGTAATACTTCGGAAAATATCGGCTCTTTACACAGTAAAAAAGGGATTGAAGTTCTTACGAACTTGGTGACATTAGTAGGAACAGCTGCACTGACCACCATAACTTTATGGGGCCGGGTCGAAATGACCGAGATTTATTAAAACTTTTTAACTTTTAGACGGATATCGAGGGTCTAACCGGAAATATATCATTCAATGAAGAGGGACACCGCTGTAATTTCACTCTCCAAATTGTTGAAATGACAGTTCAGAGCGCAATGGTTAAAGTGAGTTCCATTGTTATTTTTAACCGTATTTTGTATTTTGTGGCTTTCATTCGTAGCAAGAACTAATTAATTATTTATGTAATACGTTAGTAAGAGATAAAACCTTACGTATTTATGATTGTCAAATAATTGAAAATTTAATATATTACGCGGTAAGTTACTGCAAAAAATGATTATTATGATTTCATTAAAGCAAAAATAAGATCAAAATAATTTATATAGGGTGAGAAAGTCGAATCTTTAAGAAAGTTTTCAACATAATGGCGCTCACAAAATCTTAAGGTGCGTAAAACTTTGCACATCAGTTACATGGTAACACTCTAAGTTTTGACTTAATTTATTTCTTATTAAACCAAAATAATTTTCACAGTACAGGTTGTAAGTCCTTAAGACTAACGACGGTCTAACGGTAAATAAAACAGCATTTTTTTTAAAAAGCTCTTTGCTAATGTTGATATTATAATATTATTTTGATTAATTAACATTAAAACACTTTAATAACATTTAAATTAATAACGGTCCAGTCTTGTTAGGGGTCAAATTTTGTTCCTACTTTTAGACTTATTAAATTGACTGCATTTTTTCATAAGGTTGCAACTTGGTCAGACAGAGGCGGTCTAAAAATGTTGTTACCGAAACTGACTGACCTATACACGCCAACTTCGTTCGACACAAATAAAACCTACACCATTACGACAATCCTACAAGAGCCCTATTTAATGTTAGCCCCAAAAGAAAACGGACAAAGAGAGGAACTATTCCATGGATTTTGTAAGGATCTCGCTGATTTTATCTCGAATAGACTGGGAATAAAATGTACGTATTTCTAGCATATTTTTGTACGCCGTTAATTGTAGCACAATGGACGATTTAAAAAAGAAAGCAAGCTTAATCTGTTAAAATAGATGAAGCCGTCCGTTTTGGAATAGAATAATATGGATAAATGTATATAAAATTGTTTAGAATTTGTATTTTGGTGCAAATCAATACTAATTTTATGAAGAAAATATGTATTCAAAAAGGTATAGACCTAGATCCTTTTAAACAATCTTTCACATTTAGAATGTTACATTATTCATTATTTAGTTGTATAAAATCGTAAATTTTGAATATCGTCAAAGAAATTATACAAATAGATTTCTTTATCTCGTTGAAAGAAATAATGCAGAATTTATGATGATTCAATGAATAGCTTATTTTTAATAATATTTAAATAAGACAATTGAGCCAGCGAAAATAGAATTACAAATCTTTTTTGATAAACAATACAATATATTCGATTAACATATTTGGAACTTTTTGAGTCATTGTAGTCTCAGAAAGAATTACCGTTACTGATAGCGATAATTCTTTCTAGGCATGGTAAGCTATAGATCTATAGAATCCAGCTATATGATTGTAAATATATTAATTACACTCATGAATATATATATAACACTGACAAACATGAGAAAAAACTGTGTGTGCTTTTAGATCAAATAAAAATAGTCGCCGACGGTCAATTCGGAAGTGAAACGCCTAATGGTTGGACTGGGCTTGTTGGAGAAGTTCTAAAAAAGGTAAGGATTCCCTATCTACTAATATAGTGTTTGGGTTTCTTGCGGACTTTTGAGTCGTTTCCATAGTCGATACTCAACCTTTAAGGCCCTATCCCAGCGCACCGAGTTGCCGCAAACAATATTGTTATTTTATTTATTATTCTACAGACGTATAAATTGTGTTTACAATTTTCTTTACATCATTAAAAAGAAAATTTAAACAAATTTAAAATGTTTGGTCCCTATGGCAGTGTACCTTTAACGCTGGCAGCATTTCCTCGCTGTATTGCAATTCTTATTCGTTGAGCGAAGAAAGCGCCAGCTCTGGGGTCACCGGTACTATCTACCAGTATTACGAGTTATTAGTATAGTAGTATTGGTATTTACTTAGTAATGTTATATCGTTTAGACCATTTTATATTTTATTCCACAGGAAGCTGATTTCACTCTGGCTCCATTAGCAATAACACCTGAAAGAGAGAGAGTAGTAGATTTCACTGAACCATTTTTATCTGTTGAAAATCCGATTATACAGACAAAGACGGCCAAACAAGTCGGCGATACATTTAGCTTTTTACGGCCTTTATCTAAGGAAATATGGGTAAGTGTAGGATTAAAGATCAAATACAATGTTAAGTAACAACGTCCCGTATTAATAATTGATATGTGATTTGGATAAAAGCTATCTTATCCTAGGAGCCGAAGTGACATTGCCGTAAGTCTCTGAAAACGGCGAGTTTACACTCATTAACACGTACCAATAGATTCCTATATATATTTTTTATATAACAAATTGTTTATTAGTAATCATAACAATCAAATATACAGTATACAATTTTCTTAACGTACATAGTAATAATAAAAACAAATTTAAAGAGTTTGGTCCCTGTGGCAGCATTTCCTTACTGTATTGCGATACTTATTCGTTGAGCGAAGAAAGCACCAGCTCTGGGGTTACCGGTACTATGTACCAGGCGCTAACTTAAATCTTAAATTAGCGCCTATGCATTTGAACTCTACGGCCCAAACTCTACTGCAAAGGGAACAAAATCAAAGTTGGAAGAAAGACTCTTATATTTGAGTTTATTATTTTCCGCCTGCAATGCGGCCGCCCCAGCTTTTTTGCTTGTCTGAGAGTGGTGAGACTAAGTAAATAAATACTTAGTATGGGGAAGGAAACCAATAAATAGGACCTAACGGTGTCTAACACAGACGGCCACTAATGAAAAATTATTAATGATACATACAAAGCCAAGATTAACATATGTGTCTGTTTTATTTTACTATTTATCTCCAACTAAAATTCTTCTTTATTATGTAGATTAAACATACCTTTCTTTTCAGCTTTGCGTTATATTCAGCTTCTTCGCAGTGAGCATCGTTCTGTTTCTCGTATCGAGGTTTTCACCACATGAATGGAAATCTGTTTCCATATCAGACACGCAGTTGGATCATCCTGTTAGCAGTACTAATGAGGTATTTGTCTAGTTGAATATGTTAGCTTGCTCATTAAGCGTAGAGTTCGAACAGGTTTATCAAAGGATTTATTTTTGACGTGCACAATTATATTTCAAACAAATGTTTTAACAAACTGGACTCATAGTTAGCTAACTCCATTTTTGCATATGTGTGAAAATATTGGTTATAGTTAGGTCAAATAATAACCAATTTGGGTTCGTCATACAAAAGTTTTGGCTATAGGTGATTCCGGAATTGTGCGCTCTTACAATGCTTTGTCTATTAATTATTCGTTGCCAGCCCACCTCTAATACTCATTACACATCACGAATCTACCAAAGACGCTAAGGGCTTATCTGATAGACCAAGGCGTGGGTATAGTTAACGCGCAATCACGCACTATGGATTATAGGATCTTGGAAGTAAACGCAAGTTCCTCTCAAACAATGGCGGATTTCGCTTTTATTTCGTCAACGGCGTTTCTAATCCAACAGACATAATTTAAGTTTAGCCTTTGTATCTAGACTCATGTCGAGATACAAAGGTATTTAAAAAGTAATAATTTTCAGATAATATTGCACAACGAGTTCAGTATCTGGAATTCCTTCTGGTTCTCCTTGGGTTCGTTCATGCAGCAGGGGAGCGATGTGGTTCCTAGGTGAGTACTTTTAATAAGGGAAACATATAAAGTAAAACGTGATATTTACCTAGCAACCTTAGTACGGATGAATAATAATAACTTTGAGATTTATTTATTTTCTACAGCTACTCACTAAACAATATCCAAACAATTACATCGATTGTACACTGTACACAAAAGCCAAAAACAGAATACACATTCAAACAAACAAAGCACAGTTATATGTACAAAAAAATATAACAAAGTATATTATGTATTTATAATAAATTCTAAATTCTAAGTTCAAAGATTCATTGATCATTATAATATATATTTAATATAAAGGAAGAATAACAAATCAATTATTAATAAAAGATACCAGATTTAAATTATTTTTTACTGTTTACTGGTAATTTGTGTTATAATCTGAAGGTATACGATACATAACTGAGTTATCTAAATAGTTTGTATTAGACCGAGGAATTTTAAATAGTTGGGTTTGCCTAGTATTGTATGAAGAAGGGGTGTGGAATAGTAAAAGTAGTAGATATTTAATACATTTGAAGCCTATGACAAATTTCCTCAAGAATAAATTATGTTAGTTAACCATAAAGAATTAAAACTCTGAAATAGTTCAAGTAATCTCTGTAATATTTATTATTAAAATGATTTTTTCATTGACGTGCGATGCAATGTATGTAGCATTGGTGTTTTTAGTTGTTTGATTCTTCCGGGCACAACGGATCAAATGCGCGTCTTAGTGCGGTAACTAAGTGCACAATTCTTCTTGGCAACCATAATTCAAAGACAATTGTTTTTTTTCTCTATTATCGTGGACACCGTTTAAATATAATTATAATTGAAAAGACTTCTTACATTTACAAAATGTATTAAATAATAATATTTCTTATTTCATTGATTGTATTACCAAGGCAATTCAAAGTATTAAGCGATAATTTATCTACAAGGTATAAAATTTATAAAAGGCTATTTTAGTCAAATGCTGGCTGTAAATCCGAATCATTAGACATCGATCCTCGATGTGGATAGCCAGAAATACATATCCAATTGATAACATCCATCCTTCCGTCAAGAAGCAGGATAATACACGTATTAAAGTTCTAAAGTATTTTACGACGTTTCGTGTTACTTAACATGATACAAATCGCATTATTTCTTGCGATGCTTGCCGTTGCGCAAACGTTATTTTAATTAAATAATTTTTTAGTTTATGTGTCGTATCCGTCATTAGACGTAGGAATGTGCGGTAGTACAACAGATGTTATAGTTATACCTGAAAGTGTTTCCTGAAACACTATCAAATAACTGGAAATACTCAGTTCAAAGGAACACGAATTTTATACATTGCGGTCAATATTGGCTAGACGATTATATTAAATTCCTTGCCTCAACTTAAATCGAGTCTACAATAGAACATTGTTTCAGCAAAATCGTTTACGGAATCTAATATTGGAAATCCATTTATATTAGACTTTGATACGTTTTAAGAATATCTAATTGGTATTGCCATATTACTTGGAATGGCACTGGGCAGTGGGTAGAAAAAGACAGGACGCCCACCAGAAACGTGGGAAGGTCAAATAAAATTGATAGCGGGGTAAGATTGAAAAATAGTAGCAAAGATGACAGACAGATGAATGGCCTTCACTAATTAAAGAGTAGTATATAAATACAATAATAATATAAACTGAATACTACTTAAATTATAGTATTAAAATTAAGGTTTTATAATTTTACTTCTACATTATTCATACTCTGATCCTTCCCCGTTCTAGGAGACCAGTCCTTTGGCTTCTCCTATAAGGGGTTTCCGATACCATCTCCTTATTAACTCTGGTCAGAAAGAAACTGTACTTGACCGTATCCAACGAAGAGCGGTTCGAATCGTCGACGACCAATCCCTCTCCGAGCGGCTTGATCCTTTGGCGTTGCGTAGAGATGTGGGGTCACTCTGCATCTCCTACCGAATTTACCATGGACAGTGTTCAGAGGAGTTATTTGGATGAATACATGCAGCTGAGTTTTATCATCGGACGTCCGGGCAGAATACGAAATTCCACCCGTATCACCTCGACGTCCGCCGTTCCACAACTGAGCGTTTTTCAAGACAGTTTTTGCCGCGCACCACCACTATGTGGAACCACTGGGGTATTTCCAAACCAATTCGACTTAGGGTCCTTCAAAAAAGAGCGTACCAATTCTAAAATGACCGGCAACCCACTCGTGAGCCCTCTGGCATTGAGAGTGTCCATGGGCATATCACTTAACATCAGGTGAGCCTCCTGCCCGTTTGTATAAAAAAAAAAAGGGTGCGTGTACTTATGTACGCGCGTAAGAAGTTATACTTCTTTGGCATTATTAGAAATAGATTTTGATTGCATGCAAATAATTAATTACAATTAAATAATCAAAGACTGGAAAAGGAGTCATTATAGTCAATAAAGTTCAGTTTACATTTGAAAAATTTAATAAATAAATATTTATAATTATTCTCTTACAAAATAAAAAAATTTTATAATTCATATTATAAAATTTTTAACACATTTATATTAATATAATTATATAAATGTGTTAATAATATAATTTGTAGCACATGCTACAGACCTGGATAGCAACTTTCTTTTATTCTATTTAGAGATAGAGATAATTTAAATATAATACCGGTGTCTTCCTTGTAGGTTTCTTTTGAGTTGTTTGGGGATTCTTGTTGATCAGTTCGACATGATTTTCTTTAACCTTTCTTTAATCCTACAAAATAATGAAATTCTTAAGTTATGTTGTCACTGTTGTGCACACCTTTGTTTGGCTTTTTTAGTATTCAAGTTATGTCAAAACTGATTTATTACCTTGTCATTGTTGGCTTTATTTGCTTTTGGGATAGCAATTGTTTCCAAAATGATTTTATTTGTAATATCCTGAAATATATAAATAACATCTATTAATTTAAGTGTCATGGTGAGTGGTTCGCACTCAGGTATTAAGGTGTATTATACCCACTGTCCATTATAAGTGGGAATGGGCTCACTTCTGGCTGGACAGAGTTTCGGTACTACAAGAGCAACATGGATGTTTTGAGGTATTACAATATCTCTAACTACCCTGTAGGGGAATAAAGTATGTGCCTATGCTTGAGAGGTTGAGCCTTGAACATCACCATCATATTTATAATTAACATTCCTACCTCGACACCATCACAATCAAATTCATTGAAATCTACTTCAAACCGTTGCGGTATCTCTGCCATATCCATTGTGTCTGGAGAAGGTGATGGTGGCTTTGTTCCACCTCTAGTTTTTGATGTTTCACGGCGATAAGATGACAACTCTTTTTTTTTATTCAATTTAGTGCACTTCCACTGAAATTGTTTTTTGTCTCTTGTCCTTATATTTGCTAGATTAAATCTGAAAAATTACATGTTTTGATTAAATAATGTAATCATTTTTTTGAGATGCAGGTACTTATTAAAATGTTTACTTCTCTGTAATATCGCTCCAAGCCTTCATTTTCTCCTTATTACTATTCGTGGTTAAATCTTTGTTCTCAATTATTGATATATAGGGTCGTAGAATATTTCTAAAAAGTTGCTGTAACAAACGCAATAAACAAAAGTTAATTAAGTTCATGTTTCAGTTTTAATCAACAATAATACTCGATAATACATACGGATAGTTAACCTCAATTGTATTGAAGCACTCAGGAAGGTTGGCACAGTTTTTTCACAAATATTTTATCATATTAATTAGTATTGATTTAGATATTCAATTTCTGATTATAATTCAGACGCACATATAAAATTCGCACTTGTATAATGAAAATAACTAGGTACTTTTAGAATCTTTTATTTTAAACAATAATTCAAACTCCTATATTTGTTTAAAAGGTAAATGTCATTGTCAGATGTCAATTGTCATGGATATTCAAAATTCTTGTTAAGCTGCTAAGCTAAGAAATAGAATATGCGTGAAGTTAGCTTATATTCTATTTCTTTTGTAGATTGCACTATAATCACACTCCGAATTTTGTGTCATAGGTGCGCGCGCATCGTGAAATTTCACTCTCATCAAATTTTCATAACGCGCCTAAAGAAGTATAACTTCAAAAACTCAATTGAACACTGACCGAAATCACAAGAGTTGAATTGCTATTATTTGTTTTATTGAGTTTTAGGTCATATTTTCCTTTTATCGAATTAATAATGCTATGAAAATAAGGTGAACATATAAAATTATTTAAATAATTGAGGTTGTTGTATTTATGAATAGGCTTAAATATATCTTGTGTATGCGTATTGCGAACGATTCATTAGACAAGACACTAATTAAATAGCGTGCATAGTCAATAGGAATGCCTAACGTCGGCTTATCCCGTAATGTATAGGATTCAGGTGTAACACATAGGCATGTTAAGTAGGAACATTCTATTAAACACGGTCTTGTCTTTGGGACAGTCGACATCCATGAAATACCTTCCTTGGTATTGTATATATTATAATAACGTCTTATAAATCGATGAACGCCGGCTGCATGCACGAAAAAACATGACTAATTGTCACGTTCCACCTGAGCCGATCGTGCAAGCGAGAGCGTGGAACAAGCGATAGAGAGGCACGATCGCCCTTTGCGTTTGGCTTGTGACGCATTTATCTCTCTTCTACTCCAACGGTCGATGCGTCCGAGTAAAAGAGAAGCAGCGGCAGCTGATAACCTATACGTGAATTTGACAACTGTTTATAAAGTAATGTGAATTTTATTGTTACAACAACAATTGCAACAAAAAAGGTACATACATCTTGCATTTTAAGAATTAGCTATATTCTATATTATAGCTGATTAGCGCAGCGCTATTATCTCCTGTTTGTTCTTTTAATAAAAAATTGAATTAACTATATGTTAATTATATATTGAAAAAAATTATGATAATTTAGTGATAATAATTCATTTCAATTCATAATAGTATGCAATTTTTTTATGAAGTTATCAGGTAAAGTTATCGTCCGTAAACCGTACCGTAACCGTAGATGAATTGGTCGAATAGGTGATTTTGTGTCTCATAGAAAAATTCCGAAAGACAAGGCCGAGAGAGCCGAGACAAAGGCCGAGATTTAAAGTCTTGACTAGAGTTGCATCCTGGCCTACATAACAATACTTTTGGTATTCAGAATTAAGCAGTTCCTAATATATTTAATTTTCTTGGTATTATTAAGTTAGTTATGTTGTACGAAACATTATTTAATTTTCGTTTTGTTAAATTAATTAAACCTTATGGATAAATTGAAAACTATCCATCATTAAAACAATGAAAATATAAAAATTTGGTTTTAAGATCGTATTTAATTTAGTTAGTTAAACAAACTGTTAGTTAGTCTCTATATAAATGTACAGAACAATATTGAATGTTTTGATAACCACATATAAAATATACGAACAAAATACTACATACTCGTACAACTAATGTACTTAAAAGATATATGTATTATAATATTTTCTTAACTAAAAACAATAACTAACCTTAAAATATATTATTAAAAGCAGTCCCTTTAGGCAAGGTTTCGAAGATACTGTCCCCCCTTTGAATAGCTAGACTAATTTTAAACGTTAATTTTGTAGACTTTTTACAATAAACTGACCTGATCTCTTTTGATATCCGAGGCGGAAATGTTTACGCAACCCCCGTATCACGTAGAGTACGAGAGTATGTGGGATCCAATTTACACTGGGTAAAGCCTCTCCTAATCGGCCAGATTGGTAATTGCTACCAAAACCACCTAGAGTGCCTACTGACTCAGAAGCTCCCAGATTTTCACACTCTACCGGAGTTCTCAACAGCCTACTTTTCACTATATAATGAACTCTCTATAATAACCACAAAAGCCTTTTTAAATCAAGTATTCTTATACAGCGCCGATAATTTAAACTTTAAACAAATAAAACGCTCTTAAAAGTATTAAATATTTCAATTTTCTATTGATTGGACCATTACCAAAAGCTAAAATAATTAAATGTATCGAACGATTATTAATTTAATACGTATGACCATCCTTGATCCTACCGAGCTAGTTATAAATATTAAATGTCGTTGACAAAATTAGATGATTATTAATAAAAATCGTTAATCTATGTACCACTAGCAATGCATTTCTGTCATGCAGTGGTATCAAAAAATTCATTATAATTGTTTCGGTTTGGAAGGCATCAGTCACTATGCAGCAGTATTATATGAATAAAAGTGGCATTACAGCGATATCGCGTTTTAAAAGCGTACAGCTCCATCTTTTGTCGTTTGACGACATACTAAACGTAAGGGTAAAATACGCTGAAATGTGTGACATCCATATTTGAATGTGATTTATTAGGGATTGGAGTGTGATACAGTTCTTTACAGCGATGCCAGTATAGCATATTTTATGGCAGATTTAGCATAATTTTATAATGATTAGCATACTTTTTTGCTGGGAAACCTATAGCTTATTTTTAGCGTTTAATTGATATACAGTAAATTTCCATTTGCTTCTATATCTTTTATCAATATTTCGTACAAATACAGTTTTTTTTTATTCATGACTTATAACTTGTACCGACGGTGTGAATACGTTTTTGTTTCAACTCCAGTCATTCTTCGGTCGTGCAGGGAGAAGTTACATTTTTTTAGTCAGTAATAAATCGTAGAATTCTGAAAAAGGTAAGAACTTTATGCCTGTGATTTATAACATTTGATTATGAATAGTAAATAATCCACAGAAAATGTGTATATGGTGAAATTCGCGAACATTTTGAAATAATAGTTGCCTGATAAACACCATTTTTTGGCGAATAAAATTTATCGGATTTTTTTGAGAATCGTCCATCATGGATCGAGACAGACTGATTGTGAAACTAGTAGTGTAGACACAGCGAGATTTGATAGGACCGAGATCGGACCGTGAACAAAGTGTGTATCAAGCCTTATACAAGGCTTGTTGGCAACACAGTTTTTCACTGTCAGTTATCACTTTTCTTGCTGAAGTTGTGCGATATTGCGTGATATTCAGAAACGACTTTTTGACACACCTCTATGTATTGTTTCTCAATCATACACTTAGAGACCAATTGTAATGCGATTGCGCAATGGCTCCCAAAACATTATAACAATCAATAATCCTTTATTTTTTTTGTATGGAATCACGCTGTTGGCCTTAAGGGCCTTTACAGCTCAGCTTACGCTGTTTTGGCGAGCGTAGCTCGGCCGGAAGTTCGTTTGTATGTCCACGCCTTCCCCTATGAAGGCGGTATATCCTAATCTGATTTTGACTATAATTTGCCACGCGGGCGGCTTTTAATTTGTCGTTACTAATCTTTGTCGGGAAAGGTTTTTGAACTTAAATTAATGAAACGTTTTAATTGCGTAAAGTGACATCTATCGTCGTTTGACGAAACATTAAATCTAAACTGCAATGTTTTTCATAAAATTTTGAGTAACATACGCACACTTAAAATGTAATTTTTTTTTTCAGATCTCTATCCGGACGTATTGTGGGAACTGTCTGGTGGTTCTTCGCTCTGATATTAGTATGTTCCTACACGGCCAATTTAGCTGCATACCTTATCATTGAGCGCATCACGGAGCCCACTCAATTCCTCACCTATAGTTCGAAGATAAATTTCGAAGTAAGAATGATCCACTTTTACAGATAAAAGGTAACAATAAAACCTTCGTATGAGCGAAGCGATGCCATGGCGACTGTTATGAAGTCATTGATACCATTTTTAAGATTACCGTTTGTATGATCGTAATAGATTTACAGTTTTAGTTCTATTTTAATACCTATAAGAGAGATCTTACTCCAAGACATTTTCATAACATTACCTTTTGTTACTATTTGTATGGCTTCACTTTGTATCAATACTTATTGTTTTTGAAGTGAAACTTCTATAGGCGCGTGAGGGTAAAATTTTTACGGAACGTCACGAAGGTGTGCAGCGTTTTTGTCGAAGAAAAGGGAGAGAGCGATTGAGACTTGAACACCGATGGTGTTTTTAATACATATTATTAGTTTATTAAGTAAAATTACCAATCTTTTTGTTGGTTTTGTATTTTTGTAAGAGCACAGAACTAGACCTTTTTTGCTAAGACTGGCTATTTTAGAAAATGTGGACATAAGTTAGCAATTATGATCATAATGAATTTGTTATGTTATTTGATAATTGTTACCATATTTATGGCGGTCTTTCTATATATATAACAACAACCAATTTTAGTTCTGGTTTTTTATTATCATTAATTAATATAGAAAGACTGGTTAAATTAAATTATGATCATAATCAATAATTAATTTACAAAGAAGTTTCACTTCTGAAGGTCGATTTACATCAAACGAGCGAATGCTCATTCTATCCCCACTACATCAAATTCTTCTAGTGTAAACAGGCGTAGAGCATTCTTTCGTTGTTCTTAGTGCGTTCGCAAAGATTCTATAGAATATTCTAAGAATGCTCGTTCGCTTGATGTAAACGGCGCAAGAGCGCGCGAACAGTTGCTTAGAGCGTTCTAGCGTGTTCGGACGTGCTCGCGCCACTGAGCGGTCTTTTCAAAGCGTTCTTGTGTTCTAGCGATTGTTTACGTATCTTATCGATTATATTATGGATTGGTCTCAAGAAAAATGTTTATTAATGATAGAAGCCTGTTGACTGCTAGTTTGTCATATGCAGGAATCGAGTGTCTAAAATTCGTACTTGATTTTCGAATTTTTTCGATGGTCAGAGATAGTAAATGATCAAAATCCTCCGGCGCCATTCTACAAAAGTTTTGGAATTGTCCACTTTCTTCTTGTTTTCGCATATCCGTCATTGTTTCACCTACATTATCCAGTGTCCTTCGATGCATTAAATTTGTAACCCACCAACGTCTCTTCCTTCTTTTATTTTTGAGTTTTCGCGACAAAATAATAAATGCAGCACTTGCAATAATGATATCGCTGTCAGAGTCAGACATAACGAAGCACTACCAATACTAACCACAGAATTGACACGAATGAGCAAAGAACATTCGATCTAGCTTTTGTTTACACTAAAAGATTACGAAAGAATGCTCTTGTTCTAGCTCTAGCTCTATGTTCGTTTGATGTAAATCGATACCTCTAGCTTTCGTTTACACTAAAAGATTACGAAAGAATGCTCTTGTTCTAGCTCTAGCTCTATGTTCGTTTGATGTAAATCGACCTTGACATGTGTACTTTGTACGCACACACTTTCTTTTTTTTCTTCAAATTGGCTAAGTCGAGCTTCTGGCAAGTGTGGCAGTATTAGAATTTGTAAACCTTAACATCTGGAAAGCATCTCATTCCTTCGCCATCTTGTTAACATTTAGGAGCTATAATTATCAAATTTCAGAGTCAATTCCTTCAAAATAACGACTTTGTCAAGGATCCGGAAGTGGTCAACGATCCCCCTTACACTATTGACAGTCGATATGAAAGATCATGCCTAACACCACCAATATGCCGATACAAACACGTTGACTTCGGTATTGCGGTTGCAAAAGGATCCAGTATCACGTGAGTATCAAAATATCTTCATATATATACTTCGTCTAAAAAATCAGTGGTGCTACAACCACTTTAGGTCTGGGCCTCAGATTTCTGAATCTGTATCATGATATTTTTTTATCTAATAGCTATGCAGGTGATCAGCCTCCTGTATTTGACACACGCCGCCAACTTTTTGGGTCTAAGACATGTCGGTTTCCTCACGATGTTTTTCACCGTTCGAGCAAATGTTAAATGCGCACATAGAAAGAAAGTCCATTGGAGCACAGCCGGGGATCAGTATAATGCGGTTTAGTATTCTTTCAAAAAATATTCAGGTACAATGAGGGGTTTAATATAAAAAATACGATAATCATACCTAATTAATCACTGTCGTAAATCTTTTCTTAATAGTAGAGTGCCCGGAGCATTCAAAATCGTAAAACCTCGGATTAGAGTTACAGTGAATGAATTAATATGATCGATGTGGGATATTGTTTTTAAGCTATAAATTGCAATGTTTACCCAAAATTTTTTTGTCGCTCCGCTCTCCTGCTGTTCGAGATTCCTACTGCTATTTTTATACACATGTATCTTTGAAAAATGTTCCTATATGTCTACTCAGGTAAGATTTAACATATAAATAAAATAAAATACTGTTTAAAGTGAAAATATATGGTCAAACATTAATTTTTCATAATATTTTTTTTAAATTATAACAATGGAGTGCACAAAAAAATTTTGGGTAAGCATTGCAATTTATAGTTTAAAAAACAATATCCCACATCGATCATATAAATTCATTCACTGTAACTCTAATCCGAGGTGAAAACCCCTAGGAGCTATACTATAATGTTTACTAAGTATATACCTATAAACCAATTTTAATCTGTTTATGTCAAGCGGTCTTAGATATTTTGTGATTAGTGATCTTTCTTGTGTTTATAAATTAAATTATTATATGAACCACGAACTAATACCTGTTCTTGGGCCGCGGTATCAATTCGTAAAAACAACTCTCAAAAATTCATAAACAATGTCCACGAATGTTCTTTATTACATATTTTTGAAATGTCATAACTAACACAAATCCTTTGATAAGTATAAATATATATTATCTAATATAAACTCGTGTCACAAAGTTCGTTCCCATACTCCTCCGGCTCAAACGGCTCGACCTATTCTTATGAAATATTTATGCATTTCAGTAAGTCTGAGATTCAGCCCTGCGATTCTGTAACTCACTTTTCGAACTTACACAGCGGTTTTCGCATCGGCGGTCGCTCTCAAATCAATCGTGAAGCAGTCATTTTATGATTTGGCATTCTAATAAACAATAAACTACAAGCTTCCACCTTTTCAGAATGCCAAATCATAAAATGACTGCTTCACGATTGATTTGAGAGCGACCGCCGATGCGAAGCAGGGCAGCTACTATATTTTAAACCCCTAAGTGATAAATGAAAAAAAATTGATTTTATTTTTTAGAATGTTTTTTTTTATTTTTATTTTTTATGATACAGCATACAAAAATACATACAAACCTTATCACCCTTTATTATAGTTAATGGTTATTTTTATTAAACGAATAAAATGATTCTGAAACTCGTCCATGAGTTTATTCCAGGATGAAAACGCTCAGTTTCAAATATACAATTTTTATGAGACCCCGATTTGCAAATGCTATTTTTAACACGTAAAAATTTACATTTTATATCACAGATGTGGTTTTACGATGGCTTGAATCACGAGGGAACACTTGGATAATATAAGTGTATCTGGTCCTTTTTCACATTTATATAAGAGAAATAAGGCTTTTGAGGCAAGATTTTAGTAATAATGCCTTTTTCATTTATTTAGGTTTTTACTATTTATGGGTTATAGTAGTATACGAAATATAAATTAGGTTAACAGTATTTATAATTATTTACTCCCGAACCCAATAATCAATCCACATACTCAGATTGAAAATAATCCGAGATCAGACCGTGATAGTCACTCGATCTCCTATCTGCATCCCAATAACCAAACCCTACGAAGACAATCCATTTTCGGCGACGGATAAAATGCTCTTTGTCGTTCCATTTTACCGAGTTTTCACTCATATTTGATAATCAATGATAACCAAATAAAACCGTACAAATAACATTAAAATATACATGTGTATGTTTAACACATAGCAAAAAGTTTTTTTAATTATTTAAAGACTGGTGTAAGTTAAAATCTGTTAAAATAATTAACTGTTGAAATCGAGCTTTCGTCAACTGTCGTTTTCATACAAAGGTCTATCCACTGACACCGATACGACCTCCCATGGATAGCTTGTATCGACAGATGGCAATTACAATCCGTCTATTGATTATTGGCACACTTGTTACAACATTTGGACATAGACTACTATCTCAGATGGTGGATTATGGATCGAGATAGGTTATTGGGCTCGTGCGTTACAGTTCATACCATCTTGGATCCTCCTCCATTTTCTCTCAAATATTACAAAAAAAATGTAATAACTCTCTCTATCTGGTCAAATATTATTTTTCACAATTCAATATAGTAATAGGAATGTGATATAGGAGTGTTGTTATAGTGATTTCAGCGTACGACTCTCATCCCTGAGGTCGTAGGTTCGATCCCCGGCTTTGCAGTTATGATTTTCTGTCTATGTGCGCATTTAACACTTGCTTATAGAGTGACGAAAAATATCGTAAGGAAACCGGCATGACCAGTGTTTTACCTGACCTGTGTGTGTTTTTAGTTATTTTCACAATCTTCGTAGTTCTATCGACATATTTTAATAAAAACGCCAAGTAGTTTATGGGGGTAAACTTATCTAATTTAGGCCATTGTTGACTATTACTAATGTAGGCGCTTATAGAGAACTAATAATTATGAATGAAAACTACAATTTCAGGGAGTCACTGAACCTCGTCATAGTCGAATTGAAAAATGACGACGTCATCATGAAACTTTGGCATAAATGGTTGTTGTATATTAACAAACCCTTATGTGAAAACAACGATGATAAGGCAAGTACAGAAAGAAGGGAATTTTTGAATTCTCACAATACTTTGAAAAGTAATACAATAAATTGAAAAAAGATAGAATTACCGTTAGACGTAAACCAATGTTAAATCTAAACAATTCATTCGAACATTAGTCTAATCAAGGTATTCACTTTGATTAGTGCGAGTGCAAGTGCAAGTGTTTCGTAATTGACATTGATTAATGCATGTGTGTAGTGCAAGTAGTGTCCAATTATTGTTTAGTGTCTCTGTTAAGTAAATTCAGTTGTCATATAGTTTGGTAGGCACGCTGCGAGTGAGGGGGAAGGGAGGGCGCACGCGACGTCACTACTCGCAAAAAAATAGAACACGCTTCTAATCACTTTACTCGTATGTAACTCGCCTAAAAAGATGGCAAATACTAGACCTAGACCAGAGAAACTGACCTAAAATAAAAATCTCAGTTTCTACCAACACATACGGTGTCTTTCAATGGAATCGCACCCAACCAAAATTAACCTCAGATAATATCTGATTATGGCTGATAGCCGATTGCAGATGAACAAGAACACAAAAAAAATCACTTTACTACGGAGCCAACTAATCACCTGCACTAAACAGTCGCTGTCCAAACTTGTTACACAAATACTCCTGGCATTTAATAAATCCTCAATCTCCTCCTACTATTTAATAAATCAATAAACCAAATAAAATTAGGATAACCTGGGCGGATGGTGAGATATCAAATTATTCATTACACACCCGCATTATCAATAGGCCATATGACGATATGAGATAAAAGTGTTATTGAGAATAATCTTTGTTATTGCCAAAGAATTAATAATTTAAAATATTGATTCGACGCGCTTCCTTATAAATATTGTCTTCATCTGTGTAATACTAATCTTGGAGTTTAATTTCGTCGGAGACTGTATTTAATATAAATATATTGTTAGATTTAAAATGATAATAAAAAAAATCTAAATGAATCTTTTCGAGGGTGAGATGTAAGAACCTAACAACCCTACGGATCCCTAAGCCCTACAGACGTACCCTAACACATAAATAGTGAATTTATAAATAAGTACGGCATGTCTGCACCAAGAGACCTATGCTAACAGACGGAGCCTAGGATCAAAGGTTCGAGGTGGTGAGATTCTCTCAAAGCTACCGGGCAGGCTCACCACGATAATTAAGGGTTCAAGCCCTTAGTCTTCGCCACTTTGAGAGGAAGCGAGAAATGAATAAGACAGAGCATAATTCAAATCTGATTTATTATCCAAAGACATTATCTTAAATACTAATTACACCTATTCACACATGCATGATATTATTCTAGTGAGCTGTTAGTGTATTGCGCATCTTCAGCTGTTAAGACTTGGAACACACTGTTTAACACACAATGTTTAATTGGCTAATTTAATTAAAAATACAATTTGTGTTGTTACTAATAAACAATTTGTTTATTTTAAGACATTACTTGTTACAAACGAGGCATAAAACATTTTTTTAGGAATCGGAAATATCAGAGATGTCGCTAAGTCAAGTTGCGGGAATATTCTACGTGCTAGTTGGTGGGCTGGCTTTAGCACTTGGCGTTGCTTTATTGGAGTTCTGTCACCATGGACGAAGCCAGGCGTTGCGCAGTAACGTGTCTTTAAGGACTGCATTGAAGGCTAAAACAAAGACACCGTCGCGTACTGAGAGGAAGACACCTCAAAGGTCCCGAGACCAGGACAGGCTTGGATGGAATGGCGCTGCATTTGGTGGTGTAAGTATCGTATATTATTTGTGATCCCATTACATACAATCTGCCAATAAATTTATTATTTCGGAGCAAAGGCGCTACTGTCGACTGCCATTAATGTTATGTTACAGAGCTAATAAATTAATAATATCAGTGTCAAATTAGTTCAAAAGCGTTAATAACAGTAATTAGTTATAAACGAAGTATTAGCGCCATTGCTCCGACATATATTATTTCGTAGACAATGCAAATGTAAGATTTCTTTAAGTTACTCTGATTATTAACTCTCATCTTCTCTCTGTCACGATGAAGAGATGAAAAAACCACCGAATAAAAGTGTCGTAGATTTTATTGAGTTATGGTAAAATTGGTCAAACAAACATGGACTATAATTATGTAATCGGGTTTTTTTTTATACTAGAATATATTACTGTCACAAAAATCACATGCTTACTATTATATTAGTAGATACAATACACCTAGTATTTAGGATGCCCTTTCCGAAACTGGCCCACATTGACTCCAGGTAGCTGTTTAAAGGGATTTAATTAATGTTTTGAACATATTATAATAATAATAGACAATTTGTATTTGTTTTAATTGTATTAATCATAATAATTAAACATTCATTATTGTTAAGTTTTAGTAGGAAATAAAAGCCTTTTTTATTTTATATATTTTTTTCGGTTAGGGCATACAAAATAATTCTAATACAATTTATCACTTATAGTACACTGACTTCCTACTAGGAAGAGATTTGGCGGAAAACACTCATCGGAAATTATTTTAGTGCGACGTCGTAAGTTATGTATGTTCCCTAGTGTGTGTCGGACCCAGAGTTATTGTGTCGTCCTGATTTTAAGTCCTACCCTCTAAGCGATTAGAAATAAAATTATTATAATAATTGCATACGTAATGTTTTACAAAAATTTTATAAACTTTTTTTGCTTCAAGTATTTTTTATGTGCGAATAATATTTAAAATATCGTGAAACGCCAAAAATAGACGACAGACGAAATGAGTCTAAACAACAGTTTGTTACTATTATTATGTGTAATACGTAATAAATTAATATAAAATTAGATGTCCTAATTATAAATTCATTGAATATTAATATCTATTATTTGCCTCTCGGTACGGTTAGTTGATCTTTATTTGTTTAAATAAGCGTTTACATATGCAAATTATTACTTCGTTATCGAGTTATTAGAACAGTATAACCTTTGAAACCTCGTGCACTGATGGAATTATTTTTCGGGTAGGTTATATAACATGTATTAGTTCTCCCATGTCTTACGACAAACGTTGGTACTTGGTAACCTTTTTTTTTAACAGCCGTAGAACCGGCCTTCTACGTCTTAGGTTAGACATTGTATGACAGAAAGACTTAGGTTACAGGATTAACGCCCACATTCAGATTCAAGGTGTTTTGTTTTTATAAAACAAAAGACGATAGTTTTTAATTATTTAAAAAAGAACTGGCACTCATCGTGCTCAACCTGAGTTCCAATAATAGGTATTTTGAAAATAGACTTCTGAATATGTCTTGAACTTTGTTGAAATAAGCTGGAGTATTCATACATATACTCATACTTATAGCGTTTGCTAGTAAATCATTTGAAGTCGCTGTCTGCAACACATTGTATATGTTACGTGTGTATCCCATACAATTATAACAGGTTCTCAGGAACTGTGGTTAAAAACATATAAATTTTCAGTACTTCCCTGCTGCTGGAAACCAGACCTCCCAGGACGATGCTGTACATGCCAGTTTCACGCATGTCTGATCCGAGAAAAGCGGCGTTTCCAGCCGCCGCGCGTCTATCACTAAGCAGCCGAACAACATCGACCTCTATCAACTTTAAAGCCTTGCAGCAAGAACTTAAATCTGGCTTGTAATTAAAAATTGATTTTGTGACTTCATTTGTAAAACATTTAAAATTTTCTTTTAAAATTGGTGGTCCTTAAATGACATCATTGGAGTTCGTAATTGCTCCGGGATGATGAAATTGATAATTATTTTGTTGTAATTAAATAGTGAATTTGTGACTATGTACGTCATTTGTAAAACATTTAAAATTTGCTTTTAAATTTGGTTTGCCTTAAATGACATCATTGGAGTTCGTAATTGCTCCGGAATTATGAAATTGATAATTATTTTGTTGTAATTAAATAGTGAATTTGTGACTTCATTTGTGAAACATTTAAAATTTGCTTTTAAATTCGTTGGTCTTAAATGACCATTGGAGTTCATAATTGTTCCGTAATAATGAAATTGATAATTATTTTGTTATAATTAAATAGTGAATTTGTGACTTCATTTGTGAAACTTTTAAAAATTTCTTTCAAAATTGGTGGTCCTTAAGTGACACCATTGGAGACCGTATATGATCCGAGTCAAATAAACAGCAAAAGCTAAAGCTATTAAATATTTTGTCTTAAATTTATCTTCAAAGAAACAAGACAAAATAACGTAATAGCTTCTAGTTTCTTCTTAAATATTTAGTGTGTAATGTTATTGAATAAATATTATAATAATTGGAGTTGTAGAGGGCTCTCTCGGAAACGCAAGTTATCCTTAAATGACACCATTGGAGACCGTAATTGCTCCGGGATAATTAAATTGATAATTATTTTGTTGTAATTAAATAGTGAATTTGTGAAATTTTTAAAATTTGCTTTTACATTTGGTTGGCCTTAAATGATATCATTGGAGTTCGTAATTGCTCCGGGATATTGAAATTGATAATTATTTTGTTGTAATTAAATAGTGAATTTGTGACTTCATTTGTGAAACTTTTAAAATTTGCTTTTAAAATTGGTGGTCCTTAAGTGACACCATTGGAGACCGTAAATTATCCGAGTCAAATAAATAGCAAAAGCTAAAGCTATTAAATATTTCGTCTTAAATTTATCTTGACAAAAACGAGACAAAATAACGTAATAGCTTCTAGTTTGTCCTTAGTATTTAGTGTGTAATGTTATTGAATAAATATTATAATAATTAGATTTGTAAAGGGCTATTTCTGAAACACAAGTAAAATAATATTCATAACTCGTAAAGCAAAAGCCGCACATGTAGTTTCAGATTAAGAGACTCCTGCGTCAAACCACTTATTCCACCTAATAAATGTATTTCGTCAGAGTTAGTACGGGTTTCATCGAATAAACATAAATTACTTTTACATTGTGAATCTCCGAATTCAATTTACTTGTACTCAATCGTCACTGCCATTTTAAGTACCATACGGCATACGTCAATCAGTTAAGGTTTAAATTCCTTTTTACTATATTTATTATTCAATCTTAATAATGTAAGCTGTTCCCTTATGCTACGTACAGTCAACTTGTAACAATAAGTTTTGTATATTTTTGGTATCTCAGCAATTGTGTTTAGTTTTAAAGGTTTATTTGATTTAACGGGAAAGAGTACCATACATAATTTTTGTCTATGTTCAAGTATAGCTCCACCGTCTGTGAACCGACCTTAATCATCAAGGTGTAAAACTTTACATTTTAGTGCATATTATCGGCACTATTTTCCTCCATTACAATATTATATTCGATCGATTTCGGTTTTGGATTCAATCGTTTCGTTCAAATATTGATAAATCGTATCTTTTTATTTGCATTTTCATCTTCAAATCAAAGGCAAACAAAGACGAATAGAACTAGCAAGAAACTCTCTTTTCCTGTTCTTTCAAGGGTTCGTAATAAATAGTTTTGGTATTTTAGTGTTAGATTAAATATCACTTTATAAATAAATAATAGGCAGGGTAAGATTCAAAAAGGGGATTTAGCGCGTAAAAATGTATTCGCATTTTTGACATACCGGAGTCATATTTCGACTTAGCTCGTAGACTCCTCATTTATGAATCTCCCCCTTAAATACTCGTAGTAGAATATTGATGTTATTTAATAAGTCATACTTACCATTACGTATGTTTATATCCTACCAATTGTAACTGGTTTCTGGATATAAAAACACGGGGGTAATATTATGTATCAGTAGTTCTTATAACCGGAATATTTCATAAAATGTTTGTACACTTTCATTACTATAAATAAATCAGTCTTATTTCAATGTTCAGCAACTATCTCTTATTATTATAGTGTTAATATAATTTGTTAGAAAGAGAAGCAGTCTATCGTATTGTATTAATGTATTTGTCTTCTGTTCTCACCTCGAGTCTATCCATTCAAGATTACTAACAGATTTGACTCTAGTTAAAATAGTATACATGATTAATTATTCTACATATTGGTGTGTAAAAGTCATACAGTAATTAATAAAATATGTAACCCAATAATATAAAAAAAAAATATCATAGATATAAATTTCGATGTTGCATTTAAATAAATAATTTAAATAAGCTGTCGTAAATAAGTACTTACAAAAAAGTACATTTTTTTTCATACGGATTTATAAATTTTAGCATATATAAAATTAAATTAAGCTTTTAATATAGTTATAATAACAATACTAGATGCCAAAATTTTAACGTTATAATTTAACGCAAATTATAAATAATGAATCTTTGTTAAACGCTTAACTTTATTTCTTTAAAAAATGAGGTAAACCTTTTATAAAATAATTAATTGTAGTTGATGTTCTGTGGACGCAATCCCTTCATAATATAAAGTAGTCTATGGCATTTTTATCCTTCATGCACATTTAAAATTTCGAATGTACTTCGAAAATAATTATCTACTATGGAGAATAAATTGTTATTTTTGTTTTACTCGATTTGAGGATATGTTAAATATTTTACCATTGTTTCTAGCAACTATCTGTTTTACTGTACGAAATTATTTGTACGGTAAAATAGGTTAGAATAAGTTCTTAACCTATTTTAACATTAACTTCGTTCTAGTATACTGTTACTATTGCACTAGTTTTTATATTGTTCTTAAATAGTCACCTTTTTTCGGCATTATCAATAGCTATAGTGACCTAGATAAATTTTTGGTGTTTCTAATACTTATCAAGTCATGGTATACTCGATAATGTAACTATGCTTAATTTTCTAATAAATAAATGTATCGTCGTAGAGATGTTGTTTTATTTCGTAATAAGAAAATCCAATTATCACATATTATGTACAGCTTAAGACACTTCACAGTCTACTGTAATGAATGTCAGGACTGATACGTTATGTATGTAACAAGCTGCACTAAATAACTAAATATATGAGAGGATAAGAATTAAGACCCTATCAACCCTACGTCCTACAGATTTACCCTAACATATAAATAGTGAAAATATAAATAAGTACGGGATGTCTGCACCAAGAGACCTAAGCTAACAGACGAAGCCCTACCGGTAGGATCAAAGGTTCGAGGTGGTGGGATTATCACAAAGTTATCGGGAAAGCTCACCACGATAATTAAGGGCTTGAAGGAGTCTTCGCCACTTTGAGAGGAAGCGAGAAATGAATAAGACAAAGCAATATTTTAATCTGATTTATTATTAATAAAAATAAAAAATCACTTTATTTGACGCAAAATCTATTACATTTTGTACATACATTCTAAAGCATGTAAACATACAATAGGCAACGAATCGTTGAGATATAATTTAAATTTTTGTTAACCTTATACATATTACTTATATATCTCTATATATATATAATGAAAATGGTCTTCGTTTGAGGCTCAATCACGCCTAAACCACTGATCGTATCGACATGAAACTACCACCATTCGATGCGAAATTTTTCCTGGATGGTTTTTTATTTATTAAATTCCAACGTTCCTTCATTTTTTTATTGCTATTTTACTTTTATGAAAATTTATCCATACGGACTTCACCGCGGAAACATTCGGGGAGGCTTCCTAGAACCTCTAAACGTCAACATCTGTTAAAAACTCGATTTTCGAAATATTTCAATTTTCTTAGCGGGAAGTTAAAATGAAAAGAATAATAAAAATATGAAAAAAAATAAAATAATGAAACATAAAATTTATTTTATTTTAATTCGTCCAGCAAAGCGGGCGCGAAACGGCTAGTATTATATAAAACAACATCTTAAATACTACATACACTTATACACGCATATATAAAATTAATCTAGTCAGCTGTTGGTATGTCGTGCACCTTCGGCTTTTAAACAATCCTGAATGTCGTGCCTGTCTTGAAAAGCCCAAACCGATACGTAAACTTGCCTCCACATTGCTCTATTCTCTGCTTGCATTAGGGCTGTTGACATCTGTAATTATCTTAATTTGGTTAGTCCAACGGGCGATCGACACCGGCATCTTCTGCCCTCACTCCTTCCTAGCAATACCAGGTTGTCGAGAATATCTGGTCCTCTCCTGGCACTATGGCCAAAGTAGCTGTTTGTTATACTTAGTTGGCTGAGACGAGACTTGTAGATTATTTTTGTAGTCCAAGGTCCAGTCCAAGGCAACACTCTCCTCTAACACCGAATCTCGTAGCATTCATGGGCATGTTGAATTGTCTTGGTTGGGCGTTTTTCTATGAGTTGCTTAAAGTTTTCAATTTGTTCCCGCATCCCCTGACCTTTGACTTGTCGATCCAGATTTGAATTTAAGCGTACGAGAACTATGTGGAGAATGACCTAACTACCGTGGGGTATAAGAGCTACTATTCGATAATTTATGTCATTCTTTATCCAGCCTTTCTTGTGTTGCGGTATTAGCAGCGATTCTGTCCAGTCCTTTGGCCACTTGCCCGAAGCTCTGGTTAAATAAGTATTTCATTAGTTTAACACCATTTTTCTGAGATTTTTGAGATCTTCAGTGAAAATACTCTACTGCTGATTTGTTTATTTTAATTTTCTTCAGAGCTTCCCTTATCGCAGACTCCAATATTTCACACTCAAATTTTTCACTCGGCGTTATTGATTTGTGAGATGTCCTAACGTCCTTAGATAAGTTTTGGCAGTACAATCGCTACAGTTACCTTGTTTTCTCTTGTTGGAACAAATATTTGGTATGTAAAGTCTTGGAATGATCTGGAATAACTTTGTTAGCGTCCTTCAGGGTATGACGTCATCGCAGTGATTGTAGCCATAGATTGTAGATGTCACTATAGTCAATGTATTTTAACCAAAATTGGTTAATGTCTAAAAGGACCTAAGTATTCTAAACAAGCTTACGTGAGTTATATATGAGATCGCAAGATGTCATTGTTACACAAAAAGATAGCAATTTCTAGAAATTGAGATTTGGCCAAGTTTTAAATAAAACATAAAACTATCTTAATACTTGATAATATTTTAATCTTTTTATAATAATAAATATTGCGCAGTTTTTTTGTTGCTAATAGCTCCATCTTGCGGCGACAATAGCAGACTATTATAAGACGTTAACTATTACAATTTAAAGTAATTTGTGCAGCAATGTTCATATGAAAATAAATATCCGAAATTTTGACTTTAGTGAAACGTCGACGCTGATAAGCCTATGTAAAATTTAATCTTTGCGAACAAATCAGCGTTTGTAGAGTTTAGTCATAATCAACATTACATGCTACTTACTACTAGATGGTGCTGTTCATATATTTATAGAAAAATTCTTGAATCAGAGGAAAGGGACAAGGGGAGTCAGCTGTAACCATAGTCCAGGAGTTTTAAGTGATTTGTTTAATGTATTATTTTGTACTGACATTATTTTTAATAAATGAATAGTGCCGATAGTAATTTTCATAAATTTTTAAAAGCCAAAAGTATTTATTGTTAATTAAACTAATGAAGCAAAAGAACCAAATTGGCGATTAAAACATATAAGTATATACATAACGAAAAAAACTTAAAATTATTATAATGGTAATACTAAATTTACTTATTTAGAAAAGAGCGTTCTAATTCTTAAAAGGCCGGCAACTCACTCAAGAGCCCTCTGGCATTGAGAGTATCCATGGGCGGCGATAACACTATCAAGTGAGCCTTCCCGTTTGCCCCCTGTTCTATAAAAAAATGCTTACTAAAACTAATAATTTCTTTAATATATTATCTGTATGAAAATCAAAGATTATAAAAATTATACGTACACTCAAAAGATCCGTTACGTACAAGAAAGTTTAGTAAACTATGATTTTTGATAGATTATAGACTATATTAATGTTTATCACTCGCCACATAACTCTTAAAGTACTTGGCAGATTTAACGTTGCGTAATTTTTCATTAAAATCGATATGTTCAATAAAAACTCAACGTTAACTGCTTTGTTTAATTTGATGGAGAAATTAACTTTCTTTACTTTTCGTATCTACACTTTTTCAAACGCAAATTTTTGACACTTGTTGACACCTTGAAAAAGAATATTTTCAGCTCCAAACACTGTAACCTCTGTTTCATGGTGTTTCTATTATATGGAAATGGGAAACGGGCAATGTAGAAAAATACGACGGATGCCAAAATGTCGAAACTAAATGTAGGTATCTTAGCGACGGTTCGGTCCCGTAAAAAATGTATCTTAATGCGATCTCGCGCTGTATTTTATACTACTATGGTTAGACAAAATACGTAAAATACTTCCGCGCTTAAACGCAAAAATTTAATAATTTCAACATATTTTTGACGTGAAACTATTCGCATGCACGAAAAAGCATGACTGATTGTCCCGTTACGCTCATTGTACCGTTACGCTTGCGCCGCAATTTTTCTCTCTTTCACTCGAAGACTTAAGTAGGTATGCAATCATTTCAACAATGTTTTATTTTTATGATGTTGTCACGTTAAACCAGAGTAGGTACTTAGGTTCCAAATGCAATATCCCACGTCATTGTTTGGGTTCTGTTACCTTATATTACTTTACTAATTTTAAATTGCCGAATTCTATATATTTGCGATGTTGCCGCCGTAATTTGTGAATTATTGATTGAAATTATTGATTGGCAACCAAGGCGGCAGTATTCTAAACATTTCTATTTTTTTTCTATAATCACCACAAGAGTTACGGCTTTACTAAGCAATGGTTTGTCTAATTGTCTTTGCTATTTCTAACAGAATCCTGCAGTTCTTCGAAAGTATCCGACGTCACTAGTTATGTCTTCGCCATAAGAAAAAAAAAGCAATAATTATTTGAATTAAATTATTAAAAAGAGTAATTTGTGGCTAAATGTACTTGCTTGTATAATGAAGTATTACTTAAGTATTACATAACGAATTTTGGGAGGGGGGGTCCTTTTGTAAAACGTTACGATGCGGTGCGGGGATTAAATTACGCGTTATAGTTAATATTATTTTCGACTTTCCAGTACTTTACATGACACATCCACATAATGGTAACTTTTAGGTATAAAGAGTCACTAGGTGGTCACGAAACGTTTTACTATACTTGGGTACAGAAAAACGTTACGGCGCGTTACATTGGGGGGGGGGTCAATAATCTCCCAAAATTGGTTGACGTAATACTTGAACACTCCCCAGGTTAGATTGCTTATTCGCATTTCGATGTCGGAAAAATCTTATAGACTTAGAGATGTAGAGGATAATTTTCGTATATCATATCCTATACGTTTATCGTGATGTCAAACACGCACACTGAAATTTATCAAAATGATTGATTTGCTATTTGATTTTCTTTTACTGTATATTTTTACTACTCTAGGAAGACTGGTTACCTACAACACAGATTTCCTAGTATGAGGATAAGGGTCTGTACAATAATACAAGAATACAGGAAGGTTTTCATACTAAAGTTTTTAGTTTGTTTTACTTACAGTAGCTAGTGCTAAATCCCTCCATTAAACTTAACTTTTTCGAAAACTCCTTAAGAACCTATCGTTATTTTGCAATATTAATTTAATTTTTTATATTTATTTCCACTTATTCAAAAGTAAAGTAAGAGTTGTGATAAAACATTTTTAACTGGTACAGGACAAAACAGCATTGTTTTAAACATTGCCGGGAGAAATATGTTGTGGAAAAAGTAAGGAGCGTTCGTGTATCAGAATGAATTTTTCTATATACGAACACGAACGATATTTCGCTTTGTTAAGATTTCTCATAGAAATTCTAAGCCATTCGCTTCATAGCTATTTTAACAATTGTCATCGACGATTTATTCGAGAAAAATGTCTATAAAAGATTGGTATCTCATAAGTCTTTTTCCCAGCAAAATATTTTACATTATAATATTTATATATACAACTGGATAAATATATGTTTTTTTATATGACCGCTGGCAAACGGGTAGGGGCTCATCTGATGTTTATTGATATAGCAATATAAAATATTGTATAAACACGATATATTTCAATTTGAACCAGTAGTTTAAACATTATAATTAGTCAAATTTCTTAACTTAGGGAGCGTTCAAGTAATACGTCACGCGGTTTTTGGAGATTATTGGAACCCCCCCTATTTAACGCGCCGTAACGTTTTTCTGTACCCAAGTACAGTAATGTACCCAAGTATAGTAAAACGTTTCGTGACCACCTAGTGACTCTTTATACCTTAAAGTTACCATTAAAGTGTAAAAGTACTGAAAAGTCGAAAATAATATTAACAATAACGGCTTAATTCTATCCCCGCCCCGCATCGTAACGTTGTACAGAGGGACCCCCTCTCCCCCCAAAATTTGTTGCGTAATACTTGAACGCTCCCTTACCTGACTGACCGATCATCAAAACTCTAAGGCACTTTTAGCAGACATAGAAGTTTAGAAGACTTTATAAAAATCTAATTCTATTGAAAAATAATGAAAAAACATAAAATATTTGTAATATAGTCATCATAAGATTATTAGCTAATTACGATATAAGACTGAAGTCAGAAGGTCCCTTAAGTAAGGATTGAATAAATTAACCGACTTGGATCTCACTTTTTACGGTAGAAGAACTGCGTTGCGATACTTGTTTTTTTACATGTTATGTTTGTGATAGCATCATTTATTCATGTAGGTAACTGGTAACTTAATGGATCCAAATTTACATTTAATGCTTGCAGTAATTTGAGAACTTGTTCTCAAATTAAACGTCGAACCTCTGCGTCGATCTATTAAATGATCAAAGTTTTTAATCACGAATAAGTGCGGATAAAGTTTAAGAAGCATTTGCTAGGTTCAACGATTGCTATTTCGGTATTGATTTGAATTCGAATTGCTTAAGTATTAGTCGATTTCCATATTGATGAACATACAATAATTGTCAACGTCGGCTAAAGCGTGGTTGACCCGTCGAGCCCACTCAATCTTGTAATTTAATAAAATTGATTAACTAATGTTTTATGTGTCCTTTGAGCATAAAATACTTATGACTAAAGCGTGCGCAAGGTTTTTATAAAAACTTTAGTATAAATATTTCCCTTTTTCAAGTAATTCCATTTACTAACACGCGAACATGCAAATTAAATCCTTTGGTTATATTATCGGCTTCGTCTGAACTAGGCCAAGATCATTGTAAAAAATATCCCTTATATTGTGTTTATGGTATATTCGAAAAATATAGAAAACAGCCTGAACTTCCTGGCGCAACCCATGACAGTGCTTTTGCAAACTTAGCAATAACGTAAGAGCAATCATATAACAATGCAATGATACTAAGGGTAACTTCAAAGGTCGATCAGCAATGGAATTGGTCCAATGAAGCATTTTAATTGTGAATTTGTCGATATTGTTCCAGATTCTGTACACAAATACAGATCTTACCTCTTTATAACATTATAATAAATATATAGGAGTGAAGGTGTGGTAATAAATAAAAAAGTGTTTTATTAATCTATTATATACGGGCAGCAAAAACTATTACTCAATACATGGAATATAACATTTTTATCGCATTATAAATTCATATTTCTCATGTCATATTATAAATAATTTATACAGGCAAAGGTCTTCAGGGAATTCCTCTTCGGGAAACTTAGGCAAACGTTACACGACAGCCTGACGTTCAGAACTTCTAATGGGTAACTTCATTGAATATGATGGTTCACTTACTACGAGTTGATCAGAGATAACGGCTACTTAAAATAAATAAAAATAAAAATGTCTTTATTCATTTTGAAGTAGATATGCAAGACAATGTGTAGGATTTGGGAAGCCTTTTAAGTAAGAAATACCTGTGTCATGGTTCCCAGCTCTTCCATGACAAACTTAAATATAATTCCTTAAAATATATATATATATAATCTAATTACATCGTTTATTTAATTAACTTTTCAACTGTTATCAACACGCCTGAGTGCATGAGTGAGTGTGTGGGTGCAAATGTGTAAGTGAGTGAGTGAGTCAGTGAGTGAATGAAAAAAGTGTGTAACTAGGTCTCAAAAGCATTTCTAACACTGCGCAAGGTGCAAAAACCAGTCCTTTTGTCGTATCTTTACATTGTAGACGGTGAGTGGGTAGATGTTAAGCAGACTATTTATTTTATTATTTTATTATATTTATTAAGATTAAGTTATTTCGTTTTTTAATAAGATTATAATAAACCCCATCGGCAACTAAAAAGGCTGTTCTACGATTGGGCGATAACTACTTTCGTAACTGATTGCATCGCAAGAGCTATAAATATGTGCAATATGCTGCATGGCTCTAACGATCTGGCAATTCTTTTGGACTCATCTGGTCTCTCATCTGATTATAGGAGTGGCATTCTTTTAGCACTTGACACTTTGTTGGTTTTCATGGTTCTTTTTGGTCTCTTTTTATCATTATTTAATTTTTTTAAATTTATCATTAGCGCGCTATCTGGACCTGTGAGGACGTTGGTTTTAGTTTGTGCAACTTGTTTATTTTTTATTGTATTGTGTTGCTTGTGTTTTTTCGAATATAATTGAAAAAATTGCCAATTTTCTTAACAGAAATATGCTCTGCTCTTTCTCTCAAGCGAAGCGAAGAGTTCTGGCCTGGAATTTAATTGTTTTGCCTAGACATCTAATAGATCAAAAAGAAATCGCGGAGTTCCCTTATCTAGACCCAAAGCAAATTATTTTTATTTTTCGATTATAATTGAAAACATTGTCAATTTTCAGCATAGAGGTATGCTCTGCTGAGAGAGAGAGAGAGAGAAGAGTTCTGGCCTGGGCTTTAACTGTTTTGCTTAGATACCTGATAGGTCTAATAGAAACCGTGGAGTTCCCATGTCTGTAGAATATGATTTTTTTAATTTAGTAAAAAGTTAGAAAAATGCTCATTAATTCGTTTTCACCCACTCTTCTTTATTTTTTTATAATTAAACCTTTTTGTCTTTGCATTTGAATGATAGGAATTAGTTGTTTTAATGAGACCTTATTTATCGAAATCGATAAGAAATGCTCTGCTGTGATCGGGCTGCTGGCAGAGCATTTTACAATATTTAAAAAAAAATATTTTGACTTACACGTCCAGAACTCTTTCCAAAAACTATCAGAAAAACTATTTTGTGCTCTGCTGATAAGTGCTCAGCTAACTTCACAGATACATCGCTCCATTCGTCAGCCCATGTTTCTTTTTTTTTCATTTTGGACTGGCCATTCGGTTACTGTCATGTGTATAATGGCACGTAGTCCATTAGCCGTAGCACAGATGACAGATGGTCTAAAACAGCAGCCCTCTAGTATCATAGTGTATCGTACTAGGTCCTCTTTGGAACTGAGGTATAGTAATAATTTTACTACATAAGTACATGAAAAGCGACTACAATCAATACCTATTTATCAACTGCGTCTAATAAACTTCAAGATACTTTGCACGCAACATTAGTTTAATAAATTTTCCAGCCATGTTTTCTAACACTTATACAAATTACTTCAAAGTATAGGGTTAGGTATTTAAATGAGTAAATTGTTTTAGAAGATAATTTTATATTAAAACAGTAAGAATTGAATACAAAAGATATATCCAGACGGATCCATGTTTGTGATGAAAACAACTTTGTTTTTTTTAAATATTTCATACCACTTCAATAAATATTGATGATGAGTATTTATTGTATTTAGAACAACTATTCACGAATTTCGGCTGTTGATGAAACCGACCATTATTTTAAAATGAACGCAACTTAAAATACGTTATGTTAATAGGTATAATATTTTTAAACATTGTTGAAGGGGGATCAGTTGAGAGGAGTTTGAACAACGAGTTAGGCATTTGTGTAGTTAAGGTTAACCAGGGTACTTATCTTAAATAGTTATTAGATTTTTCATCTCTGATGCTCAAGTGCTTGTAAATTATTATTAATCATAACTTATTTCTTAAGATTTCGGTAAATTGTTAAATATATCTAATCTTTTTTCCTAAGCTATAGTTATTGTAAGATTAGAGTTCCTTGTTCATTTTATTGAACAACTTAAAGTTTCACTCGCTCGTATGGTGAAGAAAAGACTGTGGGGAAAACCGTACACAATAGACCCAAAAGTCAGCGTGTGACACTAGCCTGATCCCATATCAAAATTATCACAACACTCAAGGCGAAATCTGTCAAGACCAAGTAGAATTAATATTTTAGGGTACTGACATATTCATAATTCAATACATTTCAACGTACTCACTGCTTCTCAGCGTAATTTGACAAACCCCTTTAGTTAAAACAGTACTATAAGTTTTATTTAGTTAAATGAATTAATAATCTTCCAAGAAAGACGTCTTGGTGAAGAGCATTAAATAGTATTAGAAAACATAAAGTATTCCGTATCTATATACATATAAAGTATAACACATTAAGCTTTTATTTAGCGTTCAATATGAATAATATATAGTTCAAGAACTTTCTAACAAAACCGCATTATAATAGGTCCAACAGATACCCTTATTTCGTCGGGGCTTAAAATAAAACCACACTGTTCATTGTTAAGACTTAAGATGTAAATTGATAATTATAATTTTAAGTCTTTTTTAGTTTAATATAAATGTCAGTAATACGGTTGTTTGGTGTTCTAAATACATTTGGTTACACGATCCCCGTTTTTTACTAATCAGTTTACACACGCGATTTCTACCTAAATTTTAATTTACTTTCACGTTGCGACGACATAAAAACTTAATTATAAAATTTTAACTTTACATTTTAATTAGGTTGTAAATTTAAAATATAATTTTTAAACTTATACTCGCGCTAATTCTATTCTATGTATACCTAGAATCAATTATAAATGTTGATGCATACTGTGTCTAATTTTATAAATAAATGTTGTTACAACAAATTCTTATATTGTGCCCATTAAAAAAAATGAAGTAAGTTATCAATTCGATGTGTCATTTTTCTTGTATGTTCTATCATATGTTCTCAATGGTCTCACCTAGCTTCCAAAAATTAACCTAATAGGATCTTCAGACCGCACGAGTGGGTCATACAGCTAGGGGAGTAAGTAGTAAGTAATATTTTATACGAAACCAATGAATACAAATAAGACATTATTAGGAGACGGAGTTATTTTTTTAAAGAGATTTATGTCAAGTTTTTTTAATATATTTGAAATAAGTAAAAACCCACTTTTAGTGTAATATTAAAAAATGTACTATAAAATAGATACCTACTTAACGATAAGTGTCATACTACCCGTAATAGACCAGGGTCTATAATTTTTGAAACCAAAAAAAAATTACAGTAGGATGAAACCCATTAGAATAAAAACATCTACAACTTTGCCATTTAACTTTTTTCCATAGGACCTTTTTTTTACCCTTAAAAACTCATCCCCTCCCACTTCCCGAACTCGGATCAACCGTAATTTATTTTTCCTTTCATTTTGATCATATTCCCCTCCTTTTCTAATGGGTTTCAACCTACTGTTATTTTTTTTTTCATTTTTTACCATTTTTGAAGGCTTCGGCCCTGGTCTATAAGAAAAAGATTTCTTTATATAATTTGGTGATAAATTATTACCCTAAAAAAACTTACAGAGATAATTTGCCCAAGCACTAACTCCAATTACCATAGTAGGTACACGTAATTTCGGTATTTGCCTATTCCACGTTATGATTAACTGACGCCAGATTAAACATTAACACGTATCGGCCTTTGTGGCAGCATTTAATTTATGGCAAAAAGCTCTGCCACGGACCGGTTAACTAATTCCTGGAATTGACGTACCAATGATCGTTATTAGTGTGATTTCTGAGCCACAAATTGAAATGCGCAATCTGTATTCATCATTAAGTCATTATTTGATCGAATCGTTTTCAATTGAACGCAATTAATCACCTAATATAACGTTTTGTGGGATTTATAACTTTCCTTTGTTACATATGGTCAATTGTTCTGTACGGCTGTGAAGCTTGGACAATTAAACGAGTTGGAATGTCGAAAAAAATTATGCAGAACATTAAACAACGGAAAGTTGCGTACCTGAGCCACGTGTTGCGCCATGACCACCTCCTTTAATTAATTATAATAGGTAAAATCTAGGGTAAACAGCGTGTTGGTAGAAGGAAGAAACCATGGCTTCGCAACGTTAGGGAGTGGAAACGACTGCGGAAGAGTTGCTGCATCTGGCACAGGACAAGACACGCTTCAAGAGACTGACGGCCAACCTCCAGTAATGGAGAGGCACTTAAAGAAGAAGAAGAAGGGATATAAAATGAACGCCTATGGTTCTATTTCATACAAATTCCACAAAAAAGTATTTACATAACAAGGGAAAGTATAGTACTAATGTTTCCTTACGTTCTTCAAATAATTCCATACGTAATTCTTCTTTTCCTTTCTGAAAAGCTTCTTATTTCTTTAGTACGGTATACATTCTCAGCATAGCATGACTTCAGGGATGTTTTTCACTTCTTTGCAAACTTATAGTTCTAGAAGATGAGTTCAACGGGTAGACCCTCTCACCCATAAAACACCGAGGGTATTTCTAAAACACCATCAGGGATACATTGTCGATACCGAGATTCCTTTATAGCGTACCAATGATTCTGATTACGTATACATAGATGAAAACTGATCGAATATAATGCAGAGAACGGAATATGGTATACATTCAATATACACTACACAATTACCTATGTATACTAACAGGTGATATCTAGCTTGACTGCAGTGCCTAAGGGCTAATAGTGCAACTTAGCTGTACAAGCAATCACTCAAGTACACAAAGCGCCGCAATTTCATCATGGAACCAGTTTAAGAGGATTTCACACTTGTAGTACAAATATTGAATTAAATTTACAAGACAAGATTTGCTTAACTAAGTAATAATTAATAAATAGCTACTTGATTATAGTATTGTGGAAGACGTATTTAATCTTTTGGAGATGAATATTGGGAGAATCACTTGAACCGTCACTTGTCGAGTATTTTACGTTAATTCTAGAATTACGACATGTTTTCATGTAGTGTGTGTGAACCGATTATGATTTTATAAAATTCATGATACTTTTTTGCAATTATCATTGTCACACAAAGTAATCAATACTTGTACTTTGCCTAAGAAATTCTGAAAAGGTGGGAGCTTGTACTTTATTGTTTATGAGAATGCCAAATCATAAAATGACTGCTTCACGACTGATTTGAGAGAGACCGCCGATGCGAAAACCGCTGTGTGAGTTCGTGAAGTGAGTTACAGAATCGCAGGGCAGTTATCTCAATTGGTTGTTTGTATAACATCTAGTAAACCACAAATTATTAAAAAAAATCTTTCATACACATAAAAACAAGATAAAGCCAAAAATTAAATAATAAAAAGAATTTTGACGTCTTTGTATACGTAGGGACCGTCGAAATATACGAAAAGCAACTGACTGATCACGTATTTGTTTATAATACGGCAAATCGTTGAAGTTGAAGTCAGGTCGCTATGTTTGTTGAAATTGAAGCTCATAATTTTTCATTAATTTTAAAATAATAAATCCCGTCATTCAATGACTCTTAAGCGGAACGAAATTCGTCGGAATTTACTAAGTATATAATTTTTGCACGAAAATTAATTGTCCAAATAAATTAGGCGTAGTGAAATTGTATGAAATGTTGATACTTTCGAGTTGTCTATAACTAAAACGTATTAACGAAACAATTAAAACTTCAGACCTCAGTGAACTAAACGAATATACCCTTACTCTGCCAAGGTCTATAACAAGCAAAATTTTCCTAATTTCTTCTGCAAAAACCAACCTAGGAGTTCAGGCACTTCTCTTTAGGATTTTTCGCGATTTTAACGGATTTAGCAGTACTTATCCGGAGCTGTACATATTTGGTAGTGGGCTGATCGGTTTTAAAGAAAGCACTGTTAAGTTCCTATCTCGAACCTAATCCGCTGTTTTGCTGGTTATATTTTTTCTGCTTAACAAAAAAATCTTATTTATATATGTATATTTTAATTGTTTTTTTTTGTATTTGTAAAACATTTAAGATAAAAGAGCTTGTAACATATACCGTAGATTTAGTACTATGTATGGTTTCGTAATCTTCAATAAATAAATAACAAAAAGTCAGTAACACAATTTTTTTTATAACAATACTAAACGACCAAAACGTTCTTTAAAATTTACTTCCCCTTAATTTTTCCATTATTACACTACACCATTAATTAAATTGTACGTATTTTTCACTTTGTTGGACTATTCATATTTTTACAGTGGTAGTACGTAGCTTTTAAAGATGTAAAAAAAGAAAGAGAAAGAAACAATTATCAATCGTTGCTACGAAACTCCTGTAAGGGTTTTTTTTTTGTATTTGTAAAACATTTAAGATAAAAGAGCTTGTAACATATACCGTAGATTTAGTACTATGTATGGTGTGGTAATCTTTATATATATAATTCTTCTGTGAGTGTGTATGTCACTGAACTTCTCTCAAACGACTGGACCGATTTTGATGAAATTTTTTGTGTGTGTTCAAGGGGATCTGGGAATGGTTTAGATTCACAAATCAGCCCTCCAGATGGCGCTGCAGTCGGTACTTTCATACTATGCTTTACTAATTGCTTGAAATATCATGCAGGACAACGTCTGTCGGGTCCACTAGTATATGTATATTTTAATTGTTTTTTTTTGTAATTGTAAAACATTTTAGATAAAAGAGTTTGTAACATATACCGTAGATTTAGTACTATGTATGGTGTGGTAATCTTCAATAAATAAATAACAAAAAGTCAGTAACACAATTAATAATTTTTTATAACAATATATGTAATAAAAATATTTTTTTAAAACAAATTATGTAATAAAAATAATTTTTTATAACAATACTAAACGACCAAAATGTTCTTTAAAATTTACAACCCCTTAAGTTTTCCATTGTCACACTACACCATTAATTAAATTGTACGTATTATTCACTTTGTTGGACTATTCATATTTTTACAGTGGTAGTCCGTAGCTTTTAAAGAAGTAACGTAGACATCGAGAGAATGAGAAAGAAACAATTATCAATCGTTGCTACGAATCTCCTATAAGGGTCTCATTGGGATCTTGAGCCTTCTTTCTACTCTACCGGCTATCGGTGAAGAAATAGGGGTCGCATTTGCAGTTATATACTGATTAAAATGACAGCCCTATTAAAGCAAGGCTAATGCACCCGTCGGTTTCGCTAATCGTTAATTCTTATTGCAGACGCTTGAAGCTTCATCTACATTATTGTATGAAATATTTTACAAAGTTCTCCATTTATACAAGTACTAGCGTAACAGTTTGATTCAATATTTAATATTTTACGTGAATTTATATTTTCTTAGGCATAAGGTTTTTGTAGTACACGACGTGAATTTAAAGACACACACGAATATGTGTTGCATACCGAGAAATAAAAACTGTTTAGTCTGTCTATATACAAACATATTTTAGATCTTTAGATAATACTGCTGCCCTGCGATTCTGTAACTCACTTTTCGAACTCACACAGCGGTTTTCGCATCGGCGGTCGCTCTCAAATCAGTCGTGAAGCAGTCATTTTATGATTTGGCATTCTGATAAACAATAAACTATAAGCTCCCATCTTTTGAGTTACAGAATCGCAGGGCAGGTCGGAAATATAATATCCTATATAATCCTTGTAATGTAATTAATTAAAAAAGCGTAAAGTAATAACTTAAATTCCAAAATATTAATTTCATTTAGCAGAGATTTTCACGTCAGAAATTAAATGGATCGGCGCTCCCGACAGTTATCCAATAAATGTACGCTGTTAAAATTATTATAAATTGTATTAAATGTTTGAAAGTTTTAACCGTTTTTTAATTTCAAACTTGTTAGCATTTTTACTAGTATTTGAAGCCTTGTTAATTTGATATAGTGACAGACATATTTTTGAGTCCGTTTCAAAGTTTTTAATGCGACCAGCTTTTGGAGTCTATTAATGATTGTATGTGTCACGTAATCGTAGCAGTCTAGACTCTAAATTAAAAAGTTTGATATTGTGTGTGTCTTAAAATGTTAACAACATAAAGGTTTTATACTTTACACATATGTATATTTCATCAAAAAGAAAAATTAAAATATCGAAGCCATTAATGTATTAAAATATAATTGTATTCCAAATTTATTTCGTGCAAAACTACAACATTATATTAAAGTTCCCTCACACTATTAAACTTATACTAAGATACGTAAGTAACGATATTAGTAAAATTATTTTTATATTCCGTTAATATACATTATTCCGTAGTGCTGCGTAGCATATAAAGAAATATATATTGTACATAATAGACAGATAGATAGGTTAGATAGACATTCAGAGTCAAGACTTAGCGGTATTTATTTCTACTGAAATTATTTCGTGTCAAGAGACACTTTTGAAATATTATGCACCTACCTTTATTATGAAGCATTCTAGATATTAAAAAAGCCCTAATAAATTCCGTGGGAGGGAGGACTCATTTAATATAGAAATAAAAAGGTAGATCTGCCGTCTATCGTTTGTCATTGTCAAACTGTAAAACTTAACTTAAGAACTCAATCATATATTTATATCATCATGAGTGGGTTCGTATGAAACGTTTTTACTACCAAGAAAGTCTTTTAGTTTTTCAGTTCAGTATTAGAGATTACACCCTTATAACACAAAATTAACCGCTTTATAATATAACAATAGAGGTGTCATATAACCAGTAAAAAAGTTTTCAACCATTGAATCATTTGTTTCACAAGGGCACGAATGCGAGCGACGCATTCAAAGTCACCAGCTAGTAAAAAAACGTATAATCCTTCTCCTTTAATAACCTATCTATGAATGTAGACGCAATTAACTCGATGGGTAATTTAAAATATACTGTAAGGTTTAAGGCGAATTTATAAATTTTAAATATACATTTTTACACCTTACTTATATAGTCTATTGATGGGGAAAATATCTAATTCAATAGACTAATATTTTACCCTATCTATATAAATCAAAACACACAGTGAAGTAGGTTAATAGCTGTAGGTTTCAGTATGTGCACGGAATTCAGTTCACCGTAGAAATCGATGTAGTACAAAGGTGATTAAAGACATTGCCATGCACACAACAAACTATTTACATAATGGTTGGTAGACTCAGTTTCCACTTCAAATCCTGGCTACCTAACTACCCTAGCACCTTCAAGAATCACAGAAGTCTCCTGGGCACTTCGAAGGCTTTACGGAATGACCTCACTGCTCCGAGGAGTTCTGTACGTAGGTTAACCACAGCCACGCCTTCCAGGACTACGTGGGTGACTGATTCCTCTGCGCTGAAACAGCTGCAACTACTTACATGTAATGTAATTGAAGACTGGTCTATTAAGAATTGGTACACTCTTTTCAATAAGGACCCTAAGTAGAATTGCTAAACTTTGATGGGCAGCTAGTTCCACGTATACCACATACATACATATATTACTGTGCAAAAAACGATCACTTGTGGAACGACTTGTGGAATTTTGTATTCTTGACGACGTAAAGTAAGTAATAGTTTACCAGTAGTGAATAGGCTGCTTCAAATCTACGCGCTTACCGTCTACAATGTAAAGATACTAAAGGACTGGCTTCTGAGCATACCTTGCGCAGTGTTAGATACGCTTTTGAGACCTAGTATGTAGTTACACACTTTTTTCATTAACACACTGACTCACTCACACACTTACACATTTGCACCCACACACTCACTCTTTCACTCAGGCGTGATAACAGTTGAAAAGTAAATAAAATAAAAGATGTAATTAAATTATGTATAAATATATTTTAAGGAATTTATACTTAAGTTTATTATGGAAGAGCTGGGAACCCTGGTATTAATACACAGGTATTTCTTACTTAAAAGGGTTCCCAAATCTTACACATTGTAATACATATGTACTTAAAATGAATAAACCGAACTGAGCTCAGCTAGTATTATATTAAATAAACACATTAATATTGGGTCAGTTTAGGATGATATTGTTACTATTTAGCGTATGGACGTCATCAAACCACAGACCTCATAACCACAACGTTGCATGTAGATTGATGATGTATTGTATATGTTCTGATGTATATACACTGATGAGGACGTGGTAACAGCTAGTATCTTATTGTGTTCACTGAGACGATTATGACATTGTTATATAGTTGGAATTAGGTATTTCTTTGATGTTATTAAATACGTGTGTATTCTATCTTTTCTTGCTAACCGAGGTGGTGGTATGGACAACATTTAATACATACTAATATAATTATATAATAATACGTATATAATAATAATATATTATTTTATTATTATATATTACTTCTTGTATTTTACCCTCCGTTGTCTGTTATATTCCATATAAGGGTTGACTGGAAGAAATCGCTTGTTAGCGAAAAAGCCGCCCGTGGCCTTATAACTTATGTAACCTGCTTTTTATATTTTTTATATGTATGTTTTTCTATAAGGTAACAAAGTGTAAATAAATAAATAATATATAATAATTATACTACATGAAGCTTAATTACCATATTTAATTAATTCATTCGCCTTTTATGTCTTAGAGGAACTTTTTAAACCTTTGACTAAGTAGTCCGAAATCAAGTAGAAGCAAAATCTGTCTGTCAGAAAAGTCATGGGTTTGATGTTTGGAAAAATATTATCATGAATAAGTCGACAATCCGTCCAAGCTGTAGCGGGTAGAGAGGGGTCGCTCGTTTTATATTTTAATTTTTTTTTTAAATGTGGCTAAAACAAAAACTGAATTGTTTTGAGTAATCGACGCTTTGCTGAAAATTGTGAGTTTAGTTTTGAACTTTTATCAGGTCGAGGATATAGGAAAAATTTTAAAATCTGAAACTTTCCCGGTGACATCAACGCCCTAGATAAACCGTAAGAGACCGAAAAAAAGATCTATGCATACAATATATAGCCAAGATATCCTAGTGAACCATGCGAGTTCAGGTCGTGTGTTCGTGTGCTCGTACGATGCAGGAAGGCTCAAGGAAACCTGCATCGATCACAATTTACTTGATCCACTTGTCGGTATATCAATAGACAATCTAACATATAGAATGCATGCCCCATTAGACTGTTACGACATTTCGAAAACCAAAAATTGTATAACATATAACATTTAAATACCATAAACAACTAGAAAAAGCGTATCTAAGTTTTCCGTGAGATATATTTTACATTTCTTGTAACAACAGAGACAGGTAGAAGCATCATATGATTTAGAGAGACGACTAGGCCATTAAAAAGTCGCAATGCAGTGCATAAAGCCAACTCGGAGCTCCGCATAATAAATATTACAAATACACGTTACATTCAATGTATTGGAATTCTATGCACCAAAGTCGTGGAAATCGGATGCATTTGGTGACTGCTTTAATGTTTAAGTGGTACTTTGAAACATCTGTGCTTTTATGACATACTGACATTTTAATTATAATAAGTAATATAATAAAAAATAAATCAGTGGCGCTACACTCCTCAGCCTCCAGTACCTGACACACGCCGTCGACTTTTTAGGTCTAAGACATGTGGGTTTTCTCACGATGTTTTCCTTCACCGTTCGAGCAAATGTTAAATGAGCACATAGAAAGAAAGTCCATTGGTGCACAGCCGGGGATCGAACCTACGACCTCAGGTATGAGAGTCGCACGCTGAAGCCACCAGGCCAACACTGCTCTATAAATAATATAATTAGGTCATCATAAATTATATTCAGACTATATATTAATGAGTCTAAAATATGTAAGACAAACAAATTTCTGAATTAATCCATATATTTGTCATAGACAATATAACAATCAGTATCAACGCAAAACACTGCTAGCAATGCTAGGTCGTGGAGATAATACTTATTTTACGAAATCCAAAAAGGATTTTCCAACATTTCTTCATATAGAAGTTGTGATTGTGAGGTCAACAGAAAATTATTATGGTTTAATTATGTAAAATAAAACAAATGAGTATAGGATATTAATAAAAAGAACAACAAATAAGTCACTGACTGAAATAAAACTAAAAATTAGCGTTAAGTTAGAAAAATAAAAGCCAGGAGCATTTTGTAGCTATCCTATCAAACCTTTTTGTGTGGTAATTCTCACCACATAAATAAACAATTTTTCTATTACCATATAGATGGTGCACCTTATAAAGGTAATCGACTTGAACGTTTCGCAAAGCTAAAACATTTAAAATAACTTTAAAAATCCAAAACACAACTATAAGTCTATATGAATAAAAATGTTTAAAAAAAAAAGTTCTGCATAGCATGATATAATATAATCCGCATCAAGGATTGTTTTTATCTATTTTTTTTTTTCATTTTTCCACAAGTATTGCAAATTGAAACTTATATGATATGTATTCTTTGTTTTGTTTCTCATTTCTCAACCATTCAATCACAATGTGCCACAGGGAAGCGTGGCTGGGTATAGCTAGTTAATAAGAAAAACTTACCCTTACAAAGTTACAACAAATTACAAAATTTGAAATAACTTCAATATAAAACTATTTATAATTAAAAATGTCAAATTCACGGCAGTCACCGTCTATAGGTCTTTTATTTCCTACCCTCAACTTATTATAAAATGTGTATTTATTTATGAAGCCTTCAATACATTTTACAGCGTACATTTAGTAGTAACTTACGGCAACTTACTTATCTAGCTTTAGACAATATTGTCTATTGGCGGTAGTCTTACTACAGTAGTTTTATTTATACCCATATCAGTTGATTTCCGTTTATTAGTACCGACATCCTTGGTTTTTTGAAGTTATACTTCTTTAAGCGCGTTATGAAAAATTGATGAGAGTGAAATTTTACGACGCGCGCGCACCGTGACAAAAAAATTAACAGAATGAAGCTGCCCACGGAAGATGCTACGGCATTGGACATAATTTAATAGCAACATTCGAATAATAAAAGAATTTATGTTACACTTAATGTAAGAGAATAATAATAAATATTTATTTATTTAATGTTTTAAATGTAAACTGAACTTTATTGACTATAATGACTCATTTTCCAGTCTCTTATTATTTAATTGTAATTAATTATTTGCATGCAATCAAAAACAATTTTTAATAATGCCAAAGAAGTATAACTTCGCGCGTACATAAGTACACGCACCTTTTTTTTTTACTACCATTACGTTTCACATAAACGAAATCTAAAAAGTATATAAGTTTAAACAAAGTATTATTACCCGGAACATTACCATATAATTATTTTTACTCAACCCCGGTTTAACCAGAATTATGCCTGTCATAGCGTAAAGCCTTTTCCAATATACATACTATCCAAATCCAGTTTATTATTTAAATTCAGGTTTGAAGAAAACACCTACAATAATTTGGAAATTATAGTAAGTTTTTATATAACACGCAAAATCTAAGTTTCTAAGCGTAGCGGAGACCCTAGTATTTATGAATTTATGAAAGAATACATTTTCCAAGAGTTGGCAAGGCGGAGTGTACTAAAAGCAAATGCATTAATTTTTGCACTACTTTAAGTATTATATCGCTGGAGCGTTTAAAATTCTAAGAATAGTCGTAGAGAGTTTTTATGATGACATGAATATCATCTGTAGTTTAAACTTATTTTAGTTTCCCGTTTATCCTTTTTTCTATAGTCTTAATTATTGAAGGCCATAATTATCTTCTAACCCCTATTCGACTTGCCGCCTAACCTGCACTTGTTCTCATAGGGAATTAGGGATGTTTTGACCCATTACAGATTCTGCATTTAGGAGGTTAGGGCTTGTCTTGCGGAATTCAGCTGGTTGCTCGGACACTGCCACTAGGGTACTATTTTCGTCATTATCATGGAACTAGCTGCATCATATAGTCCTCTCGTGAAAATGATATATGTTCCATAAATGTTCCATAAATGGAACACATAATATTTACCTACAAAAAGGTTTAAAAAAGTTACTGAGAAATTTATATAAAAGAATTGTACCTTCTTTCCTTACCTCTATCCTACTAAGTTCTTGATGGGGGTTTTAGGGTATGATTCACTAGAACTTCGTAAGGACTAGGCTTTGATCAAATTTGGTTTATATATTTATTTCGTAATCCTACAGCTAACTAAACATTATATATAATAACAAACAATTACACTAAAAATGTAGCCATAAATGGAACACATAATATTTACCTACAAAAAGGTTTAAAAAATTACAAAAGGAAACAAACAATAAAAAATATTCAATACTCAATATATCTTAATAAAATAACTAAGAGATACCTAATTTGGCTGTGTTGTGTGATGGTGTAAAAATGAGGTAAGTTCATGAAGTTGTGTATGTGGGGAGTGGATATGGTTTAAGCATAATTAATCACGAAACGAAAGCGCGTACTGGGTGAGATTATGAGACTGTACTTTCCAGACAATTATCACCGCTGCCCGAAATATAACTTCGACTTCTCCTGCCCTGACTCTTCCTACCATTACCAGTTGGTTCAGTCTATTTGGTTCTCCCCTGACAATGTGGCCAAAGTACCTAAGCACCCGATCGTCAATGATTGTTTTATTTTTTATATTGTTTTTTTTATTACAGTCTTGTTATCTTTATTTGGGAATGGATTTGTTGTTTTTTTTTGCAGTCCATGGTATCGGCACCATTCACCTCCAACACCACATCTCGAAGGCTCTATTATTTTTTAATTATGTAATTAGCTTGAAAATGTAATAAAATTTTCGCTAGATATCATATCTTCTGTTATTTTTGTTATATCACATAATAAACTATTCAAGAGAAAAGGCAGGAGAACACCAATCCACCATGCTTTTTTGGTGGTTATGCCATTAAATTGTAGCTTATGTGAAACGTTGGTATTTATTTTGATAAGGATCAATACCTAGGTACGAATAAAGAGCCTTTTCTAGCGGTGGTATTTTAATGAAAAAAAATTAATAAAAGGACGCTTATTGTGACGTAACTATAAAAGATAGAGACATGCTGTCGACACATTTTTTATAGATGGTAATGTGTCCTGAAAAATTGTAATACATCATTTTGTTCTATCAATAATAGTTTTCGCAGCGCACACGATTGAAGGAAGTTTTTTGTTTATTTTTTTACACCTTGGATTAGTTTATTCAAGTTTTAGTAAGCATCCCTAATTTTTTTGAAAACTAAACATAGCGTATGTCACTCGGGAATAGTGTAGCTTACCAACGGTGAAAGAATTTTTGAAATCGATCCAGTAGTTTCGGAGCCTATTCATTTCAAACAAACAAAAAATCAAACCTTCCTCTTTATAATATTAGTATAGATAGAGCTATCTCAATATCATGGGAATACTCGTAATTAACAAGCTCGTACTGTTAATAGTGTCAACATTATTAGTATATTTGTCAACATGCGACGAAAAGCAAATAGACTATGTACCGAATAATTACAATTGATTATACATAAAGTTATATATATATCACGTATTTCACTAATACTTATAAAAACAGATTACTATCTGCAATAAACGACGCTTTGAACATTCGAAGCAGATCCATTTTATGACAGTCTCCACGTCTTCATGCGTAAGATGCTGCAACCACTGTCGATCGGTCTGAATACCAATTGCAAGGTAGAAATATATTAAGATTTTAAATTACATATTTGTATTCCTTACCTACTTCTTTTCTCTTTTATCATTGTAATATTTCCCTTTAAATGTTGTGCACACTTGTCATCAATGCACATGAATGTATTGTGTTGTATGTCATGTGTTCTTTGTAAGTGTTTGTATGTGTGCTTTTTTAAAATAAATAAAATATTTTATAAAATTATTATTAAGAGTTGCACTATTTGCAAAATATTTCTTCCCTTTCCCTATAACCCCTTCCTACGAACAGTCAGTACAGAAATAACGTGCCTGTTGGTTTATGATACACATTCTTTGGTTCCGTTCAACATATTCAATACCTCCTTCACCGTCACTGCTATTCACTTCTGGAATGCTCGGCATGTAGCCGTGCAGAATTCGCCCTAAAGTAAATATACATTTAAGAAACAATTCAAAATTTAATGAATCCTTGACACTCCTCTGACAAGGACTCCAAACACCCCACTGCTTTTAATTCCTTCTTCATTTTGTTACTACACTTATTATTTAATAACCTGCACTATACGAGTTTTTGTCAATACTAGCCAATGCATATCGTCTGTCTGCATAAATGGTATGTCTTTGTAAAGCAGCCCTTTTTTCCTGTTTTGTGTTGTGAGAGAAAAGTGTTATAATAATTATACTTTTAAAAGATTTTATTTGATCAGCAATGAGCATAAAACTCTTAGATATGAATTAATAGCAATAACACAGTTAGGAGCGTTACATATTGTTTCATAGTATATTTTTATGACAAGTCGCTAAAACTATGATGGTGTACCATAACCGAACCCAACTTTATTGTAAATTGTTAATAGCCTTAAGGTTGCCGTTCACTTAGTACAATAAATAAAGTATATTTATTAGATAATCACAATCATTTTATCATCATTATATAGAGAATAATTAAAATTAACAATGAGATCGTCATTACTAAGATGAACCTAGAAGTATCAATTGTATGATATATTTCAAACTCAAAATATCTTTATTCTTGTAGGTAAACAAGTACACTTATGAGTTGTCAGAAAGAAGTTAAATTAATTGTAAATAAACATTTACTACCAGTTCGCAAGTCAAGGGCGTAAGCGGTTAAGAAGAACTGGTAAGAAACTTTCTGCCACTCTTTTTAATCGCCAAGTATTGTCATACAAATTGTTTGAACTGGAGCAAATCAATCCCAAGGATTAGGATCATTTAAGTATTCCTCAAATTTATAAAACGCTTTATTGATTAATTTTCGTTTAACGAGGGCTTTGAATTTATTTAGTATTATTGTTATTTAAAGCCCCCTGAATTTTTAATCAAGCTAATTTCAATAACTTTTAAGTGAATGAAGCTTGGAAAAGCTGCGCAGGACAAATAATGAATGAAAACCGGTGGTTTAATAGAAAACAGTCAAAGGAAATTTTGAATACCCAAACAAACAATACGTACTTGAAGAGAGCATTTGAGTGCCTTATTTTACTTTTCGACCCAGTCCTTTGATTGCAGTAAAGAACTTGCCATGCGCAACAACTCTTGATTGGTTTCCTCTCGGAACCTCTACAAGCGGCTGGCGAAATGTACTTTCGTTTTCCGCTTGATACTTCTAATCAAAGATAACATTTCTGAAAAATACAGTATAGTATAGGCATGTTAGAAATGCCTTCATCAAGTGGTGATGTGGTATAACCAGACCAAGATAATACGCGTGTGACTCGTAGTCTTCAGAGTGGGCATTCAAATCAAGACTTTCCATGTTTTGCTTTCTATACGCGCAATTAACATTTGTTCTTAAGTTGAAGAAGGCGATGAAACCAGCAGGTTTCAGACCCAAAAATCAACCACATGACATAAGCAATCACATCATAACACCCGATTAATTTGTAATTTAATAATCTTTTGAATGAATCATTTTTAACAATAATATATACATATTTATTGTTTTGATTAATAGGCAATGTTATGTAAGGTATTCAAAATATGATTGGATAGAAACACGTTATCGCAATCATAGGAATTCGACGATTATTATATTCGTAACCATTCCATTGAAATGTGTAAAAGCTCGCACATAAATGTGAATAACAGGAGTAAAATCAAATGTTTTTACCAAAGTTAAACGACAATTTAAAAAAAGCGTTGTTCGAAAATACATTTTTATTAATTCGCTTTTGTTTATTGAATGAGATTTTATTCGCCGTGTAACGATAAACCTCGTATGTATCATCTTAGTATTTATTTAGTATTTAAGTAATTTATTACTTATACATTTGTCTTTCTATGAAATCAAATGGTAAGAATCGCCTACTTGTATAATAATTAATACAGAAATCAGAGCCCAAGACAAATTATTGCAGCGTTATTGTTTTGTTTTTTAATTAATTTAAATATATATTGAGCTAAATATATTGTTCTATAGAGCACTCCCTTCAAAACTTTACCCTTCAGAGGTCTCCAAAATTAAGTCATCTTCAAGTAGTGCTCCATTCTTCATTGAAAGAGCCCTCACACCTATTTCTCTTTCAAAAGCGTGAGACACCTTAATAAGTAGATACGACCACTCAACGGCTCTTCATATTTGCATGAGAAAAAGCTACTTAAGAATGGATATTTTAAGTCCCTCTTTGACAAGATAATTCTCCCACTGATTCGTTTGTGATTTTCTTCTTACAGATATTCATAAACCTCTTTGCAAGTTTATAAGCAAAGCAACTAATTAAGTTCTTTGAAAAACACTGTTATTTGACATGTCTTCTTAAAAATATTAAAGTCAATTTCTAAAAGCACGAAAAAGTATTCATAAAAATGCCCAAATCCCTTTTTAGTGCTTTTGTTGCCACGTTTTTTCGAGAATCGCATTATAAGGTTGTGGCAAGATGTAAATATGGTTTAAGATGGATATTTATTGGGATTTAAATCACAAAATCACTCCAGACGTCTTCGAGTGATCAAGGAACAAACCGCAATAGAAATGAAAAGAGAGCGTCCAATTTTTTTAGATTTATTTAAATATGAACATACGTAAGTATTACGAAGTAGTGTTTCGAATCGCTTAATGCAAATTAAATTTGCAATAGTCGCTCTTATACATCAAAGCGAGCGTATTTGAAATAATATTTCAATTTTATTTGCTATCATTTGCAATTTACTTTGAATTATTTAAATTTACTTGTAATGCTGTATTTACTAGATGTTCTTTCAACACTGTAAAGGTCTTCTAATACCGTTAAAGTTGTTTGAATACCGAGAAATCATTTCATTCACAGTTGGAATGTTGTACTTTTTAAACAAATTGTACTCACAGCAGCATTTCCTAGAATCCGTTTACAAACAGCAGAAGCTTAATAAACAAACAGCAATATGAACAACTCGCACATGTAACATACGTGTCAACATTAATTGAAATGTAATTAAGTGATTCATTCTTATGTATTAAATTTTAAACAGAATGCTTTTATATCTGTGTATAAATGTAAATACTCGATTACATTTTGTCAGATCAACTTGACTGATAATCCCTTATTTTTGGCTTAAATTGGATAACGTCACGACTGAATTTTTTTGTCCACACGGGCTTGGATGACAGATCAGTCTAATACTCGTAGTGCACGTCGGAGGCGTAATTTTTTTTTTTCTGAAAAATATGAGCGATGCTTTTTCGCGCACGTGAAGTTTTAATGCGACGGTTTTTTTAAGCGTAATATAGAGTTGAGTACGCGTCGGCGTATGGTGGCGCTATGGTCGATATTGGGGGGATACAGGCGCTGTTCGGGTCACGCATGGATCGATAGAAAACATTCTGTAAGCAGTGTCGGATTCCGAACCCCAGTGCCATTCCGCCGAGGAACCTCGACGGCTGTAGAGTGTCCGGGCTGCCGTAAATGGTTAAACAATACGCGAAATGAGCGCACGCTGGCGTAGCGAAGCGCTTTACTTAGCGTTCGCGATCGCTGTGCTGCCACATGCCAGTCCAGTCGAGTGAGTACTGAGCGCGAAAATATTTTTTTTAGTAGTAGATTCAAACACTACGCAACTTTCTGAAGAACTTCATTTTTTTCGAAAACTTTTAAAAGTTGCCAAAAGTTGCTTTGGGACCATAATATGTTTAATAGTTAAACAGTGTTATACTACTTTTACCTTAGTTTTTAATGTTTTAAAAACTTTTCCCAGCGAAAGTTAAACTTAGCGGGAAGTGCAATGTTGCGCGAGTCTCTCGAACATGATTGGTAGTTGCACTTTGATATGTAGTTTACAACTTGCAAAGTTTACGCCTTCCGAAATGCATTAAATTTAAACACGTATGTTTGGAATTTATTTACATGAAAAATACTTCTATATTTTTCTGATATGTGATTTAAAATAAGGTATATGAATTGGTGTAGGTGTAACGTGTAGTTGAATTTATTGATTCGACAAAGATTTGGGCATACACTTTATTTTATTTATTTTATTTATTAACACTTCGTTGCATATACATACATACTTTAAATACAACGAACGCTTTCTTAAAATTTTAAGTACATTGATCTCAATTTTAAATAGAAATAATACCTTTACTGTTCATTTAATTCACTTTAAGAATGACACATGCACCATTTTAATACGTACTAAGGAAATTTGAAATATCACAGAAATAAATATAATTACCATTTTTATCTACGAAATAAGGTACATTCTTTTATTCCTCTATTTTTAGATTAAATATTTAAACACGCATAACTTGGGGATTTCTAGTCTACCTTTATATTCCTAACTATTAAATTTGAAGTTGTAATTTGAATAATACAATCATAATTTAAATAAAATTAAATATTATTTATTTCAGCATAATATTATTTTACAATTTAAAAAAATATTATGTATGTAAAAACATTTATTTCCATAGTTTCTTGTGACACACAGGTATTTTTTTAAAACTATGATGCCTGTATGAAGTTTTATTTATAATACATACGCTGTACATAATAATAATTAAAAACAATTGTACAGAAACATTTTACTATCTTAATCAATAGGAACATGACGATTTATATAAATATATATTTTCTCTTTTACATATATTGATATTAGCGTAAAAGGTAACAAACTTTTTAAATTTGTTTTAATTTTCTTTTTTATTAATTCTAATTATTTTTATTATTACTATGTAGGTGGTAGAAAATTGTATATACATACAACCAAATTGTATATACATAACTGGACCGTTATTATAGATTTTACGTAACCATATTTATAGTATTTTGGCCGAATTTTAAATATTATTTTAGACCTTACCAATTATTTTCTGAAGAAAAATCCTTTCTCAAAATCTCCATTAAAATAAGTTAAAAGCTAAAATATTTTATCACTGACTTATCGAAAATATTAATAGAGCGATGTAAATTATTTTTAGATCACCGCCATTATAGTAAACAATACCGTAATACGCTTGAGGACAGGCTATTATATAATAAATTTCTCTATTGCATATTATATGATAAGCTTAGTTACACGATTATTAACTTATAGGGGAGTTAACATTTCTGCATCTATTTTTAAATACAATTTCGCAATACCATTAGCCAGATTTTTGGCGATTCTTCACCATACCAGCAAGTATTAAATGCGCATAGTAAGAACAATGTACGGGAAAGCTGGGATTCCAACCTTAGCATTAAAAGTTGCACCCCCGAACAACGCTTTTTATCATCATTTAACTGTTATATCTTTTCAACATACCGCAAAAACCTTAAGCTAATTACTAAATGTATTAAAAGAATACAATTAGTGTAGCTCTTTGATCTGAACAACTAAGCTTTACGCTAAGAGCTTTACAATATCGCTCAGAATTTCCCGTTAAAGCCTCTATCCCTTTAATATTAATAGAATTTTCTAGCGTGGAAAATTGTTTATATGATCTCCTTACGGCGTTCTGAAAGAACCTACTTTACTAAATAAACAAGATATAAAAGATAGAAAAGCTGGAAAAGGTTTCATTTCAAGTCTTTATACTTGAAAGGGATTGAAGATATTTTTTAAATAAGACCGAGTTTGGCTTATATAACACATACATATATAAAGCAATAATATTTATTAAACGGTATTTAAAAATTATACATTTTTCTCTGTTCTGTGGATCATTAATCAGTTAGTGAACAGCCATCGACGCCGTCGACTTTTCGGTCTGAGGTGCCGGTTTCCTCACGATGTTTTCCATCACCTACATAAAATGGTGCACAGCCAGGCTTCGAACCTACCATCTCGGACGGTTGAGCTGAAGCCACTAGGCCAATATAACTAGAATTATAATAACTTATACAACCAAAAGTTATTAAAATTTAAATTATTAAATAACATCATACATACTTCGATAGCTTGCTTGCGAGGCACTCAATTCCACGCTTGAGGGAATTGTGGAATCGGCTTTCCCCGGATATATTCTCACGTACGAGAGTGCTTCAGGGAGAGAAGCATGTATCAATATGCGTATGTAGATATAGTGCGCTATTACACAGGCGTGTTTGTGCTATTAAATAATGTTTAATGTCCTCTATAATCTCTGGTATCTTTGTGGCTATAGAGATAAGAAGCTTCGTATAAGACACGTGTTAATTGTGACATATTTTTATGTAGAATGAAAAGTGAACCTTTCTTTACCTCAGTGAAATAAAAGAATACTATTTAGAGCTTTTGAAAATTCAGCGAGCTATTTTTAATTTCTATGCAATGGAATACAATACATGCTACAAATGCAATCCTCATATTAAATTTTAGTCTTTTTAAAACATTTCGTCTGCTCAGTAATAGTTTCGACTTTAAGCTGTTTGGTATTTTACTATTTTGCTCGATAATTCTAAAAGCTTTATTTATTTATGAAAGCTCACCAAATCATAATTAATAAATTTTTACTTCTAAAATACATGGTATTGGTGAACATTAATATTACAAAACATTGAAATTTAACCTTTCCAATTTTTGATTTCACTAGTATTTTTTGCTTTACAATGCGGATTAGGTATTAGATAGCATTATCAATGCTTTTTAAAATTGATCAGCCCACCACCGAATATGTCTAGGCTTAGTAGTAGTACCCGACTAAGTAAGCCTTGCCAAGACTCCAAAGTAATTATTAATAAAAGCACGAATGGATGACATAATCTATCTTGTGTTCTGGCTATCACTGACAGTTGATGTATATCTTGCTTTGCTTCATTAACACTGACTTGGTCGTATTTATGAAATAAACAAACAGAAAAAATAAAATAACTATTAAAAGTAAATGTAATATTTAGCTATTGATACCATTCATGACGTCAATTAAGTTTATAGGGAGTAAATATTTGGTTGCTAACAAATGATTGATATAAATGGAGAGCGTAGATTTACAGTAGAAAAAATATTAAATCTCTATAATGCAAATAAACGTATCAATCTACGCATATTTGGTTTGAAAACAATGTCCAAAATATTTATATTTTCCTACCTGATTTTGACCAGAATTGCGAGCCGAAAGTTACTGATTAAGATAGTTTAAATTAGTTTGGCCATCACAAACGTTCACAATCGCAGCGCAGTGTAAAACTCAAATGTCGAAATTATCAGAATACTACACTGTTATTTTATTATTTAAAATACCAAAAACCTCTGCGAATTGGAACTGTCTGACGGAAATATAAGAAAGGGCATTGTTCAAAATTTGTAGCTACATGCTTTGACTCCAAGTAAGATTTAATTATACTTTATACTACTGCCCCCTCCAGTTTCCTTATTTATTATTATACAAAGATATTGGCCATAATCATTATTCATTACAGACACAAATATTTCCCGTCTCCTATAAGAATACTACCTAAAAACCTCACAGAAAACAAAAATTATCCTTCGCTCATTTCTTTTTTGTGTACACCGTCGAATATTTTACAAATGCTTCTACTATTTCACAGGTAAAATGTCTCTCGAATAGCAAAGTGGAATGCATCCATTTATTACCTGAAGAGTGTGCTTGACAAGCGCAGGCTTGAAGCATGAGGGTCATTAGTTTTCAGTCAAACGGTCCGAACCCAAGTGTCTGATTTATAATTAAAACTCTAAAACCTTTTTATCTACAAAAAACTATGAGATCCAATTTAGAAATTCATCAAATACTTACTCAATAACGTTTAATGTTCTTTACCGTTTTTCGAAACGAATTGTTTAGTCTACAAGTTCGAGAGAGTGTAAAGCAAAAAGTAAACTGAATTTATTGCCTGAAAAGGAAAAATAAATTTTCACCTATACCCCTAGGCAGTGTGTACACTTATCCTAACATAAATACATCATTATACTGAATTCTAACTTCACACATAACACATACAATCAAACAGATAATGAACATGTTTAAAAAAACATTGGTGCGATTTTTCAACGTTCCTGACTAGTTCACTCAGGTCTGGTTAACCCACGTTCTTAAAGGTAAAAGAGAAGAAGAATATGAGGAGCCAATTTTATAAGTCTTCGCGGTAACAAACCTAAATGTAGAAAATAACATGACTTGGCAAAAACCAAATGACAAAGTAAGCTATGGTCACCGTTCGACTAATAAATCTTGAAACATACATTTAAATATTAGAGTCAACACTATGTTTTACTATTACCTTGCAACGTAAGTGGGGCGCGGCCATTTTTGTAATAAAACGTTTAAACGAAACTATTAAGAAACGTCATTAATCATCGCGGAGGCTTAGCATTTTTAAAATACGTATTAAAATCTCGTATTTTTATAAATATTGCCTGAATCTAGCTTACGGGAAAATCTGTGATCGGGAAATAATGAATTGTGCATTAAGAAGATTTAATTATTCACGTCTCGTATGCTGGATGCTGGGTAATTATCGGAGAAAATTTAATTCACACTTCATTCAGTATTTTCCAGTTCGAATAATATTCTAACTTTTTTTATGGTTTGTTTTGTGCGGTCGTTTTAAGTAAGAACTTTATTAAAATCTCATAAAGCTCTGGCGTATTTTCTTTCATTATTGGAAAGTTTTTTATAATAAGTTAATATTGCTTTTATCAGAATAATAAGAAAATGATTGGAAATGGAATTTGCTCGTAATATTCTTGTTATATTTTTTTTAGGCTAATCGTATTTTCTTGTTAGGTCAATCTTTTACAATAGCGCTTTGAATCTCTGTCATTAAAAACTTTGGAATTGCTATTGCCTTTCTATCTATGACAATCATTCAATGTTTTAGACATTGAATATACTCACAAAATATATAAATAAAAAAGGGTTTTTGTCTAACATGGTAACAGTATGATGTTTGTCAGTCCTTACCCTTTTGCCGAATTTATGGGGCATAATTCAATAGTGTTTAAACCTTATTTGATAAATGAGTTCTGCCTTCCAAATAAAAATCTTAATCTTGTTTATTTTATTCATTAACATGTTTTACAAAAAAAACAAAATATGTTCTCAAATTTTAAGATATCGCATAAATTTTAACACATTTACCATAAGCAGTTTTTACTTAAACATGCTTTATAACTAAAAAACATTTCACCTTTATAGGTTACGAGTTTAAACGGTTGAAATTGGTATCGGTAATACATCTGCCCCGCGCTGATTGCCTCCGAATAATTAAAATCAAAAGGAAATTGTATTCGTGGCACACATTTCAACCCTCCGGCAGCTAACCTTCAACCACTAATTGTGTTTATTTCACAAACACGTTCAATTTCAAACTTTTCGTGAAAAATTCTATATGAAATAGTTCTAGTGGTCGAGAAAATTGGGCATAAATTTGGAGTTTTACAGCTTATTAAAAGTATTTCCACCATTTTAGTGTAACACTAATACGGTGAAAAAATATCACTTAAAGAACAATAAAGATAATCCAAATTACAGAATATAAAAGAAATACTTAATAACCTTAAAAAATATAATACCATAACATTTGGCAAGGTCTGAAGATACTGGCAGCGTTCCCCTTTTGAACAGCTAGACTAATTCTTTGTCCGAGGTAGCTGCCAGCTCTTCGGTCTCCTGTGATATCGACTAACCTATTTGCTATTTTCTAATAAAGTAATAAATCATTTGTTTTAATACATAGACCAATATTAACTAATTAATACGATAAAAGTACATTATAATTATTACACCTAGCTTTTAAATAATATCTCAAAAAAATAAAATAAATCAGTGCCGCTACAACCTTTTCAGGTCTGGGCCTCAGACTTCTGTATCTGTTTCATGATCATTTGTCAATCTAATAGGCAAGTAGGTGATCAGTCTCCTGTGCCTGACACACGCCGTCAACTTTTTGGGTCTACGACATGTCGGTTCGGTACGATGTGTTCCTTCACCGTTCGAGCAAATGTTAAATGTGCACATAAAGTACAGCAGAACAGTGAACAGCCGGGATCGAACCAACGACCTCAGGGATGAGAGTCGCACGCTGCCACTAGGCAAACACTGCTCAATATATCAAATTTAAACATATTATATAAACCTTTGTGAAACCACAGGATAGACAAATAAGTCCATCTCCATTTGTATATGTTAACGTAAAATTGTAAACAGCGTTAGATTGTAATCTATCTCGCGAGATTATAAACTGTCGAAAGATTGTGAACCTCAGCTTACTGCTTACAATTTAACGTATTATTTTTCGGTAGATTGTACTACACTCTAACGGTGTTTACAATTTTACGGTGACATATACATTAATTAGCTATAAAAAGTCTTACCTGTAGTAATATGTATACAAGAGAATGTTAACCTAGGTTGTCAATAAACTTTATCCAGTAATATTACTAAAATGATATTACACAACAAAATTCATTAAGTTTTATTTATGTACCAACAAAATTAAGTAAATTAATAATAAATTACCAATTGAATTCGATATCACACAGCTTTGATACTCCAAACCAAGTCTCAAATTGCCTAATAGCAGAATAAAAAAATCTTCTATATTTAGGTTAATCTATTAAAGTTTTCCTCCGCATAGCATCGAATGCACCAAATCTTTTATCTTATAGTTCGTTTGCCAACTATCCTGAGAGCCAAATTTCGTTCTTTTACATTAAATTAGATAGATAACCTCTTTAAAATACATTACAGTTTATAAAAATAAAATTTATGAGATAGTCGGTGGAAGCCAGTTTGATCTCCGGGCTCTATAGTACGGGGATGGTAACTTTAAAAAGCAAAATATGCTCAAAGTTTCAAACTCAAATCTGGTCATCTTATACCTTGTTAGAAGTTATAAGTAAAACAATTAAAAAATCAGTGGCGCTACAACCTCTTTAGGTCTGGGCCTCAGATTTTTGAATCAGTTTCATGATCATTTTAAAATCTAATAGGCAAGTATACTTGTGCATACTCCTGTGCCTGACACACGCCGTCGACTTTTTGGGTCTACGACATGTCGGTTTCCTCACCATGACGTGTTCCTTCACAGTTAGAACGAATGTTAAATGCGCACATAGAAAGAAAGTCCATTGGTGAGCCAGGGATCGAACCTACGACCTCAGGGATGAGAGTCGCACGCTTAAGCCACTAGACCAACTCTGCTCACAGAACAGTAAAACAATTGCTGAACATATTATCATGTCTACCCTACACATTAATACCTCTTCAAACTTAAAGTACCCATCAAATAAGTTAACAATTCGCAAAACTGATTAGCCCTTCTCTAAGGTCTCTTATAAACCTTTTAAGTAAAATCGTCCTAATCAAAAAAAATTATAAAAGGATTTAGATATTATTTTTCATTTAGAAATATTTAACAACTACCTACTTAAAAATACGAAATATGTTATACTAAAACATATGAAATTTTCAAATAAAATAGTAGTAACACCGTATAAGGGTAAGGTTTCGTGAAATTCCTTTGTTAGCACGGTATTTCGTATCAAAGCAAAATTGCGCAGGCGCTTAGACATCTTGGCAAGCGTCTGGTTGACACAATTAGAGAGCCTGGAGGTGACAGCTTCCGCGAACGACGAACTTTACTATCGAAATACTGCCAGCCATGAACAATGCCTCAAAATACAAAGTTTATGATCTACGTTTACTGCTGTGGAAGTTTATAGATATAAAGCGGTGTTAGTATAGTGGTTAAAGTTACCATTTTCAGCCTGACAATCCCTGACTGTGCTCCGATAATGGGTAAAGGATTTTCCGAAAGGAGAAAATAGTCAGGAAACTGTGGTAACCAACCGTTATTATAAAGAAAATTTTTCATTAAAACACACAGAAATAAATTGACAATGGTGAAAATTTTATAATTAATAAAATTAAGAATTATATAATTAGCGCAATGTATCACGTTCCCTTTAGCCCAAATTCATTTCGTTTTAATTAAATATTTTCATTATCATAAGATATCATATCAAAATGGGCTACTTTTGCTCTTTGTGTCGTATGCCTTTATACCGATACATATTTTCCGGGAAGCGAAAGCATCCTTCAGCGCCAACTTCACACAAGCAGTAAAAGTAAAAATATAAAATGATAACATTAGAAAATAAATACTCAAGAATTTATTTTCCAATAGAAGTTTATTTGATTTTATATCCATAAGCAATTGATTACATTTTACTATTGAATACATTACTTATACATGCATAGTTATATAATACACGATATGTACAATGGCCTCGCCTATTTTGTTCCCAAATAAAGTGTGGATTCGCGTGTCGGTCTGACCTCAAAAATGTATTCGTGTATGCAAATAGCTAGAGCAGACCTTCAACAAGCAAAAACTGTTAAATTTCTAATATTATACAATTATTTAAACGATGCACGATTTGTGTGCAACTGTAATAATTATGTAGATATAACTATGTAATTTTTTTTTACGACAATTCACACCAATTGACCTAGTCCCATGATAAGCTGGTGAAGCTTGTGTTATGGGTACTAGGCATACGGATATACATACATATTATAGATAGATAGACACATAAATACATATTTAAACACCCAAGACCTAAGCACTACACCAAATGCTCATCACATCGATGTTCGTCTCAGCCGGGGATCGAACCCGGGACCCATGGATTCGCTACTAAGCACTAGACCAATGAGTCGTCATATAAATAAAATCAATAATATAATAAATAAAATGTAAATAAAATCTTTATCTACAAAAAATAGAGGAATTAACGAATTCGTCGTAACTGGAATAAAATATTCCCACGTCAAGTGTAAATAAAAATTAAGTCGTTTCATCCGTTTTAACTGGAATAGCCTCAACACCGAAATATTACCAATATTCGTATAAATATTTGAGATTTTCAGCCAATAACTGGATTTTCAAACAGTGAGGAATTTTATTGAAACGTTGATGGATTTCCGTTATCCAGATGTGAATTTTTGTCAAGTAATTATTTTATTATTATAATAAACAAGCAAAAAGGAATAAGTAGACTGAATTGTATTTGTTATATTTAAATATGAAAAGAGAAGAAAGTATATGAAGTGACTAAAAACTGTTATATTGCGAAGTATTCGAAATATCTGTATTATAATAACAACATTGATTTGTCAAAAAAAATCTATTAAGCTAAACCTGAAATGAATATATACAATTCAACACAATACAAAACTCATATTAAATAACGGACATTAAAAAATCGATGCGAGAAAATGTGCATTTTTCATAACATTAGCCTTGATATTATACAAATAAGCTATCATCAAGATTATTACAGAAAATGAAGGCAGCTATCAATGTTCTTACAAATTGGTATGCAATTTTCTAGTGTGTGAATATTTTATGCAAGATTGACTGACATAATTGTATAATACTCTGTTACAATAATGTTGGGTTTCGTTATTCAATTCAATTCTAAAAATGCACTTGTATTATGAATGATTGATTGTGTCATATAAACTGTGACATGTGAAATTTGTTAGATAAATTTGAGTAAGCGCGCTATTATTAATATAATTGCAGTCACGAAACTAAAACACGTCAAATTCAATTTAAAACTTTTGTTAAAACCTGTATAACTTATTGTTTTTATTTCTTCAGTCTTTTTCCGTGAAGTCACTTTCTATTAAATAGGACTTACGCTGTAAAGAGACATTAACAGATGAATTTTAGATTTTTTGAAAATCACAAATGAATTGTAAATACTGCATTTTATATTCCCCTAGTTGGTTTTACACTGGAGTAATAACAGTTTGGTTCGACACCATTGAGTTTGCGAGCGTAAACTGCGCAATTTAACACATATTTGAAGCCGAAATCTCGGGCGAAGGCTAGTACGTAATGTTGCCAATTACTTCACTTGTATAGAGTGGGTGGCGCCAGCCTTGACCGCACCCACAAGCTCTGTATACACTGTAATTATCCTAGGAAATTTTAGTACCTATTTAAAACTATTATATTATTCTGTTTGAGCACTCAAATTATAGCGCATCGGCCATAATGAGCTGAAATTCGTTGACAAATTTACGTATTCTATTATTTACGCCGTATTTAGCGATGAGCAGTGTTGGCCTAATGGCTTCAGCGTGCGACCCTGAGGTCGTAGGTTCGATCCCCGGCTGTGCACCATGGACATTCTCTCGATGTGCGCATTTAACATTCGATCGAACGGTGAAGGAAAATATCGTGAGGAAACCGGCTTGCCTTAGACCCAAAAAGTCGACGGCGTGCGTCAGGCACAGAAGGCTGATCACCTACTTGCCTTTTAGATTAACAGGTACAGAAATCTGAGGCCCTGAGGTTAAGATAAAAAAGTCCCAAACATTATTAAATACCATTCGAGTTGGTTTGGAAAGATTGAGTTTACGACATAATAATAGAATACAGATATTTTCTCATTATTCTTATCTCAATGTTTTTTGAAGTTATACTTCTTTAGACGCGTTATGAAAAATTTATGAGAGTGAAATTTTACGATGCGCGCGCACCGTGACACAAAATTAACAGAATGAAGTTGCCCACGGAAGATGCTACGGCATTGGACATCATTTAAAAACAACATTCGAATAACAATAGAATTTATGTTACACTTAATGTAAGAGAATAACAATAAATATTAATTTTTCAAATGTAAACTGAACTTTATCGACTATAATGACTCCTTTTCCAGTCTTTGATTATTTAATTGTACTTAATTAATTATTTGCATGCAATCAAAAGCTATTTTTAATAATACCATAGAAGTATAACTTCTTACGCGCGTACATAAGTACATGCACCCTTTTTTAAGTATGCAGTGCAATTTAAGTGTCAAAACATAGCCCCTTAGTATGAGTCACAAATATCAAAAACGTTTTGATTTTGACGTTGACGATTTTGACATATGAAATTCAGTGACCGCACTACCCCTGACCTCTAAATCTGACACTAACAGCGATACTTAGAACCACTCAAGGTCATACAAGTCAGCGCAGAAGTAAATTTCAAACAAGTTTATCGTAGATCCTAATGGCAGCTTCTAAGAGGAGGCGTCCTAATAGGTTATTCAACTTTGTTTAGTTACACCGTACTTAAGATATATGTATATAACCGTTTATAGTTTATAGAAATTCAGTAATAGCAAATTCAAATTCAAAAATCATTTAATCATATAGGTAGCAGATTGTACACTTATGATCGTCAAAAAAAGAAATGTATATGAAATGATTCTAACTTTACATTTAGTGCCAGTTCTCAAATCAAGGGCGTAGAACAGAGAGGAGGACTGGAAATAAACTGTCCGCCACTCTTTTTAATGGCCATATTTTTTTTACAGAACGTTAGTAAGGAGCTGCAACCATTACAACATGTTCCACATGACATCTTAAGTAATTAATAATAATAACATAAATTAAAAACAAAGACTTGTCCTCTATCATGCATGGTGAAATAGGAGCACGCACTTACACACTCGTCTCACGGGAACAAGACTCAATATTCTCGATATTCGCATATTCTAAATCGAATTAACTTCGATGTATTATTTAATTGCGTGTAAGATTTTCTTTAAACTAAATTATTGATTGTCTAGCTGGGAGAATCCTCCCAGACAATGTGCAAATTACTGCTCTCATGAGAATAAACGTGTTCCAAAATAACGCAGACGTCAAGATGTCTGGTCTGTTAGAATACGGTGAGACGTATGCTTTGAATAATAAATATTAAGCTATCTTTGTTTAGGCGAGAATATATATTTTATTAGTCTTGAACTAGCCCGCTTTTACCGAAAAAGGTTAGGACAAATCTAATACTAGAACGCAGTTATGAGACTTATAACATGTTATAAACCAACTTTCGAAATATAAATTTAAAAATTACATAAATACTAAAACTATGGAGAAAAATTAACTAACTCAATGATGATGGGAATTATTTTATACTAGCGTCCGTCTAAAGCTTCCCGCTCTTGGATTTAGTATATTTAAGATTTTTTTAACTATAATTGTTATAACTTTATTTACATTATAGCTGAAGGAATACTTTATTTTAATTTCCCTTCTTTTACTGAAAACCGTACAAAAATTCGTTCTGTAGCTATTGTTATTAGTAAACAAACTTCTATTTTTGAATTCGGTCCAGTAGTTTTAGAGATACAAACACAAAAAAATCATGGATTAGTCTTAAAGCACATTACATAGGGTACATTGTAAAGTTCAATGTTGTCTCAGGGAAAAGAAAATTTATTAATTAAAAAATACAGATTTTTTATTAATGCATTGAAGCATTGAATTATTCTTTTGTTTTTTTTTCTTCAGTACGGTTTCTATATTGTATTTTGCAAAAAACACGATAAAACCTATCGTATTATGTTCAGTCTCATTGTTTCTTGAATTCTTTCTTTGTTATTTAGCTTCTTATTTTATTTCACAATACGACACTAGACTGTTGTATTTACTACTATTGTATGTACTATTGATTTAATTAAAATATACCGAAAGATTTTCACGTATTAATCGTTCGTGATCGTCCCTTGAAAACTAAAAAAAGGAAGTTCTAGAACTAGCCAAACCCACTTGATTTTATTTGTCATCTTTAAAAATAATTTTGATGAGGCGCAATTTATTTCCCAGCTCTGAACATTCGTGTAATGTTTAAAATTATTGACTGTACAGAGTAACTTTTATTTAACATGCAATTTGAATTGACTCACCACGCTATCGCAAGGACGTTATTACATTAATAATACTTTATTTAACGTCAGCATTGAATATTTTAACATGTTCATGTCGAAGATGGCATGCGCGGATTTCGTCCTGTCGGCACATCTATTTTTAGAACGCTCAGAATGTGGTTTCACCGTTGTAACGAAAGTTATTCATATTATATTAGACGGGTTTAGCTTTGGAGGTTGTGTTAATAAAGGCCATGAATTAGTAATTATAATTACGTTTACCTCTTATGTATTTAGTTTTCACAAGCTTTTTAAATAATTAACTGAACATGGATTTAGTTTATAATCCTAAATAGTATCCCGTTATTTGTTTGTACTCGCCTAAATTTTTACAACACAATTATGCTTTTGTTTATCTATCAGAAAATCTATTAGGAGACTGGCCATCCGTTACATTAATAAAGGTAATTAAGGGATTAAATCCCCTTTTATACCGTATATGCCATCTACGTTATCAACTACCCAATTAGGAAATCGGAGGTGCGCGGCAAAAACTGCCTTGAAAAACGCAGCATTGAGCAAGACCTGAGGGCCTCTCTGAGGAGCCACTCTAACGGTTAATATTATTTTAGGTCTACCCTATGTAAAGAAAATGGATATTGTAGTCAAAATTCTGAGTTGGATTGGATAATCTTTGTAAGGTCTCAGACAAGCCTCCACCTCCTGAACGTGTCAAAAGGATACGCTTTGCTGACTTATACTTAGTCATTTCTGTATTTCTTTAGAAACGAAAAACTTTTATCAGAGCACACATTTCAATAATACGATTGCCGGAAAACGAAACATTGTGTTTAATCATTATTTGAACATAATGTGAGTGTCAAATTCATCCAATAAATTAAGTATTTACACAACCATTGAAATCCGTGTTGGTTTACAAAATAGCGAGGCACAATAAAATGTATAGGGGAATATTTGAATGCCATGTTCGTTGAAAGTTTGTTTACCGCTAAAGCTACGGATTCCTAGAAAAGCGGTGCTGTTAACTAACGGCCGCTCATTTTACGGTTCTTAATAATGGCCGTTTTTACGGTGGCCAAGCTGTGGTTTCCTAGAAAGTAGTGCGGCCGTATTCAATATATATTCCCTAGTGGGAGTGCCATGCTGTTGCCTTCGGGCTTCAGCCAAATGGGCAGGCACGACCGGGGCAGTACCACTGTCTCTTAGAAAACCGGCGTGAAGTGATGCAATAGGTTCGCCCTATTGTACTCGCGTTTCGTGCGGTGAGAGAGACTCCCGGAGCCCATCCCCCCCCCCCCCATATGAAATATGAAGGCGCAGAAAAAAGAGAATCTACCCCAGGGGGGTACCACACGCGCTCGCGGTGGAGAATCCCCCTCTGGGCGTCCAACACCGGGACACTCAGCACCCGGTGGTGGACGCACAGGCTGCCCTTCGTATTCTGGGGGGGGCAACTCTGCGCTCAAAAACAAAAACAGTTATCGTTCTCGGGGCAAACGGAGCAATTCAACAAAGGCACCCCCGTCCACGCTCGCCGTGGACTTCACAAATGTTAGGGGGCTCAATTCCAACATCAACGCAGTCCACTACCATTTAGAGACTGCGAAGCCGGCCTTGCTCTTTCTTACCGAGACTCAGATATCCCCCCCGGCTGATACTTCCTACCTCTCCTACCCGGGGTACAAATTGGAACATTCATTTGTGCCGCGGGCTGGAGTTTGCGTGTACGTCAGAGAGGATATCTGTTCTCGTCGCCTCGGGACGCTTGAAGGAAGGGACCTATCTAACCTCTGGCTGCGCGTAGACTGCGATGACCATCCGCGATTCTACGCATGCCTGTATAGGTCCCATAGCGGAAATACCGAAACTGACCGACTCATTGAGCACATCCAAATGGCTACAGATTCCCTGCTCGAAAGGGTTCCTACCGCTGAAATCGTGATACTTGGCGATTTTAACGCCCACCATGCCGATTGGCTCGGCTCTGAAACCACCGATCACGCGGGAAGATCCTTTCACGACTTTGCTTTAGCCTACGACCTGACACAAATGGTCCCTGCGATTACGCGAATACCAGATGTGGATGGTCATAAACCCTCTTTGTTGGACCTTCTGCTGACTTCACATCCGGAGAACTATCAAGTCTCTGTTGACCCGCCATTAGGTTCATCAGATCATTGTGTGGTCCGGAGTTCTGTGCCTTCTACGCGCCCTTCACGGCCCCGCTTTATGGGTTGTCGCCGTATTTGGCACTATAAGTCAGCAGATTGGGATGGGATGCGGTCTTTCTTTGCGTCCTTCCCTTGGGGGCCTATGTGCTTTTCGCCGGAAGCTCCAGATTCCGTCGCCACCTCTGTCACCGAAGTGGTTCTGCAGGGCATGGAACTCTTTATTCCATTTTCTGCGGTGCCGATCGGTGGCAAGTCTCAGCCCTGGTTTAAACGTTCTTGCAAGGCGGCCTCGCGTCGAAAGCGAGAATGCTTTAAGGCATGGGCGGAAGCGGCGAAATCTCGTGATGCCAATACCAGCGAACTTAAAACAGCATATAACTCAGCCTCCAGGTCCTTCAAACGGGAAATCACTAAGGCAAAGTCAGAGCACATTGCCGGATTTGGCGAGAGATTGGCCCAACTCCCTTCAGGGACACGTGCCTTCTGGTCTCTCGCCAAAGCTGTCCAAGGGAATTTCTGTCAGCCCGCCATTCCGCCACTGCACAGGGAGGATGACTCTCTAGCCCATACTGCGAAGGAGAAGGCCGACCTTTTGGGCTGTCTCTTCGCGTCCAACTCGACTTTGGATGACCGAGGGAGATCACCACCGACCATTTCGCGGTGTGATTCTTCGATGCCGGAAATCACATTCCAGCAACGTGCTGTCCGCAAAGCACTTTCTTCCTTGGACATTCATAAGTCGAGCGGGCCGGATGGTATCCCCCCAATTGTGCTGCGTACTTGTGCTCCTGAGTTGGCTCCGGTCTTAACGCGCCTTTTCCGGTACCTGTACTCGCTCGGCACTGTCCCGAAGTGCTGGAAGACCGCTTCGATACATCCGATCCCAAAAAAAGGCGATCGCTCTGATCCGTCCAACTATCGCCCAATAGCTATAACCTCCTTGTTCTCCAAAATAATGGAAACCATTATTAATAGCCAGCTCTTGAGGTATCTAGAGGGCCACCAGTTGATTAGCGATTCTCAGTACGGCTTTCGTCGTGGTCGCTCAGCTGGTGACCTCCTTGTATACCTTACCCATAGGTGGGCAGAGGCAATTGAGTCCAAGGGGGAGGCGCTGGCGGTAAGTTTGGACATAGCGAAAGCCTTCGATCGGGTGTGGCATAGAGCACTGCTCTCGAAGCTTCCAGCCTATGGGCTTCCCGAGAAATTATGCGATTGGATCTCCAGCTTTCTGGCCGATCGGAGCATCAAGGTCGTCATCGACGGAGCATGTTCCGACCTTAAACCCGTAAACGCTGGGGTCCCACAAGGCTGTGTTCTATCCCCGACCCTATTTCTTCTGCATATCAATGATATGTTGCAACTTAGCAACATTCATTGCTATGCGGATGACAGCACTGGGGATACTCTTTACACTGGCCGGGCAGGTATTTCTCGGGCAGTTGTTGATGAGTACCGGAACAAACTTGTGTCTGAAGTCGAAACTCTACTACGTGGAGTCTCAGACTGGGGCAGACAAAACCTAGTCCAATTTAACCCCAAGAAGACACAAGTTTGCGCGTTTTCCGCTAAAAAAATACCCTTTGTCGCTACTCCTCTTTTCGAAAACACTCTTCTTAAAGCCACAGCCAGCATTGGAATACTTGGCGTTGACATATCGAACAACGTTCAGTTTCGCGGTCACTTGGAGGGAAAGGCTAAATTAGCCTCCAAAAAGCTTGGTGTGCTCAGCAAGGCGAGGCGGTACTTCACTCCGGGCCACCGCATGCAACTATATAAAGCGCAAATTCGGCCCCACATGGAGTACTGCTCTCACCTCTGGGCGGGGGCTCCCCAGTACCAGCTCCTTCCACTTGACCGTATACAACGCAGAGCGGTTCGAATCGTCGACGACCAATCCCTCTCCGATCGGCTTGATCCTTTGGCGTTGCGTAGAGATGTGGGGTCACTCTGTATCTTCTACCGCATTTACCATGGAGAGTGTTCAGAGGAGTTGTTCGGATTAATACCTGCAGCTGAGTTTCATCATCGGACGTCGAGGCAGAATACGAAATTCCACCCGTATCACCTCGACGTCCGCCGTTCCACAACTGAGCGTTTTTCAAGGCAGTTTTTGCCGCGCACCACCACTATGTGGAACCAGCTGCCCACTGAAGTATTTCCGAACCAATTCGACTTAGGGTCCTTCAAGAAAAGAGCGTACCAATTCTTAAAAGGCCGGCAACGCACTCGCGAGCCCTCTGGCATTGAGAGTGTCCATGGGCGGCGGTATCACTTTACATCAGGTGAGCCTCCTGCCCGTTTGCCCCCCGTTCTATAAAAAAAAAAAAAAAAAAAAAATCGTAGTCACTCAGTACTCACTCGAGCGTTAGGTCGTGCACTGTTAAAAATGGACGATTTGGACATAGCATTATTAGTATTTTTGGACGATGAAGAGTCATCAGAAGACGAAAAAAAGCGTTTGAAGGAGAGTTGCTTCACAAATTTTGCTTCATCTGAGCTTGTCTGTACCCTTTGGATTTGATATTGTACAAAACTTCATGATTTTTAACAAAATCAATTAATTGTTCATCATTTTCGCTCGTCCAAGTCATTGTAGTAATTAAATATGCGCACCGCTACATGCGAAAAACGTTGAACTAATGACAGCACCGCTATTTGACGTTACGGTGACACTCAACGTTCTCTAGAAATCCTACTCCAATGTTATTTATAAACGTTAGATAATGGCACCGCTTTTCAAGGAAACCGTAGCTTAATTGTATGGAAGTGTCGTAATTAAACTTAGTTCAGATTTCATTCAGAAGCAAACGTGCATTTACCAGTTAAGTTTGAATCAAAAGAGCTTCCAAGTCGAGGTTGAATGTAAACTACATTCAACATCGACTTGGAAGCTCTTTTGATTCATACGTAATTTCTTCATTTTCATTTAACTCTAGTCTTGTTGTAAAGAGTTTACAAGGGTTTACATAATATATTTGTGAAAATTTGACGCAAAATGAAAGAATTTTATTTTATAATAAGTATAAAAAGAGCGCAAAAGCAAGCTAACGCAGCCCATGCGGGTGCGTTGCCGGCCTTTTAGGGATAAGAAGGCTCTTTTTTTACACAACTACTGTGTTACCATCTTAAAGATTATTTATCCAGTATAAATAAAAACTATGGTTACCAACGATTATAAGGTATATTAGACAGATACGTAGCTAACGAAAGCGTTCTATACTTTATCAAACTCCTACACTGTGTGCCTGCTTTTACAAAATGGTTGATAATGTATAGCCGAGTCAAATAATAAAAATTCTACCTAAGACCAATTTTAATATGACCATAAGTTTGAAATCAAATACTAAAGTATAGTTCTAGTTATAGAAACGTATAACGTGAACTGAAATAAAAGAATGCAAAATGAGACTGAATATAATTCGATTGGTTTTATTTTGTTTGTACTCAGCAAAATGCAATCTCGAACCGTATTGAAGAAAAAAAAAAAGAAATACTTGAATGCTTTCATACTGTATAAAAACAAACAAAGATATTGAAGAGAAGAAGTTGGAGAGGTTTCGACGGGCTTGAGGGCTTCGTCTAGCTTCTGTCAATCGACAATGATTTTGGACCTCTTCTCTTGGGTGTTTTATCCTAACTCGGTCCTCCTGGACCGAATTCAAACTTAACCGAGACGAGACTTCGTGTAGCACGCTCTACGCTACGCGTTATTGCTACGTTGCGTAGAACCGAAGACTTCCGTTGAGAGAAGGCCGTTACAATTTTGTTTCGTACCCTAATCGTCGGTTGAATGAGGGCAATAAGTCTCCGAGGGCTGACCGATTGGAGTTGTTTTAGTTACCTTGTGTATGTATGCTGTACAAATTCCCGACCAATGATCAATAGATGAGCGTTACGCGTTTCTCCGAGGGAAACCTAAGTGCGAGAATGCTGGGCTTGAGGAATGATCTTTGGAAGAATATGTCTATCTGGTGGATAACTATGAGGAACCAGCTGCCCACTAAAGCATTTCCGAACAATTTGACTTAGGGTCCTCCAAGCTATAAGCGCACCGATTCCTTAAAAAGCTCGCAACACATGTGCGAGCCTTCTGGCTGTGTAAGTGCCCATGGGCAGCAGAACATCATGTCAGGCTCGTGCCCGAGTGTACCCTGTACTATAAAAAAGGCATGTGTTACATCTTACTTCAGAAATGTCGCATATTCGAGAAAATTGGTTGAAATGTAGTAATGTAATGACTCTTCGGAAAGAGCCGGGCGTCGAGTCCCCCATTAGCATAGCAAGTTGAACATTTCCGACTAAATGTCGAGAGTCGACAAGGAGCTTCATTATGTCAATTATACGGTATGCAATTTCGAAATTCATAGAAAATGACCGGAATATTTCATAACAATTTCGCGCCAATTTAGAGTGTTAACATAGGAATATTTCAATAATTTTACCTGAATATGAATTAATTCTGTGCCAACTTGATATTGCAGTATCAAGCTAACCGCAGTTACTGATAAGCACTTAAAACGCCAAGTTATTTAAATTTAATTGAATGCTTGCGTAAGTATTTAACGCAGTTTTATTTACTTAGAATAATCATGTATAACATTATTATCATTATATAGCCGTCAATGTGAGGCTAATATAATAATAAATACGTGCTTGATACGAATAATGTTAATACATACTTGATCATTATTTTCCTCCGTATTCGATCTAAGAAAGGGGCTTGGGTCTTGGCTTGGTTACCCATTCGTCGGCTGCGTGATGATCATGCTCTCTCTTACATTTCATCGTTTTCAATCCTAAAACTCATATTTATAGCCTACGCTCATAGCTATAGCCTACGCTCTTTCAACTCATAGCTATAGCTTACGCTCTTTCAAAAATTGTTTCTTGAAGAATTGTTTAGAGGCTTCAGAGTGAAGAAATGTAATTCACTTCTTGTCTCTTTCCGCCTAGCTCGCGTTTTTTGATTATCTAATAAAAAAATTCAAATTCAGTAATTCATGAGATGCGTTCGTTTAAACAAACTCTCCAGCTTTAAAAGTAATATAGCTTTATCTTAATTGTATAAAAAAAAATACCTTTCTTACCTACCTTAAATACCTAATTATGAATGTTTAAGTTAATTTTAATTATATTTAATATGGTCGACTATCAATCATACACACTTTATAAAACAATAATTTTAAATAAAATATCTTTAAATTCTAATCTTTTGAATAAAATACAATATTGGTTCCATCGATAATACTGAATTCCAAATAGATTTCATCAATACAATACGAATTGTGAACGAAATTAAGAATGCATAGCGAGTTGAAGTGTTTGAACTTTATTAATAATAAAGTAACTCGCTTGTACCACGATGAAAACTATCGAAGGATTTGCTTACAAAATTTATTTATTCATTTAAAAATGAAGGCAATTGTTGCATAAACTAGAACGAATGATAGGCATCAAAAATAAATACAATTTATTCACACTTCACTGCACAACATAAAAACTATTTACAAGATACAAAATAAAAATAAAATACGTAGTCCAATGAGTGGCTTTACTGCTAATAAGTTATATCTGCCTCTTTTTGCTTATGATATAATACTGTAAACAAAAACATAATGCCCTTCCTAAACTCGGGGGCGATCGGAAAAAAATCCTGTATCATTATTTAAAGAACATTTTGTCACATAGATTTATTTTCAACACTAGAGTGATAAAGACAAAACATATAGGCTTTGTTGGCTCATTGTTTATGTATATTGTGAATTCATAGTAACAGATCTAAACAAAACATATTAAAGTACATATAACCTAGGTAACTGAAATTATATTTTTATTTTAATCGAAATTATAAATAAATAGTAAATTTGATGTGACACAATTGAATTTCTGTTTTATTAGTTAGGTATTCTTAAAAGATTATATTCACCAGGGATTGACCCATATACCCGGGTTTACATATATATTTGTATAAAAATATATGTAAAGCCGGGTAGGTGGGGTAAATGCGAGTACCATAACTAGATTGACTGGTTATTTTGTGGTCTTTTACAATTTACAAATAATTTTTACTGTGAATATTAAACATGTTTTAGGCTTTTCTTTGATGTAATTACTTATATTTAATTATGGATGATTACATATTAACTCTCTATTGCATTTTCCCGGTGTAAAGGGGTAAATTTAAAAAATATGTTAAAATTCTTATAGTGTAGATAGTTACTAATCTGGGGTAATAGCAATAAAATACGCAAATTGAAATATACTTTGGTTTTTATTGCAAAGAGATTGGTGAAAATCTGTCAATCCATCAGATTCAATAAGTTGACAAAGTGTAGTGCAAGAAGTACTTTACGTGTATAAGAGATGCCAGCACTAGTTTATTTTGTGTGTAAACAGTTTAAGTTATGGTATTACATTTGCCCCGTTCATGCATTTACCCCACCTGACTATATTATATGGGTTTGCACTACAAGTTGCCGCAAGAATAAAGCGTGAGATGAGATTACACCATACTTAAAACAGTGACTACAAACCTTATCTATGGACTCAAAGTATTTAATAAAATAAGTGTTTTACAGACCAATACATCAATTACAATATAAGATTAGTACACGAATATATTAATGATTTTAATATTAAATACACAAACGGGGTATTTTTATACAGGTTAATGGTGGATTTTAGCAGGACTTTTTTATCTAAGTTTATATAGACGAAAAATAAACGAATCCGGTAATTATGATTCGTTTCATTGCAAATATCCATTTAATTCGATAAGTCTAATGAAAACTCGTTCAAATTTACATTAACACACGATAAATACACAAACAAGTTTCCGCGTTAATTAAACAAATAATCAATTCCAACAGGGTCTGTACACATAAAATAATTCGAAATAGGAATTATTTGGACGTACAATTTTTTTATTGTAAAATGCACCTTAAACAAAGTGGATAGGTTTTAATTTAGTTAGAATTAATTCTTCGTATTAAATTTTTAGTATGGGATTGTCTAGTTTTAAGAAGCTATATTGTTTTCATATATAGGCACTCCCTAATGAGGCCATGTAACAACGACAATGTTATTTAAAGGTGTTTTTTGTAACAATGAACTTAGATGCCAAAATATATTTTGATTAAGGTAAGCTGGTCGAAAACACTGGTAGTACTGGAGATCACAGAGCTGGCACTTTCCTCGCATAGCGTATTAACCTCAATAGCACATGGAATTATCAGCATTTGATGTACAAACACGGAATATAAATGTAATTTAGGTTTGATTATATAACATTTCTTTTCTATTTCAGAGGCTCCGGCGGGGGTGGCATGTTCGGAGATGTTAATATATCAGCAATTTTAGACTCTTTCAGTATAAGTTATGATAAAAGAGTAAGGCCAAATTATGGTGGTAAGTTATTTTTCTTTAAATTTTGAATGCAATACCCACATATTCCCAACAGCAACTCAACTCAAATAACAGGTCAAAACATTCTTCTCACTATGCATCGTATACTTTATATACGAGTACTTGTCAATCATTAGTTTCTTTAAAATTTCACTATTCGAGTTATATACAGTGAGATAAAAATCTTGTATAGTCTATAATAAGACTGGTTATTAATCTCTGTTCAAAGGTACATTTAAATTCTCTTGTAGTATTAATATCATACATGCATACTAAACGTAGACGGGTAAGGCCTTGTTCAATACCGTTTCCGATCTGTATTAAGTTACTGAGAGTATTTCCAATTTTCGATATTTCTGATATTGGCATAACTGTTACTAGGTTTCAATATAAGTTATACGATTGAGAATGTTTTTCATATATTTGGTCAGCATGCTGTCAAAAAAGTATCGTAAATGGATGATTTCTTTATTTGATATGGCTAATATTCTTCAATCTAACTTTAATATCTTGATAATTTTGCTTATGAAACTCTTTTAAATTTAATTTTATTCAAGTTAAAATAGCAAGCCCACCGGAAAGAACTCTTTAATACAATACCTATTTATGCTTCCATTAGACTATCGTAATTGTTCATCATAACAACAATTCTCACTAAACCAAGTAGCATTAACGATTATCATTGATTAATTCGCTCAATGTGATTAAATAATGATATAAGGGAATTATCGTTTGCGTATTTGAATTGTTCGAGCCGAGAGGCGCCGTACTCGCAATAAAGTAGAAGCTATAAATTGCAATTGTAGTTTTGATAACACGTTTCTTCGTTTTATACTACTAAAAGACTTTTGTAATTACATTAGAAACCCTTTGAGTGGTTATTATTGTTTTTGTAACGATCCAATGTGAAGAAAAGATAGTGTAAGGAAAGAGAGTAAAGAGAAAGAGAGAGAAGGTGTAAGGAGCCGTAACCTAAGAGAACTATCTATCATCAAGCAGATAAAAATGAACAATGTAAGAGAATAAAGACTTGGACAATAAATAGTTATTCCCCGGGTTCACCGGCCAAAACTAAAGCCTTAATAACTCTTTTATGGAGGCTGAGACAAAAGAGAATACCTCAATGTACATTTATTTTTATTCGTATTTATTATTAGACGTTATGGTTAAATAATAAATGTTCGTGAAATAATTTGAAGCAAAGTACTTACCTTCGAATTTCACGCATCAAAAACTTCCACTTAAGCACCCTTTTCTTCGAACAAAAGATAAGCCGGCACGGCACTCTCCGAGATAAAATTGTATGATGTATATCTCACCTCTTGTTATTTTATACTACAAGAATTGTCAGAATTCATTTAATTTTTACATTCTAATGTAGATTATTTGATTACTTAAACACCTTTTTCTTTTATATATTAGTGCATTAACATTTTGACCGGCAGTTTTTATGAAGAATGAGAAGAAAGACAGAAGAAGAACAGAGACCCAAAACAGGTCTTATATATAAGTGATAGAAATCTAGTGGATGTTTTAAAATATAAATTTAAAGGAGTAGATCCTAACTGATACAAAAGTATCATATATTATCGTTTTCAGGACCACCCGTGGAAGTGGGGGTTACCATGTACGTGCTCTCCATCAGCTCTCTGTCTGAAGTGAAAATGGTACCTTATTCAAAGAATATAGATATGCATTAGACAATCACCAGCATTGTTCATCGTAGCACCCGTGACCACGGTTCGATCGACGTCCTTCGGGAACCATTACGTTTCAGACGTTTGGTTTGGTTTTCACGGCTCGAGGCGCGAGCGGTACTCACAATTGGGCTTGATTGCAGGTCCGCCAGTGGAGGTTGGCGTCACCATGTATGTGCTGTCTATCAGCTCCGTCTCCGAAGTGCTCATGGTACTCCTAACTGTCAGCTCACGCTTGTCTCGGCCGCTTCGGCTCAGCGCCGAGCGACCGAGCAGCCCTAGATACGAGGCTGCGAGCATGTCTTCGTTTTGTCGAGCAGAATTCCCTGTCTACAGTTGCTTTCTTATCGGAGTTTGACAAACCACTATATTGTGTATCTGGAGCTTATGTCACTGTTTAATTGACAAATCCAAAACCAAACTATACAAATACAAAAATTAGAAAGAAATAATTGGCATTATTATTTGATTTCAAGAGGCAGCAAGTTGATGATCTTAATTAATAACAACGTGCTAATAAATGAAAATCAATTATAAATATAATATATAAAAAAAGCGATTAATGCATTTTATACGCATTGCGTTTATAAATATTTCATAGTGGTTTGTCGGTTCTAGTCTCAAAATTCAAAATTATACAAGGAACTCGAGATAAGAAAAGCAATAATGTATATAATATGTCTGATGTGTTTATCAGTTCTCGTAACTCCAACAAATGCATTTCTCTCAAGCCCGGGTCATTAGACAATCTTTTATTAGTTAGGCCTCCAGGGTCTGTCGTATTTTCTTTATACAATCATTACTCTGGCTCATGTTCATATTAGTAAACGTTTGGAGCTATGAACACCAGCCTTGCACTGGGTGGACTTGCGACGACTGTACAATTTTATCTGTCCGTCATTTCGTAGTTCGTTGTGTTTGTGTCTGTGGTACCGTATCTACTGGAAATCTGCCAACGTAATCGTTACTTTTCACGCTCCTCAGTTAATTGGAACACCGGAATTTATGTATAGCTCTAGTTTATTTCGATCGCTTATTTTATGTTAGTAGCAAGCTAAGGAAATAAATATTTCCAATAAATACTGAAGTGGAAACCAAATCAAATACATAAGGTTACATTGAACGTGACTTTATAAAGGACTAAGTGCGGGATAACTTAATGTCAAAATTATATTCCCGTGCAAGCATTGGCCTTAGCTTCATTTAACTGCTTTATCGAGCCGTGGGTGCCTGCTTGGCGAACACCCACCTATAAACGTCGATGTGAACAGAAACCTCTTCATTTTGTAGACTTCACTTCGATACACTCTTGCGCCTAGCTTTTCCTCACTCTGCACATAAATATTGCGTATTTATGAACCATACCATACCATACCAACTAAATTCTCACTCAAGTGTCGTTCATGAATACGAAATTAGAACAAAATAATTGTGATTAAAAGTTCCAGCTTGTTATGTAATAGTTTCATAACCACTATAATATTAATGTCACGGCATGCATTGTTAGATGTTTTTACGAGAAAACTCATTATATATCTAATGTAAAAATCATACTTTCGTTGTATTGGATCTTTTCTTTTCCAGGATTTTACATTGGACTTTTATTTTCGACAATTTTGGACGGATCCACGACTAGCATATAAGAAACGAGCCGGGGTTGAAACACTATCAGTTGGGTCCGAATTTATTAAGAATATTTGGGTGCCCGACACATTTTTTGTTAATGAAAAGCAATCCTATTTTCATATAGCCACTACTAGTAACGAATTTATAAGGATACATTATTCAGGATCTATTACAAGAAGTATAAGGTACAGTTGATATTCCTAAATCCGGTATTCATTTAATAAGATTAATTAAACAATTTTTTTAACACTTTGTTGCATGTACAGAAAGATAATAAAATTTACAAATGAGAGCAACTGGCGGCCTTATCACATTCAAGCGAGCTCTTTCAGGCAACCACTGATTAATGTGTGAAATCTTTCTTTAGAACATGCATTTCTGAAAAAAAATGAAATCTATACAAACTTTACGTAAAGAAAATTATTTGAACAGTATTAAAGCTGTAAGCCATTATGCGGCAATTTTCATAATTACAGTTGATTTTCAATTTACAATTTTCATAGTAACAATTTAATATCATATCTCTGTGATTTGTAACTAACTGATGTTATATAATATCTCTGTTAGGACGCAATAGTAATTGTGAGAGTAATTGTGTATTTTTTTTATTTTCAAATCTAAAACTAAATCCATACAAATTCAGCAGATGTCTGTATTTTTGAATGTGACTCTTTCGTTAATAAGATAAGATTAATTTGATTATTTGTATACTTTGGTCATGTATTTTATATTTTACCTTCTCCGTGAAGAACGGTTTTGCAAAGAAAAAGTGTGTGAGTGTCAGCTACGACGCACGATTGGAGTTTACTCCTTACGAACGATAAAATGGCGATAATGTTCTGTGGCTGTCGACCATATTTTCATACTAAAGGTGGTAAGAAACACTGACAATGTTGTAACGTGTCTGTCAAAACGTGAATTCAAAATAGAAAAGTCTGTGTAATGTATTCCATCTCATTCTTTTACACGTTCAATCCTACAGATATATGTTTGTCTCTTTGTACATAACGCCTCAACTTTTCGTGTTACACTTGATTTTACTCCTTATAAAATTTGCGTACCGGGCCTTATAACTCAAATCGTTTCTTAAGGAGTAAACTCTATATGTTTGTCTCTTTCTACATAACGCCTCAACTTTTCGTGTTACACATAACGCCTCAACTTTTCGTGTTACACTTGATTTTACTCCTCATAAAATTTCCGTACCGGGCCTTATAACTCAAATCGTTTCTTAAGGAGTAAACTCCAAAAATACGTATTATCGTATAATACATTTAAATAAATCTCTTGCATTTACAACGCGAAACTCAAAAACATATTTCGTTAAAATCTTTTTTTTTACCTTTATACCTCAAGAAATGCTGATTACGCTTGCGGCATTTTATTCAAAGAGGGATTATGCAAACTTAATTGACAACCCACTAAAATCTGACCGATGCCTTCAGCACGCCAATGCACGTAATCTAACTAAACTTTAAATTTTTTCGTGATTATAGAACAAATATATCATCTTCCAGATTAACCATTACAGCATCTTGCCCTATGAATCTTCAATATTTCCCAATGGACCGTCAATTATGTCACATTGAGATAGAGAGTTGTAAGTATCACAGAAATCCTATACCTCAATAAACACTTGTAAATTTACAATAGCAAAAAAAATGTAATTGTATTTATATCACATAAAGTTTCACGCTTAATATAACACAAAAAACGGCATATAAAATTAACGTATCGTATATTATACGTTACGATGATAGAAAAATAATTTTTTGATAGCGTGTTCACGATGACGCAATCATTTATTTAATTATTACCACCGTGCAATCTCTCACTGGGCTTCCCAATGTGTTGTGACCACTTTCTTATCACAGATGCTATTCAGGGATATGTGAGCACAAGCGTAACGTCGACACGTTTGACTCCCTCGTGTTGTCATGTTGGATGTCTCCTTCTCGCATACAGCACCCGCAGAAGGAAGACATTGTAAGCCTGTGTCCTCACGAGCATTATGCTAAACTGATTTTGAGACATCGCTGCAACCTGTGGGCCGAAGGAGGCGGGGTACGCGGCAGCAGAGTCTGCTCATCACCCCGAGCCGGGTGCAGACGTACCGCACGCAACCAGTACCAACCACCATACCACGCGCAAACCTTCGCAAACCTACGCAAACTCAATTCATTCACTCCTTGCACATTCGCTTACTAGCACCTAGATTGTATTTTCAGCACTGCATGCCTTAGTCAATAGTTTATTTTTTTAAGTAATGTAGTTATCATATTTTTCTATCATCTTCAATGAGCCAACTCGAGGTGAATTTGACTCGAATCAGCTCAGCTATATCTTTACCCGCGAGTCCCATCAGTTGGCTACGAGTGGGAAGCGCGATGCTACGCAGCGTAAGTGATAGCGTTTTGTGTGTTTGGCATGTCTCCGGAGTCGGGTACACAATGAGAGACATTCGGTATCATTGGAAGGACGGCTTAGCAAGTGTCGGGATGAGTAACGAGGTGCAGTTACCTCAATTCCGGGTTCTTGGACATCGACAACGCGCCACAGTTGTAACTCTAACAACAGGTAACCAATAGACCGCATTATTAGCAACCTCCGCATTATCCATCCATGCTCCGCTATCGACCCCGTCTCCCTCTGCCCGTGTGCAAGCCGCGGCACGTGCACACATGTATACATGACACAATATTAGCATGAGAACGCGTAAAACTGACGCAAGTCCTCGGCTTTGACCCGACCGAAAGACGATTCGAGTCGGAACACCCACTGCAATGGGTCAGGGGTCATTCATTTATGTATCCGCTGCGCACAGTCGGCTACACCATGCGAGACATCCGTTACAAATGGAACGAGGGGCCCAATTCTGTGGGCGTTTCCAGTGAGGTGTCCCTGCCGCAATTCAAGGTGCTCGGCCATCGACAACGAGCTATGGAGATCTCGCTTACAACAGGTACTTGACTGGAGAAAGCATCGAACGAGAAGGAATAATGATACCATTACTTAACATGAAACACTGGGCATAACAACCACGAATCTGTTCACGTCCTGCTTTTGTATTATTGCACTAAAAACACAGAATTTGTGTTAGCAACACAAAATCATAATAAGCCAATAAAAACTTAATAACTCTAAAGGAAGAAAGTTTTTTATTTATCGGACAGTTAATTATTATTATAAATGTTTATATCTTTAAAATAATCGAGCAAAATCATTTACAGGAAACTACTCAAGATTGGCTTGTGAGATCCAATTTGTGCGTTCAATGGGATACTATTTAATTCAAATTTACATTCCATCTGGTCTAATTGTTATCATATCATGGGTATCATTTTGGTTAAATCGTAACGCGACACCTGCTCGCGTGGCGCTAGGTGTGACCACGGTATTGACAATGACCACGCTCATGTCCTCAACAAACGCTGCTCTGCCAAAGATCTCCTACGTCAAATCCATCGACGTGTACCTGGGCACTTGCTTCGTAATGGTCTTCGCCAGTCTGTTAGGTAATTAATTACATATTAATAATTACAACTATAAGCGAATGCAAAGCGATATTTTTTAATGCAAAAGCGATTTCCATTCCCTGTATTTTCATTTAGTGGTACAGATTGAGGGATGAAGAACCGTTTGTATCGTTACAGAATATGCTACGGTTGGGTATATGGCAAAGAGGATACAAATGAGAAAACAGAGGTTTATGACGATTCAAAAGATTGCATCAGAGAAGAAAATGCCAGTCGACTGTCCACCAGTTGATACCCACACGCTTTCGAAAATGAATACCATTGGAAGATGTAACCCCGGTCGACCATCAGTAAGTTATACTCCGTACTAAGTAGTAATGGTAATAGTTAATAAAAAAATTAATAACATTATAGTTTAAGTAGTCTTTAACGTACATCGTTATGTTATGTTTTGACTCCCTTACGTTTCTCATAACAACCACAGACATCACTCTTTGATACTATGGCGAACTTTAGTTCGTGATCTTAATTCTAGACAATTTTTAAATTATTAATTGTAATTTTCTTATTTTAGGAAGTCCGATTCAAAGTGCATGATCCCAAAGTACATTCGAAGGGCGGAGTATTGGAGAACACCGTAAATGGCGGAAGAAATACAGAAGAAGAAAATCCGCCGGCCCCTCAACTATTACCACCTGGCAAGGTAAAAGCAGTAATTGTATTTTTTCTTTAACATAAGCGGCCTTGCGTCTGTATTGCGAACGATAGATGTTATTTAAATAATGGCTCTTGTTGATTTTCAATGTCATGTTGTCTTTGCGAATGTTACTCTTATGGTCTCTTCTAATGTCTTAGATGTTGGTTCTACGTTTTCAGGACATCAGCAAGCTACTTGGAATGACTCCGTCGGACATCGACAAATATTCGCGTATCGTTTTCCCTGTATGCTTTGTCTGCTTCAACCTAATGTACTGGATAATATACCTCCACGTTTCCGATGTCGTAGCTGACGATCTGGTACTTCTGGAAGAGGATAAATAGAGGGGTCTAAGCTATCACCACTTATTTTTCCACTCGCACACATTAAATAATAATTTGAAATGCGATATCATTTCTATGATAGAAACTTCACGACGTTAACGCTCGTAGCTTAGATGCTAGAATATCGCTTTAGATTAATTGTATATAAAACGATCTCCAATCTACACGACATTAACGAATTGTATTAAATAGTGGATAGGATTTTGTAAGTATTCCTTCGGGAGCTAGAAATGACTGATCTGGAGCTGATCTGTTCAAATAGAATTGAAAAGGTTGTAACGTTGAAAGAGCCTTTTATTAACTTTCAAATTATTATTTCGTGGCAAAATGAGTGGAATATGAATTACGATTTAGTAATTTATTCTAATGCTCAAAATAGCTTTATCTGTTAGTTTTTCTTATGTAATACATTTGTTTTTTAACCATGTGATAAGTAAGTTTTAATTGTAGTTGCATATATCATAAAATAATTATTTATAGTCTCTCATGGCTTTATTGTATATTTCTAGTTTGTTTTAAGTACCAGCTTTAAATTGCATGAATTTTTAGTTATAAGTTGGATAATGTAGTATTAATTATGTATCATTTATAACTTTTAGAGTGAAAACTTGATTTGCAGTAATGTTCTTTTATCGACATTTCATAAATGTGATCGAAACTGCATGACTGTTGGCATGATACATATAACTCGAAATGGAATTAAATTAACCAAATTTACACATCATTAATCAATGTATAGGTATGACAGGATTTTAAATAAAAGCGTTAGTTCCGTATTTGTCATTGCTGCTTCCACAATTACAAATTACATGTAACTAATGAAATCGCATCTCAATTAATCGGTTTTATTGTTTATCGATGCAGCCCTGCGAGTCTGTAACTCACTTCACGAACTCACACAGCGGTTTTCGCATCGGCGGTCGCTCTCAAATCAGTCGTGAAGCAGTCATTTTATGATTTGGCATTCTGAAAAGGTGGGAGTTTGTAGTTTATTGTTTATCAGAATGCCAAATCATAAAATGACTGCTTCACGACTGATTTGAGAGCGACCGCCGATGCAAAAACCGCTGTGTGAGTTCGTGAAGTGAGTAACAGAATCGCAGGGCTGGACATATAAATAATGTGTTCTTCTTAATTAATGTAAGACAAGAAAAGGCGATGTAATGCTAATAATACATTGCAAATGAACCATAAAATCATAATATAAACTTACGAACATCATTCAATTAAAAAGTAAAATACTAAGTTATACTCCAGTAACAAATCTATTGTTTAAATATAGTTTATAAAATGTGTGCTTTATTTAACAATGTTATAATACTCAGTTAAAACTAAGTATCAGTGAATGAAATAAGCTCGTTTATCGTGTCTATTTATTTAATGGGATAAGATTTTATAAGTTAACATTTTTAATGTTCTGATTTACTCAACAATTTATTATCAACAGTATCAGCTTTACAAAACTTTCTTTCAACGCTAACAGTTTAAATATAGGGGCTAGTTAGTGTGCTATTTACACTGAAAATCAAAGTCATTACAATCACTTTAAATATATCAATGCGACACTCGACACATTGGCAATCAAATCAGCCGTAATTCAAATATTTGATGAAACTAAACCACATCTCATTTGTTGTACGTTTAATATTATGAATGTTTAATAAAAGCCATACACAAAGCATTGAAATATCACATGAAGTTCTTACCATAACGAGCTCGCATTGTAGTTACATTTGAAAAGAGTTGTGACGTCTGCAGCGACGCTGTTTGCATTCATATGAATTAAATATAACCGTTGACAAAGACACAGCATAGTGTTCAGACAACAAAAAAGAATATTTAAAAATGTACCTAGATTTTTCAAAGTGAAAATAGCCTTGCTGCAATTTCTAACGTAGCCATAGGTGTATAATTTGTTTTCGTCGCACTGTAGAAAGAACGCTTTGGATACTGCAATCTATTTGCAGTTGAGCATTAGATATGTTGATAGTGTGGGAGTCTAGTCTTCCTCGCCAGAGGCTCCCCCACCATCAGCTCTTTACCTTCGATTATCTGAAACGCAGAATCCCTATCATCAGTTACGTCACAAGCGGAGAGCGTTTCTTAAGCTGGGTGTGAATGTAAAACAAAAGACGGAATAACGACGTTTCGTTCGATTGTGATAAGGCATGTGATGGAATATATGTGTAAACCTCATTTCAATCACAATCAAACGAAATGCGCTATCGTTCAGTCGTTCGTTTTCCTTTCTCCCCGTTCGGCTGTTATTGTAGAGTTTAAAAATGTCACTGCCCAACGCAAACACCAAAATTAAAAAAACGGAAAATAAATATTATATATGTAATATAATTATAATGTGTTCTTGTACGTAATTATAATAGATGCCTCTAGCTGTCGGAACGTTGATAATATACAAATATGCAATAACAATTTTACAATGTTTAAATATTGTCGTCGCTAGATTGTCGTTTACAGATAAGAAATAAAGTGCAATAAATGAACACCAAATAGGCTCGGATGAATTATTTATACAATGTGCGGAATAGCATTTAAGTTTTAGCCGTAATTTTCTGTTCTATTATCGATAGCATATGTAGAAACTTTTTATTTGATGGATAGATTTTTGTTTGAGATTATTAAATTGGATAAGATAATGATGTTAATACAATATAATCAACACATTATTATAAGGCACAAAACAATTTTATTTGCATTGTTAAGACAATATTCATACAATAAAGATTATCTTAAATATAGTGCATATTACTCAAAATTACACAAAAATGTTTTAGTGATGCACAGTACATATAACTTTAGACGGGATTTTCCAATGTCCCTATCACGGTTTGAAATTCAAACAAAATCGCTGTCTTCTAAGCGTCAAAGATTTGCTAGATTTGTTTTAGTTTTATTTATTTTATAGGTATAGCAATGTAAATATTTGATAAAAGTAAAAAATATGAAATCATATGAAGTTTGATAAATTGTTAAAAAAGATAAAGATTAGTATAGTGATTGACTATTTTACATCAGCCTGTTACAGTGTATCAAACAACAAGCCTTGATAATGTTTATATATAAGGCGGAAAACATTGCAATAAGTAGAAATTTACTAGATTGTTCTAAATAGTTTTAGACACCGCCTATAAGCTATAAGATAAGCTGAAAAATAGGGAAAAAACAACAAGAATGTATGTCTCATAAAATGTATTTATTAACTTATCTAGGAGCATTTCTGCACAAACAAGAGATGCTATATTATTTAGACAATTTTAATATTATAAGCATATATAAGCAATTTAGTTTAGGTTGGATTGGTTCAAATAGAAAGTTAAATGTTAAATGGGTTGTTTGGTTGTTTTAACTCGTCAACATCACAAATCTAATATATAAAATTCTCGTGTCGCGGTGTTTGTGGTTAAAGTCCTCCAAAACGGCTCGACCGATTCTCATGAAATTTTGTGGAAAAATTGGGTATGTCTGAGAATCGGACAACATTTATTTTTCATTCCCCTTAATGTTAAGGGTAGTCCACCCCTAAATTTTTTTATTTTATTTTTAGATAATTTTTCTGTTTTTTTTTTTATGATACAGCATTAAAAATACATACAACTCATAACTTTCACCCCTCTACGATCAACCCCTATTTTTTTATGATAAATTATACACATGGCAAAACGATGTTTGCCCGGTCAGCTAGTAATATAATTTGACACATCACATATTGATGCGCGTTTCATTTTGAGGTAATCATCATGGCCACCATGATCGCCAGTTAAACGACGATTATGATCAGTTTTATGAAATTTACCAAGTCTTAAAATCACAATGAAAATAAAGGTAAGCAATGTTGACGCGTCAATGACGGAAAATTGACATGAATACGCAATTAATTTTGAACAAAATAAAATGTTAATAATGATGGTGGATACACCTTATATTGTATCGGCACCTCTATCGCTTTTAGTTACAGTATAGGTTAGCGTAGGCCTATTTAGGGTCTGTTTCACAATGTATGGATAAAGTACCAAATAGCTATGCAACACATAAATTATTTGGAAGTTAAATTGTGATATTTGACATTCATCGGACTCATAGCTTATGATAGACTTTATGTGACGAATAGCGCTATCTGACAGTCGTGAAACTCAACAATAGTGTTTATCCTACCAATAAGTAATAAATAGCTAATTTGGAACTTATGAGAACTTATCTGTACATTGTGAAACAGACCCTTAGAATTATTATAGTTAATGCGTCTCTCTGAAACGAAATTCTAAAATATGTGTAGTAATTAGTTATAAGGATCGAAATTTACACTTAGATAAGCTCACGACAAACTCACGCACAAAACGAAATTTTATGTTATGCGGCACCTAATTTAATCCATTATTTTTCAATATAGCGTCAAGGGTGCCTTCATTATATAGAGAACGGTAGAACAGTTTTATACTTTAAATTCCAAGACGGGAAATTAGATTTAGCTTGTCACGGTCTTAGAAAATTATTACATTCTAGTTAGCCTCACCTGTGTTGTCACCGAGGCAGAGGCATTCGAAATTTAAAATCCGTTCTAATTTTAAATTAAATACTTTTGGCAAGCTTTCGTAATATTCAATAATTATACTAAAATGTATTTTTTTCTGGGGTCGTGATAAATAGCGCCGTACACTAAATATTATAGACTGATGTATAAAGATCAATGTCATAGATTTAATTAAGAATCTGTCGAAATCCAGTAAATTTATTTATTATAATTTTAGGTAATGTAAAAATTTAATTAAGAATGATTCTAGTCAAAACCTATATTAGATGTTATGTGAGACCTATGTTAGATGCAATATTACAAAAAACCATACATAATTTTACAATTATTGAACAATATGTTTTAAGGGAATTAGTGAATTATTATTATTAATAAAAAAAAATTATTATTCGGGCATACGGGCGGTAGGAAGGGCTCGAGTAGATAAAAACTGGTAAAAAATTAATTAAAATGCCCAAAGCATATTTGAAAAACTTATCAAGATCACGTTATATGTCTTCTTTAAAATCTTGATTTTTTTTTTGAGTACATCAGACTCGTACTCGTGAACTGGGAAAAAGTTGATTTGTATTTTTCTTTGAAATGCAACTCCTAAATTGCATAGAGAAAGGTTTCAAAATTAAAAAAAAATCGGAGGAAAGCTTTATCACTCTTCGGGTATTAGGCTCTTAAACATTTTGTTATTGTTTATTTTATGTTTATACAAACTTTGTTAATACAAACAATAATATATTAAAATGATTTTTAAATCTTTAGTTTCACGTTTTGTTCATAGTTAGGCTGATGAAAGATGAACCCGCCAATAAAGTCCTCTTACTAATAGAAACTCCACTGACTTAAATTAAATGCGCATACGTCACTTTCTGTCGAACTGTATAATAGAGAAGTGTCCATAGATCGGTGTACGATTTGCTTGTGGTCTTTGTGGTTAATATTGAGATGACCAACTCACGAATGTCAAATTTCTTATTAAAAAAATATCCGTGAAACTATTGAAGAACACTTCTCTAATTATACATTATATTTATTATTATATAACTTGTATGTTTCATGTGTTTTCTTATTGTAATAGAATAAATAAAATATTAATATAGCGTTATTACTGTAATATGTTATAAAATTCCTGTCTTCCGTGGATTAATGAATAATGGTATAATTTAGGGTTAAAGGTGGGTTTATCTCACAGTCGCCATCATTAGTTATTCTTAGGAACTAAACCAGTGTCTTATACTTGTACAGGTTTATCTGTCTTCACAGTATATGAAAACTCTTTGTGTTGCTTGTATGTATTTTTAAATATTATATTGACAGTTTTTGGCCAGAATACTCCAAATTGATGTTTAATAAGTTTAAAATTAGATAACTCTTTATTTGTGCTGAAATGGTTTTTATTGTTTGGAACGAGATTATATAAATTAGACCCGATCAAAGACAAATAACGAACACTTTTAGTTATTTATCGTGTTTGCGTGGTTGTTAATCTCATATACATATATATATATTAATACTTTATGTTAATCCAAATATATTGTAGCTTCTAGTTGCCCTGAATTTTTTTGTATCTCACATAATGAGCATTCGAATATCCTGGCCATAAAATTTCTCAATTATCAATGTTCTTATGAAAATATAAAAATGTATATAATTAGTTATTAATGGTCCTGTTTCTCTAAATTCTATTAGTTATATACATATATATAATCACTATTAAACCCTACAATCCTTTAAAACCGATACACATTATATAGAATATTTCATGTAAGCTGAAATAATTAGTTGACTATACTTATAAAAATTATTATTTTAGTCAATATTGTTAATTAATAATACTTATACGAAATACTTACCGTCATTATGTATCCTAATACCACTGGTAAATTATCAACATAATTGTGATTTGCTGTAGTCAGGAGTTACCTTAACCATGCACCATTGTGTGGCGACACATTACTTTATTATAAGCTTTTTGATCTAAATAAATATTAAAGCGCTTCAACCGCGTATAAAGGAAACGTATTTCGAATTTCAACAGAATTCCAAGTAAGAAGTTTTGAACTAAAAATCGCGGCAAATGCGCTGATCGTGAATCACCATACAGAAGAAGTTTACTTTTGGTTATTCTTATTCTAAAATGTGGGTGTTATGGATATAGGATCTCGGAAGGTATCTCCAAAATTAATATTTGGTATAACTTGATTTTGAGATGTCACGACTGATTTTACTTGTCACATTCAAACTATTTTTTGTGATTAAAGTAATTTTTCTCCTGAAAATTATGTACTCAGTCGTATATTTTGAAATGTGCATGGGTTAATTATTCCATGTACACATTTTTATGTATAATTCTATGTTTTTGAGCTCTTTTATATAGTTTAAAAATACTCAAAGCAATCAATGTTCCACTAATACTAAATTGTAGTACACTTATATTAAATCTTATAAAGCTCATGTTATGTGTATTTTTTCATTCCTTACTTATATTTAATATTAATATAACAAAAACTTTATTCATCACATAAAGGTTGTGACCAAATTTATTTATCGCTTGTCCCTACACTTGGGAGTACCTGTGTTGTGGGTTACTAGACAACAATTATTCCGTCGTACATGGTACAAGTTTAAAACAGTTTTTCAAAGTAATTTTAGTGTAACAACTAGTTTTTATAAAACATTAAGTATGTGTGAGTGTGAATGGGTGTGTATGTGTATTTAATTGAGAGATGTTATGATCGTACGCTGTGTCTGTGTGAGTTTTTGGAACCTGAAAGTCATGCCAAGATACGATTTTTATGTGATTTGCGAGTTTATATCTGGATAGTTTGAATATCTACGAATCCATAGATTATGTGAAATTTTATAATAAAGGAAGGGGACATCAATCATCTAGGTGATGCAAGGTAGCGTTGGCCAAACACAGTCTTTCGTTTTGGCGTTGGGAATACAAAACCGCCTGTTCTTATTTGTTTGTCCATGGAGTTTGTTTATTTATGTTAATACTTTATTTATATTAAACTTAATCTGTATGATTGCGGGCAATTAAATATTTTGGTAAATATATTAAAAATCAATTATGCTTTTAAAATGTAATATTTTCAACACATTAAAATATCGTTTTAAAAACCTTTATATCTAATAAATACTTATATTTTTTCTATTTTAGCTTTATATAAATATAATCTCAATATCTGGGTACAAAGTAGAAGTGATAACTCTTTTTAGCTCTTATAAAAGCCTTAATGGCTTATTACTGGTCCAGTCAGACTTCCTTAAACACTCTGGACGGGAAATCTTCGGCAGGAAACATCTAAAAAATTAAATGTTTTAATTGGCATGGCTTGTAATAAACTTATAAATAAAAACTTGATTATTTCTACAGTTGTGGTTAGCAAATTAAAATAATCTTTTCCTATTTTTTGATACTATCCGCAGTAGATATTTCTAGTTTTAATTAAATATTAAATTGTTTCCAAATAAAATTGAACCTTATCTCCATTCCAGTGGCACTGTTGATATCCTATTACAGATAGATGGCGTTAGTTTCTGATGAAAGCTAAAAAGTTATATATCTTTATATTATGTATTCGGTAAACCAATGGCGTTAACGCCCTCTATATTTTTCTCGTATAGACGAGGGCTGTTCAATGAATATATTATGTAGTGATAATGAGATACACTTGGAAAGAAAAATACATTAGAAATAAAAAATACAATCAATTCTCATTTGTTTCTTTTAAACAGAAGTCATGTGTTTGTTGGGACGTGTTCTTAAAAATGTATAAATGTTCGCGGGGTAATTAAATATTTCTGCTTGAAAAAATTTACTACGAAGCTGGTAAATCAGTATTCCATGCAAAATTAAGGGTTCATTCGACTTCTGGTCCTTCAAGACCGTACCAAATTTCAAAAGGCCGGCAATGCACTTCTCTTCGAGCCCTCTGGCAATGTGTCTATGAGATCACTTAACACCAGGTGAGCCTCCTGCCCATTTACCCTCTGTCATATAATAAAAATTTCGCGTTGGTGTGCTTAGTTCAAGATGACCTTCCGTTAACGTTCCGCATGGGACGCCGTATCCAATAGTGACTGAACAAATGATTAAAAAAGTTGAAAACATTGTCGCGGCACCTCGTCGTGTTACTTTTTTTGCAGCAGATGAAATTAAACTTTCAAGGAATTGTGCACAAAAGTGTCAGTGCGCTGGGTGCTTGCTGATGCAAACTAACATACGAGACTGAGAATTTCACAAAGCTGTGGGTTTGTTAATAAGATCTTGATCGATTCATATCTGTAGACCAAATATGTTGTCACCATTATGACCCGGTAACGAATAAACAGTTCATAACTTAGAAGTGACCGTCATCTCTGATCATTGGATTTTTTCTAGGATAGCTAAGGGGTAGTAATGATCGAGTGCATTAATTATAGAGCCGTAACTACGAGATCTTAGTTCGAAGAACAAAGCTGCCGGCATAATTGCGTCATACTCATTAATCACTTTTTTATTGAACACCCCTACTGTACATTATTTTTAATCTCATAGATATTAAAGGATACTGAAATTGAATGAATTGAGGATACTGAATGATGTTAAAACCTTATTCTGCTAGTTAAAGTTAAAATTATAGATAATATTTATTCAGAGCCTCCTGCCCGTTTGCCCCCTGTTCTATAGAAAAAATCCGAAATGGGTCTTGGCCTTGGTCTCAAATTGCGCCGGTTTCATTGCTTATTTTTAATTCATAGACTAGTAAGCCTTCTATACGCGATACATGTCGTAAATTTTTGGATGTGAGACATGTCAATTTCCTCACGATGTTTTCCTTCACCGTACGAGCGAATGTTACTCGTAGATGCGCACATAGACAGAAAGTCCATTTGTACACGACCGGGTATCAAACCGACGAGAGAGTTGCACGCTTAAGCCACTATGTCAATAGTGCTGTAAAAATTATAGGTAGAGTTATGATATTGAAAATGCATTCTTTAAAATGCAAAGCTATTCCGATTCTGTTCAAACAACATTCTAAAATACCTTAGAAATACCCTTTGAATAGCTTACATTTATACGCCAATATGTTCAGGTATTTTTCCGTCTTCGTGAAGTCGCCACATTTTCTCGTAAAGTGCTTCCAATCCTTTTGTATAGTGCTTGCAATCGAAGAGTGTGCTTTCTACGCGGGCTTTGTACACTTTAGCTCGTATATATTTCCGACTGAAAATCAGATACGGGGATTAAATATGCAAATAACCACTCAAAGTAATAAAAATTATAAACTTTTCGAAACGATCATGTCGATGTCAAACGAATTGAAATTCCAAATCTTGAAGATGAATTTTTTGAATTTTACTTCATAATTAATTATTGTTTGTTTTAATATTTCACCAAAATCATATTCATCACTTCGTTTATAAGCAACGCTTTTCAACACTTCTTTCAGTTACTATCAAATGAGCATGAGAACTCTCACAGCGGTTTTCGCAGCGTAAGAGTTCGAAAAGTGAGTTACAGAATCGCAAGGCTGCTCCATACCCACTCTGTGCAAGGCGATCACTGCAACCATATTTTCTTTAACACCCCATTCCATATTGTAATTCGATAATTAACACAAAACAATATGTGAAATGGCGCAAAATCGAAAGAAGTTTTTAAAATAATATACGTGTATATAATTCAAAATGTCACTCGTTTATTCAATTATATTAAATACTTACTAGTTGACATCTGTTCCCAATTTTATAGCCATTTGTTCATAATGATTTATATCGCGAGCTATAAGTTCCGGACAATTAAGTGCAGTAAGCTGTGATGCAGCTACTCTGTAACCCATAAAGGAGAAGATTACTGTTTTAGCTCCACAACAGTGTTCTATGACTTAAAACATAAAAATAATTTATTTTGTAAAAATTATAAATTTGAATATATATGAGAGCGGTGATGGTCAAGTGACTTATATTATGTGCGCTACAACATGGTGCGGGTGACAGTTGCTTAATTTTTCTTTAAATTTGATTTTATTTGTCGACTAGAATATTCTGGCTGGGTTAAATATAAGTTGCTATAGTGGTTAATGATTTAATATATTACGAATGTGGTACAACTGAAATACTGAATCATAATTTGTAAATTGCGGCAACTTTCATGAGTAACAGCAAATCGAAACGTTACTAAAACATTCACCCGCACCATGCTACAGCGCACATACTATAGGCAACTCTCATTTCAAGATACACTATTCGAATCACGGTTGTGTACTAATGGATCTTTCTTTCTATATCTACATTTACTTCCTCTTGTATGGTTAAGGATTATATTGTGAGGAAACCTTGGTCCCAATAAACGACATCTACCGCTCCAGAAACGTTACCGGCCTTTGAGGCAGTAAGTGCATTGTCACTATTTATAGAAAATCATTTAATACAACAAACAAACATAGTCAAAAGATTTTTAGGTACATCTTAGTTCAGTTGTATAAAAATACGTAATTTATTCATATCATCAAGAAATAAACATGGAATAAGCTAATTACCTTGAAGCTAAAGTTTCACCCGGGTGGGTGAGAACAGGCGTCCCAGCCCATAGCATATCCATAGTGGTTGTATGACCATTACATAATGGAGTGTCTAAACAGACGTCTGCCAATTGCCCTCGCCGTACATGTTCTTCCTTGGATGCTATTCTTGAAAAAACTATTCGTTTTGGATCTAAACCTAAAATTGATGTATTGTTTAGCGGCATAATTAAGCTTAGTACTGATAAACATAAACGTTACGACAGATTCCTATGAGAAATAATAAAAACGGTTAAATATTAAATATTTACCTAATTTTTGGGCAAACTTGTGAATATTAGGTTCTCCTGCCACTGGAAAACTCACCAGCCAGAGCAGACTATTAGGCACGCTTTGTAAAATCTTGATCCAAGTTTTTAATGTTTTAGGATCGGTTTTATATAATTGATTAAAATTGCAATACACTATTGCATCATCTGGCAAACCATATTGAGATCTTGTAGTTATAACAACTTTATCACAAATTTTTTCTCCACTTGCTATTTTAGAATCAAATGTCAACACTGATAATCCATTTAATATAGATATATTATCGATATTCATCTGAAAAGTAGATTTAAAATAAATTAACGCATCTGCTGTGTTTCCAAAAGTATTTAATCGAACGGTTTTACCTGTATTTGGTTAGAGTCTGACGCAAATTCAAGGACACACTTAGGAATGTTAATAATTGTTTCTAATACTTCTATTGGTTCATAATTGTCGAAAACTAGTACTGTTTTTGTTTTATCAATACAACACTCATCCAATTCTTCTATATAATTAATTATTGCTACATTATCATTTAATACACTATCATTATTGGTCCTCAGTTTAAATCGATTCTTTAGATGTGGAAACATTTGCATATGATCGCCGACAAAGTATGTATATGGCATATAAGCAAACTTTTCAGTAAAATCGTTTTCAGCTTTCATTGGACATGAGACATTGTCACATATAATATAGTCCATATATGTGGCCCCGCTTGTACCTGGGTAGCCCAGCCACATTATTTGAATTGGCGCCGATTTCAAAGCGAAAATTTCATTTCTTGAGCCTTTTGTATATCCATTCATATTCACTAATATATGAATACCATCGTTTTGTATTATATTTGCCGCCTCATCGTTAGACGTTATATTGGATATATCAATAAAATGTTCTGAGTCATTTTCTATTTTATTACGGAATGTTGAACCATCATTCGGATTTAACGCATAGCAAAAAATCTCTGTCTTTGAAGTATCATGAAGCCCGGGAATAGATTGCATTAAATGTGATGTCGGGTGATTACCGAAATCGCTACTTACGTAACCGATGCGTAAACGGTTATTGTCTGTTGTAATAAAATTATTTGCCTTGGTAAACCCCCTTACCTTTTCTATATATAATCTTGCATGCCTTGCAGCAATTTCTTTTCTACATTGATTAGTTAACGGATATAATATGGAATGATGTGGGTGTACTGACGTTAATTTATCGCTTTTTAACTGCTCTTCAACAATTTTTATTACTGTCCTCATCCGTTGCTCGTAATCATCCCAATCACAGATTATTTGAAGGCAATGTGTTAAGTTACAATAAGCATCAGGAAAATCTTCTCTAATCACAAGAGCATTTTGATAGGATTTTATAGCTTCAATTATATCACCTATGTCTTTGTAAATACTGGCTAAATTACAATGCGCATCAGCAAATAAAGGATTAATTTCTATTGCTTTTTTAAAACATATGATAGCTCCTTGGGTCTGTTGTAACTCCCTGAACGTGTTTCCCATATTACTGTAGGCATCAGCAAACTTCGGTTGAATAGCAATAGCTTCTTGATAATGCATTAACGCCTCGCCGTGTTTACCTGAAATCGATTAATCAAAGTGCTTAGTATGGCTGAGTGCGCCTCTAATTAGTGAACTGTTATCGATTATTGGCGACATCCATTTAGTCTTGTCAAACAAACGTAAAATAACATTTCGCAGGGCTAATATTTATAGGTTTTTAAATCATATTTTGTTGTTGCACAACTAAAATATATAACCGTCGCAAGTTAATCTATTATAATAATAATGTAAAAAGGTCAAACTCGCTGAGCTCGCATGTTTAAACATTTATTACATTAATTATTCCTTTACAAGGTTAAAACCTACACAATCGTGTTAAACCAATGTTAACTTTAAAAAAGAAAAAAATACCTTGTTGCTGTAAAAGCGATGCGAGATTACTATGTGTAACTGCAAAGTCAGGGAAAACTTCCAAAGCCTTTGTGTATAAATTTGTTGCTTCTTCTACTTTTCCCTGTTCTCTCTTTACATTTCCAAGATTATTGAGTGAGTCGACGTGCGTGGGACACAAAATCAATGCCTTCGTGTAGCATTCCTCAGCCTCAATCACGAGACCTTTTTCTTTGAGGGCATTAGCTAAATTGCAGTAGGCGTCAGGAAAATTCGGATGAAGCTCAATAGCTTTTCTATATGTTTCTATAGCGAGATCTATGAAGCCTTGTTTATAGTATAAACATGCCAGATTCCCGTGTATGATACCATTGTTTGGCGTTAACTTCAAAGATTGAAGATATACTGCTACCGCTCTGGAATTATAAACAAATTTTACATGATTTGATTTGTTAGTATTAACAAGTGTCAGGTTAGGCGCGAAGCACGTATTTTATATTTAGAATTGATCTAAATAGATCAATTTTCTTTTACAAATTTTAAATCTATTTGTTTTTTTTATCTATGCGTAGTTACGTCATAAATATTGAATTGCTTTAGTTATTATTAAGATTGATTTATTAAACAGACATGAGTAAGAAATAGATATACTAACTTTAATTAATTATTCCTTAACGCAACATAAGAGTAGGTACTACTTTAAAATACATACAAATTAAAATAATATTCTATTCGGTTTGGCTCATAAAACATCCGAAAATCTGATGCAGAAATAGTCATCATTCAGAGTTAACGGGACTTAAAATGTGCAAATTTATAATCTTTAACATCTAAATATCTGACAGCTTAAAGTAAAAATACTCTGTTAATAAAATCTTAAAGCGATAAGAATCAAGTAATAACTGTTGTAATTAAATTATTAATTTTACTTTTCCTGACATAAATAAAACAATTAAATACAAATAACTTTTATAGCTATTTTTTTAACAATAATCCACCGGACATTAGTGACATTAATGACAAAAGAAAATCAAGGTAGGTATTATTTAAATATACATTTTTAATACAATTTGAAGTTATCAAACTCTCGAATAATGTTTATGTCATAAAAAAACATTATACTGTCAACATAGGTGCTGTTGAATATTTGAATAATTTTCTTGCTTGATCAATTTTAGCATTTACGAAAGACGGCTGATTAGCATTAAATATGTATGAAATCGTGTCTACAGTATCGTATGACATTACCAACAGCTTTTATTGAATAATGTATAAGTCTTAACCTGAAAAAGGCTTGAATTATTATTCTACATGTTTGTCATAATAAATTCGATAGACTTCGTAACATATTTTTTATTGAATTAGCTTTAGGTGGACATATATACGTATATTAATAGCATCAAAATATTGATTGGTATTAGTCCCTTTAAAGTTTAGTTTTTTAAGAATTTATTAAATACTATTTTTAATCGGAAAATTCACCGTTTACTATTCGGATTTTTTTCAATTTAACATTATGTTTCAATTGAATTAAATAATAAAATAAAAGGTAAAATAACTCTCAACAGTAGGTTACATTGAATCTCTTTCAGTAACTAATTAATAACATATTAAGGACTAGTATTAGGAAATAATAAGATCTCTATAAAATACCTTTTAATCTTGTTTTTAATCCAGTCGACGCAGCCGCCCAACTCGGACGTTTGGGCTGCAAGTTTGGGCGGCGCGATATTGATGACAGTATATACGACGACGCATTGATAATCCATAATTTGGTCATGTCCAGCGGTTACTGAGTAACTGGACGTCTCGTCTCAGCCAGCGTCACAAGCGACGCGCACGCGCCGATGCCAATTCCTCGCGACGCACGCCGTGACCTTGACGCACGTATGTTGTGGTAACGTTTATTTTTCATTTCCCATGATATTTTTAATTATTCGAAATAATTAAGCATTGCGATTCAAGGGCACAGGTGACATTTATAGTTCTCTATAATTAATTTTAATGGTAGCAAGGCGTGGTGTTATAATTCATTTAATGTTTATTTTCACAAATTAGTTATATTTAACTGAATATTATTTCAGCGTACTCTTACAAAACCCTTATGACCAAATAAACAGATTTAAGAAAATAGTTTTAATTGAGATGGTATAGTATGAAAAAACTGATAGAAATAACACTACAATTATTATAAAATCTAAACGTCTTAAAATTAAAATAATACTTAAACGAAAATGACAATTAAAATGTAAAATTCAATAGTAGTAAATAAAGATATAAAATACAAGTTTTAATATAGCATTTTAAAGTATATAATATAAGTTTTAAACTGTAAGTTTCCGCAAGTAACTTTCGCTTTTAAAATCTATTGTTAAACCCTTTAAACTATTTACAACATTATAATAGCATATTTCAATCATGTGAACGTGGTAATAAACTTTAAAACTGTCGTAAAATAGTTACGTGGATATAAAAGCGTAAATGTACCCGAATATTGTATGTAATGGGAACGGTGCTTCGCGACGAACACTAAATGCTACTGCTGTTGACTAAGAACGATGTTGCCAGCCTCAATGTCACACACATTCCCAATTCTTGTCAAAACATTTTCCGCTCAAACAAGGGTTATACGTGCAAATTAAAGTTCAGAAATAACCTATTTTGAGGTCAATGAATTGATTAATAAGTAAAATAACAAGTTTTAGTATACACAACATATTATGGAACTAAACAAGACTTTCATTAATTATATTATTTATATACATTATATACTTACCACAAAGTGTTCCATTTTTATTTTAGGGCAACACTCGAAGCGCACTACAAGCTTTTAGAATTATCCCTACAAGTATACCCTTCACGGCTGTAGTCTTCGGATTTGTATCGTATTTCCAATTTGAACTTTATTGCCACTACGTAGAACCTAATTTGCACAATCAAAAGAAATTATTAAAACTAGACATTTAGCTTTGGAAATCTGATTTGAAACTGCTGAAACTGCAACGTACTTAAGGTTGGCTGAAGTGCTCTCTTCATCAGATTCAAAAGGCATTTAGTCGCTTATTTCCCACTGAATGAGGCACCATTAGACAGTTAAACTTAACTTTCATAATCATTGAAAATGTTTTGAATACAATTTTAATTTTGAATTGTACTTTTTAGTTTCTCATGGATTTTTCAGATTGTGAAAATAAACCGTCTAATTTGTTCTGGATTTTATCCAAACGTCTAAAGCTTTGATCTTCGTCTGAAGTAAAATTAAACAGCTAACGTTCCAAATGTTCATTTGTAATAATTAGACTATACTGTAGCTTTTCATAATTTTAATATTTAATTTAATAATTGTTTTAGACATTCCTTAAATATTTGTCCCATTTTTTAAAATAATCTTAATTATAATGATCACGATAACGAATAGGAAAGTACAATTTTAGTCTTTCTTTCTTTTTAAATTTTTCTTTGTAATTTTTTAATACTAAAAATATCTTTAATGGTAGGGGAGCCCACGATGCTAAATGGGGATTTACTCGAGCGTCGTAGAGACCTATTGGGATGCAAAGCTTAGATAAAAAGAAGAAAAAAATGTTATATGATAAATTCCTTTTCATCGGTGGGGGAAGCGGCTATAGATAGTTAAATATGTAAAAAAAAACTGTTGCATGGACATCCTCGAGCGCGTCAGATATTGATAGCATCTATGCCCTACGTATTTTTAATAATGTACGTATGTTAATCTGATCGTTTGCATGATGCGGGTGGTTGTATTTAAGGGTTGAAAATTAAAAAAAAAAAAAAATTATCGAGCGCGTCTGATTTTCTAAGGGAGTGTTAAGTGCACCAAAAAAAAGCTCTCATTCACTAATCTGACGATTTCGATGGGACGCAAACCCACAGCCATTTTCTTAATTTGCAAAAAAAAAATCGCAATTTTGAAATACTCAAGCGCGTCAGATTAAGATATATGTGGTTCATCTTTATGTTCTAAACGTACTGTCTCATAATCTGACGATTATCTAGAGGGATTCGCCTGATCTGCCAAAAAAAAAATAGAAAAACGGTTCACCTAAAGGGCCATCCCTGCAACTTCCCGCTAATTCCATTCCTGGGCGCTTAAAATTGATATTTTGAGCTCGCTGAGTTCAAAGAAATAACATTTCTATGCATTTGAGCTCTCCCAGCTCGAAAGTCTGATAGAAGTTTCATAGAACACTATTTTTGGAATTTTCAAACCGCAATAACTTTTGAATGGATCAAGCAATTTTCACGCGGTTGGCGGCATTCGACGCAGTTTTATCATCCTCATAAATAATTTTGCAATTTTAATTGATCGAACCACAAATTTCGGGGTAATCCCGAAAAAACACTTTTTCGGGTTTCTTTCGTGTACGATATCTCTCGAACGAATCAACCGCTTTTGACCAGCTTGGTGGCGATCGACGTGGTTTTTCAAGCTCAAAGGCGGATTAGTTTTTGAAGTTGATTGATAAAGAAACCACTTTAAAAAAAAATATTTCTTATTTTTTTAAGATTTTTCAAAATTTCTCAAAATCTATCGGTCCGAATCGGTTCAAATTCACAGGAAATGTAATTTTGAGGGAAATATTTAGAACGCCGTTTAGTAGATTCCGATCGGTTTAAGGAAATGTAGGCATCACGCAGCTGCACGCATTTAACTTTATCGACGAATTTTTGTTATTTCGGCTTGCGGAAATCGTCAGATTATATATTTTTCATTATTCTTGAATTATTTCCTTCAAAATAAAAAAAAAATTAGCTACGCTCGAGAATGTCGAGATGACGTTTTTTTTTACAACTTTGTTGCCCTCCCCTTTTTTTCCGTCACTCTCAAATTGTCAGATTAGTGGAATATACACTTTTTAGGATGTAATTAACTCACCCTACCTTAATCTGACGCGCTCGGGAATTTCTGATGGTCAATTTTTTTTTACTAAACTGATCCTGTCTCCTTCACGTGCGGCTTTATATATGAGCCTCATATTTTGTGGAGGTACTTAACCGGGTACAAGATATCCCCCTATATATTAATCTGCCGCGCTTTAGTAAATCCCGAAATCCCCTCTTGGGCTCCCCTACCATAATACATAAAAACAATTACTTATTGCGATTTATCAGAAGTCAAAATAATAAGACATTAAGTATACATTTAAAAAAAAAGAACCACAAATATATCTTATATATTTATAGAATTGTCTGCGTTTCATTATTCAGTGAATCAAATGTAAAAGCACGGTTTTTGGGTTGATATCACCACGGTCCCTCTGGGATATATCTGGGATATTAATCAGAGCAGAGGCTCTGCTTACTCAGGTACTGTTGATTTACATTACACACATTTTATTCCCTGAGTAATTAAACATAGACATTTCTATAAATATTCTTACATACACGTAAGAACGATATTTTATTATAGAACTGCCTAAAATAGACTATTAGGTTATGGATAGGATCGAAAAAAAGTGATTGAAGGAAAAAGTGTGTGATGAAATTTAATCCAAGACATTTCTCTACAATGATCGAATAGTCTATAGGACAACTCAAGTAAATAAAGTAAAGACTTTTCAGGATGATTTTTTTACTTTTATTTTTGTTTCAGATACCTTAGCACAAATCCGGCGGGTGTCAGGCACAGAAAGCTAACCTACTTGCCTATTAGAAAACAACAAATGATAACGAAAAAGATATTGAAATCTGAGGCCCAGATTAAAAGGTTGTAGTTGTTATTTTTCTACACGAATTCTATTCAAACAAACGACGGATCGATACTTCGTTACTGTTTCATTACGACAACCGTTTTTCGTGCATCACAATAGATTTTTTTACAAAGTGCGTTTAAATTGAGATCATAGTAGGTATCTTAGCAAGGAAAATATGAACAAAATCGCTAAACTCATACACTTTATGAGTCAAATAATTTGTATAAATACAAGAAGCCAAAGATGATTAATAATAGAACAGTGTGTAGCCTTTGTTTAACAAGAATAACTCACTTTAATAAGAAACAAAAGAAGTATACTATCATTATCCGTAGACAAAGGCAAATAGATCTGTTAACACGCCCGCGCCAATAGTATCTTAATAGTAGCCTAATATTAACTGTAACATCTAATACATTTTCCATGTACGTTCATTACTTCTGACAAGTGACAAAGGTGGAGTACCTGCGATAGCTGACCTACTAACCCACCCCACAAATTAGTTACATCAGTGGAATAATCTCATATAATATTTATAGACGATTCCACTTTAGAAAATATTTTGGTGAAGTTATTGATATTTGTTTTTCTGTGGTTATCATTTATTTAAATGTAAATAAATCTCTTCAAGTACGTGCTTATATTGTTGCTAGACCTTGGAAAAAGTGCTGGTACCGTCAAAACTGTCCGGTCGTGATTCGGTTTGAAGCCGCGTTACTCTGTGCAAATTATTCTATTTTACAACTAAAACCTAACGGGCTTTCAATCCCACTGTCTATTATACTGTGCCCGGACTAGATCCCCTCTGTTTACTTAAATACTAAGGACAAATAAGTTTTAATGGAACCATTCTCGTGATTATTCTGTGAATAAGTAGCTATTTTCGTCTCCGATTCACGGATAGTTCAATGAATGAAGAAAAGTTTTGCCTTTGTTTTATATACGGTTTATTGCGTCAAGGAGGATCACACAAAGTTTAATGTTTATGGATGAAACGGTATAGAATCCTGCATGAGACACGCGCATTGACTTGACTGATATAGATAGTTTTACACACAAAATCTGTGTTATAATTCAAGCGCAACTTTTGGATATTTTTCTTCTTCTGGTGCTACTTTATTCCTAAAGGTTGGCTTTTATTACCGGGTGGAATTGCCCGGTATCTTGCGCTAGTCTAAACAGCTCTTCGGCGGGTTTGATGCTGATCCGTTCCGCGTCCACAACTTATACCTTCTACCATCTCTGCCGATGGATTTTTATGAGCTTGCAACAAGTCGTATCGATGATGACGCAAAACGTGACCGAGATGTGCGACTTTTCGTATTTTAACAGTCTGCATAAACTGTCGTGTCAACCCAATTCGTTGAAGGACTCTTTCATTCGTCATTCTTTGGATCCAGCTGAAGATAATATTTTTGAGAATATGTTTCTTATGTACATGTTACAGAGCAGTGTTGGCCTACTGGCTTCGGTGTGCGACTCTCATCCCTGAGGTCGTAGGTTCGATCCCCGGCTGTGCACCAATGGACTTTCTTTCTATGTACGCATTTAACATTTGCTTGAACGGTGAAGGAAAACATCGTGAGGAAACCGACATGTCTTAGACCCAAATAGTCGACGGCGTGTGTCAGGCACTCGAGGCTGATCACCTTCTTGCCTATAAGATTTAACAGTAATTATGAAATCCTAGAGAGGTTGCAGCGCCGCTGATTTTTTTTTGTACATATAACATATCTCGATAAGAAGAGGTAGATTTTTCTTAGTATCTCAGGATTTCTTTGTAAAAATTCAACCAATTCTAAATAATTTAAAAACTGGCTTGTGAGCCGTGCCGATTTGCTCAATTCGTGTCATAATGTTATAATGCGAAATAAGAAAGTAGGGTTAATGTTTTCGTTATCAACCAGTCTTGATGATGGAACGAAACTGGTTCTAAATACCAAAGTCCCTGTTTATACATTATATTTATTTACTGTCATTTATTAATCACGTTTATAGAAAGCTAGTTTAAAAGTTTTGGATTAGTTTGTAAGACATAGTTTCACTAGCGTAGTTTCAGTTGTAACTTAATAATTGTCTTTCCAATTTCTAACTCGTCCAGCTTATTTAAGTCAATGTCAAACGCGCTTTATAAAAAAAATTAATACCTTGAGCACTTTTAATGAGAGTTCTTTTCACTTTTATCTCAGCCATAGTGGGGAATATATATTCAGCCACTTTTAAATATGAAACGTGAAAGTAGTTAATGGAATTTAAAAATACCACTTTTCATTTAATAAAATTATATATTTTTTAATTAGGTATTTATTTAGGCTCTAAGTAAGCTAAGTAGTTAATAATACCTTAAGCTGTTACGAGATTTATCGTGATTGTGCACTTATAATATCAACACAATAATTAGCATTATTATCATAATTCGTTAATGTAATTATATAGTTGTTTCCGTTAATTTCCAATCTGTCCGTAATTTTCCACTCTCTCCTGACGACCGATGATAAAATTTAGTCGAAGGTAATAATCAGAAAATATCTTTGGGACCCTGTCCGTGATATATGGGAAAGAGAAGTTTGCATTAACAGTCGTCACTCTTTTATAAATATTGAGTAGGGAGAGTGTAAAACGAAAGACGCAACATGAATCGTTGTATTGTACTGGGTGTGGGACAAAATAAAAAATAAAAAAAATAAATCAGTGGCCTCAGATTTCTGAATCTGATTCATGATCATTTTTCAATGGCAAGTAGGTGATCAGCCTCCTGTGCCTGCCACACGCCGCCGACTTTTTGGGTCTAAAACATGTCGGTTTCCTCACGATGTTTTCCTTCGCCGTTCGAGTAAATGGTAAATGCGCACATAGAAAGAAAGTCCATTGGTGCACAGCCGGGGATCGAACCTACGACCTGAAAATATTATGACATAATATGTCGCTTGTTAAGTTGTTAACGCGCATTAGACTAGAGATGATGTGGGCTCAATCACGATTGAACGAAACATCTCATTGTTTTGTTTTAGTTTTATAATTTTACCATTCATTTCGGTCCTTAGATTCACCTGATGTACTAGTAAGTAAAGATATAATTTAGTAGTTACCGAATGAATACGATACCGGTTTTCAGGAGCGGATTATATCTTTCAGTATAAACAGATATATAAATAAAAGAAAAATGCGTTATATGTTTTGGCATCCTAACATCTAAGGAAAATTAATGTTTTGTTGAAAAGTTTATCTTGCAAGATCCATATAAATTTCATGACTTGCTTAATAAAAGGAAGCGGATTTCTATCCAGGCCAAACCTTTAAATAGTTAGCGTCATCTAATATCACCTTGTATATCAAACACTTTCTTAGGAAAAATTGCTTAGCTTAAAACAAACAGTTTATTCCATTTTCGAAGAAGGCATAGACACACACACATACGACTGAATTAAACCAAGTGCTATATCGCAAAAAGAGGGAAAAATAATTATTTAACGATATAAATAGCTAAATGTGTGGATATTTTCTGACGTTTACGTGTATTTTGATGGGTTTCGACACAACGAGGTTGTTTTAGGTCCGGTTTTAGTCATGAGATCATAACGTTGACCTGCTTTTAATTGGCGAGAAATAGAAGGTCAGTTCAATTATTTGATTTAATTGATTGGACCTCAGATTTGTCATTGAATAGTTGTTACCATAATTCGATATATTACCAAAGATAATTCTTTTGTATTCCAGAAAAGAGAAGCGACATCTGTCTGGAACATGTACAACCCTCCTGAATAACTTTACATAGATCTCTTTTTAAAGACGCAGATATTAGTTTGATTTTCATACCGAACCATGTTATCTACGCCTAGTTTTATAAACTGCCTTGAGACATAATTTTTTTTTTAAAATTAAAAAGCCAAAATCTGAACATGACCTTGATAATCACAGGTTCTTAATTTAATTATTTTTATTTTTTTGATCTGGCCTAACTTAAGACTAATAAGTAATTTAAGATTTTTTTTAACATAAGAAAGTGTCCAATAACACTACTTACAGTCTCTATTAAAGGGAAGACACTCTGTTGTTTTGTTCTATTTTATCACTCACTGTTTAGCACTTTTTTTTGTATGGTCTGGCACGATTTGTGTATTAGCCAGCGTCAAGTATAGGATTTTTATAATTCGTGCTAGTCTAGTGCTATAAATTCGACCGTGTCCTCCATGTGCGGTTTACGCACTCGCCCGGTACCGCACAACCCTCCCAAAGGCCGAGAACAAATTTAAATTAAATTAAAACTTGCCCTCGAACCGGGAATCGAACCCGGTACCCCTCACCTAGCTGCCACTTAATAAGACCGCTAGGCTATGACCCCTATTTAGCACTTATTATTATTAATACTTATTTTTTTGACATAATGTAGAACTTAATCTTCTTTTACGAAAAAACGCTGCAGTCATGGTAAATAATAAAACAAATACTTCCTATTATCTATGTTATTAGTGTAAATATTGACCAGCTATGCCGAACAAGTATAAAAGAAATATGTAACTAAGTATGTGATAATAAGGAAACAGACAATAAAAATTATAAGAAATTCTATGAACTAGGGTTTTATTAAACTTTGTCGTTTTAATTGACGCTAAATTAATGAAACAGGTGTCAATCACAGTAGGTATATATTTACTACTCGTACGAGTAACATATTTGAATGGTATTTAGATATTAAAGCTGGAAGTTAATCTGTGGTTTAGAATAAGTATAAAATGTTTATCTAGCCGCTAATTCCAGTATTGTTTACATAATATATAGAAATTTACAAGAAAAAGTAGAATACATGAAAAGACAATTTCCTAATAAGACTTTGATTAAATTTCTGTGTGTTATAAATTATTTTTATAGACAGACATCGATTAACTCTGTATTATCGTAGTTAAATGTATTGCGAATTAGGTGGAAATATTAAAATTTTATATTTTTCTTGGTTTAAAAATTTAAGTCATACTTTTGAATAAAAGGCATTGCTTAATTGCTTACCGTCAGGTAATAAATAAATAATACGACTCATTCTGAGTTCGGCAAATAAAACCCGCCAATAAAATTAATTGTTTCATAGAAAGATATCAACAATATATAAACGTGACAACTTTCGTTTATGTATTATACTCATTCACAACGGACCAAAACAAGTAGTAAAATAATTTTAACTATAATTAAATTCATACTTCCAAATGCGAGGTATAATTTCCACCATCTGTTTTATCGGTAGTAAAATTTTTCAATGTCTTATCTATTAATAAACCACAACATCAGTTGCCAACGTTCATACAATTTTGACAGAAACTCAAGTGGATATAATTAAATTGAAGAACCACTGCCAAGGATCGTCATTACACGTGATTTTTTAACCCTTATAGTCATAAAACCAAGGTTAGACGCTTACGGACATTACGTAACATCAAATAATTTAATTTATATCGAAATCTCAAACTCGTTTCGCGTTGGTTTTATTGACATTTTTCTACATAATACTTACGTAGTCGAAATCCAGTACGTTTCTCATATACAGGAGTCAAACGTAGCGTCACATCTCCTTTCTAATTATTATTCTGTAACTTCCAATACCGACAGCGATTCCAAGGTTGCATCTTATCTATCAGTAAAGCTTTGATAGCCAGAGCTTTATGGTTAGTACTATGTCAAAGTTTCATATAAAAACTTACAAAGTGTTAGCACTACGTTAGTTGTTGTACAATGGAAATGAAGCATCGCGAGAAAATCAGCTTGCGTAAAAAGAAAAAATACGAACAAAACAAATGTAAAATGTGATCAAAACTGAACATAATATGTCATACAATATATATTTAATTATAAAAATAATAATTGCTTGTAATAAATTGTAATTTTTATTTCAAAAGATGAATTTATAGATTAGTTAATAAATGTTATTCTTTTGATATTGTTAAAATATAATTGCCAAGAATAAATAATTTTAATATGGCCTCATTTAACTTTCGTCGGTTTAGTTATAAAAATTGATTGGAAGGAAGCCAACTGCTGTGGAAATATCAGCGTTTATAATGACTAACATCTTAAGGGCTTTCACAATAATTTTTAAATATATGACTTCAAATGTTATAATTTGTTAATAGACATATGTCTTTTGTCCTAGAAATATATATAATTTAAATTAATATAAAAAAGAAGATTAATTATTTGTTGTATTCGAACAGTGTGGGCCTTATGGCTCCGGCACCAATGGATTTTCTTTCTATGTGCAAATTTAAAATTCGCTCAAACGGTGAAGGAAAACATCGTTAGGAAACTGGCTTGCCTTAAACTTAAAAAATCGACGGCGTGTGTCAGACACAGGAGGCTGATCACATACTTGCTTATTAGCTTGACAAATGATCATGAACCAGATACAGAAATCTAACGCCCAGACCTAAAAAGGTTGTAGTGCCACTGATTTATTTTTATTTATTGTATTCAATACGATACACACGTTAATGTCACCAAGGAGTTTATATTTTCTCGGAAAAACGGAGCGCCCAATTGTATTGTTTATTATTTATGGCATAATGCAATTTATGACTTATAAGTTAATTATAAAGGAGTGTATGAAATTAGGGAGCCTGATATAGGAAGTCTGTTCAAACTAATTGAGATTACTCATACTTTGAAATATTTGTCTATTCAAAGATTTAAAGAGATTTGGTCATAGCATACTGTTATCGCATTTGTCCAAAACGATTCCTTCAACGTCCACGCAGAGGAAAATAGACGCTATCAATTCTCGGTGTGTTTACATCAAAACCTTCACTAGTATTTGTTTATAGATGCGGTTCTAGCCATTATATTTGACACTGAAACTTTAATATCTCTATGTACGTCATTCGACAATTTTATACACAAATATAACATAGAATATAATACAAGACTTAAGAACAAGAAGTTCATAGATAGAACGCTAAAAAGGCTTTGTACGACATAAATCAACTGTTAATTCGTCGTTAAGAGTACAAAATACGATCCAAGGGCCTTCTATAATTATGATTTATATAATAAAATATCAAGTGTTAACGATCAACCTTTTCGTTCATATTAAAATGAAAATTATATTTTATTAGGGTAGGCCGTTCATGACAAAATTTATCTTACGAGTATAACATATTTGAATCTGTTAAATCTTTTGGCCACCTAATGTCAGACAATGTACTGTGTAATATTTATTAAAACTAATACTATTATAATGCTTCAGTGATACTAAAATACTTAATTATTTAACATTCGCTCTAACGGTGAAGAAAAACATCGTGAGGAAATCGGCTTGCCTTAGACCCAAAAAGTCGACGGCCTATGTCAGGCACAGGAGGCTGATCACTTACATCTCTATTATATGTAGATTGACAAATGATCATGAAACTGATATTTTCGCCACTTTAAAATTTGTTTTACTTTAAAATTACTTCCGTGCACAGCCAGAGTTGGAACCTACGAGCTCAGCAACTAGGCTAAGCCTCTCAAACACAATATGAAACGCAGTTAATTGACATCACAATAATTTGTTTTGGGTCGCAGAATCATAAAAAAGGGTGAGTTGAAAACTACACACATAATCAAGATAGTTTCTGTCGGAATAGAAAACAAATCTAACACAGGTGTATTACGTAAACTATTTTAGTATTGTCTAGCGATGTGTATTTTAAATTTTTGGCCAAATTCCATAGACGCTCGGATATGTGACCCTATTCTATTTATTAGTTATATCTAAGGATTAGCAAAACTAAATTTAGTTTGTTTTATTAAACATACACACACCTAACCCTTTACACCGCAGGGGGTTTAGTCAAGATGCCTTAACCCCCTGGCCTCCTCCACAAAAATCCTAAACTGGTCTCGATCTTTCCATTTCGTATACTTTCCCATCACTCTTAAGACGTCTTCTTCGATGCAATATTTCCATATCTTCCTGGGTCTATCTCTGTTTTTTCAGCTGTAAGCTGTTTATAGTTATAAATTTTTAATCACGTTTTTTATAAACTTATTTCAGCGCCATCTATGTGTTCCTGTTTAAATTAAGAACAACTCGCAACTCGAACGGCATTTTGCACAAATTCAGTCACTGATGACGGTTTTAATAATACGGATGGTAAATAAAACTAATACATATAGTTCAATTTATATTTGCCTTAACTTTTACAAATATTATATCGTAAGACATTTATCTTTACATAAATATTATTTAATAAACCACATCTACATAATAACAATTTGATTATAATTTAAATGGAAACAGCTAGATTCATATACGATATTAAAATATATTATGTAATATTTATATAAAATAAATACTATTTTAGAGCATATTATTACACTATTTATCGCTACACGTATACAGAGTAGGTAACCAACAAGAAAGAATAATTACTAATTAGTATATTTTTGAGTACATTTGTATAATAATATTTGTTAACTACACGATCTAAAATTATTTAGGAAAATACATTGATGAATTTATATTTAAAATGTTATTACATATTATCTTTTTAAAAAACAAATAATTATTAAAATATAAAAGTTGGTTAATATTTTTATAATCCTACAAATGGGATAGAAAACAAAATTCTGACTAGGAACCCGTTTGTATGTACTAAATATCAATGAAATTTAAATTCACTAAATATATAAACGAAGGAAAAATTGTTTGAGTATGTAATAACTTTTTAACAGGTTATAAAATATTTAGATAAAATTTATTTGGAAGCATCGGACCTTGGAGACTGGCCGCGTTCAGAGTTAGGTGAACTTCCACCTGATGCACTTTGAGGGCTTCTATCATTAACCTGCAAGGCACATAAAAATACTAGACTGTTTTAAAACAAAAATCTAATGTCCACAACTTGTTACCTAATGCCGGCCATACACACTACGGTCTACCGGAGAGGTCTATCTTAACAACCTGCGCAGGCGACCGGAGCACACGCACACACGCACAGGTACACCGTACGGTGTCACTAGAAAGAATCGATTTTCGATCTTGCGCCGGTCGCCTGCGCAGGTTCAAAAACCTGTACAGGTCTAATCCCACACACATTCCGGTCTACCTGCGCAGGCATACCTGCACAGATTACCTCTCCGGTAGACCGTAGTGTGTATGGCCGGCATAATGGTTATTATCTTCTAAATATTATCAGTGCCGTGTCTTACTTACTTGCAACCCAGCATGGAGCATGTTAGCAATCGACTCAACGTTGAGAGTGGAATCTTGAGCTGAGATCTTCTTTATAGCAGAAGAAACTATGCAAATATCACCTCGAAGCTCACGAACTAAGGCAGTTATCTTCTGCGCATTGCTCAAGACTTCAACACTTTGAGTGTATGGATTGTAACGGACCCCAAATGGACGCTGGATACTTTCAGCAAAAGCCCTGGAATATTTTTGCATGACCATTTTGTAGTATTTTTTGTCAACAATAGAGTAAAGTTCACAAAAGAGAGTGCAACTTTAAATTAATTACAATCTAGCCTATCGGTACAATAATGATGGCTAGTAAGTAATATTATGTTGACTTAATTTTCTACAATACTAGTGAAAAGCTTAAACTAAGGTAATGTTCATTAACAGTTTTCTATAAAAAATTTTTTATTGAGAATAAGCTTGCCAACGCTTGGCACACTGAGACATTGGTAAAAACAAACACAAAATACAATTTTTAATGTGACAAGCACTTTAGGCAAACATGACATACATATAGAGATCATATAGAGATTATTAAACAAAACAAACATTACAAAAAAAACAAAACAATTACTTATCAAATAAAAAATTCTAATTACAAAAAACTAAACAAAAATCCATTTTATACTGTGAGGGGAGCAACTATGTATATAGAGACCTAGCTCGTTTATAAGAATGCTTAATCTGGACATAGGTGAGCTATAATGTTTTGATTATGTTCGCTGTTGTTTCCAGAAGTTGGCTTGCATTAGCATTCACCATTATTATGTTGAATAAGTATACTCGTAATAACCTTTTAACCATTTATTTATTTTAGCCATTTTCATGTATATTCTCTAAAGAATGGAATCAAATATTATTTCTGTGTTCGATCTCCGGTTGAGCAAAGGGCATTGAAAGATTTTAATTTAATGAACATCAACAAACCTCATCTTCTCTTTAGCTTCCTCAAACGAATCCGTGTAATAATATGCGTTTTGGTAAGCCGTGATAATGCATTCCTGATTCACGGTGACGTCTGGATCGAATCTCATAATCTTTTCAGGAGTAGATATCGCGTGCTGCAGCTCAGCCACTGATGACAAAAGACCGGCCCCATACACCCGGAATGTCCCATCAACTTGACGACACAGACCAAACTCAACCGTGAAGAAATATAGCTAGAAAGATACATTTCAATATTACCTTTGTGTAAGAGTTGCAGAGTTATACATATATTTGGGGTTGTTAAAGATAATACCATATTAAAATTGAAGATACAATTAATGAACGTTTATGAAAATTATAAATAAATATACTTCATTTAACTGATGTAAAAGCGTATTAGATAATTGAAATGATATTATGCTATACAAACGTGGTAAGCTTCCATGGACCGGTTATCTGTGATTGCATTAAGATGCCCCATTAAAGCAATTTATTACTGCAAATTTGGTACTTAAGATAAAAATCTTTATTACACAAATTAAAAAAGGATCTATAGTTATAAGAGAAAGCATTTAATGTATATTTATTTTTTGACGTTCATAAGTGTACATTGTGTTTAGTCCATTGAAATGTTACATTTGCTGAACTTTTGTTAGAGGACGCATCCGCGCGATAAAGGGGTGCAAAAAACACGTTTTTGGCTAATTCTCCTAAACTATCCATCGTAGATAAAATTTGTAAAGACACATTTTGTAGCAAATCGCTGTGCTTACAAATATGTCTATGTAACTTTTTATCATAAATCCAAAATTCATAAATTCAAATGTTCAGTTCGGCCCTCAAATTGTAACATTTCAATGGACTAGTTACCTATATAAATAAATGATTTTTGACTTTGTGCACTAGCCCCCACAGGATTCCCTGTGACGAGGGCAGCTTGTCTCTTTCATTTGACATTAATGCTTCTTCTTGTGTTTTCTTATTTTATTGATAAGTTTTATTCCAAATTACATTTAGAAAATAAACTTTCTCCTATAAAGACTATTAGTAATGTTCAATAGAAAAAAGTAAAACATACCGTTGCCAATTTATCGATGTCTTCATCGGAAGCACCGAGTGAAGCCAGTCCGAGTTCTTGTGAAAACTGGGCGAAACTTGGGTTTGCAAGTAGTGGCATGTGCCCAAGAAGCTCATGGCAGCAATCTCTAAAGTAAGATTATTTGTATTGTCATATTATTATATAAATTGATCATAATTCTCCAGTAATATGTGCCCATTACGCCGTACCCAATGCCTTCACTATGAGAGTAAAATACAAAATCATGGACAGTATTGTAAATAATAATAAATAAAGGATGTAATTAATTAATCATTGTAGTTATGTTAAATACAGAACATATATGTTTTATGCATCCGGCTGTCCATACTCGCCAAGGCGTGAAGAAACCAAAAGAAAATACCTACTCCCGTCTCGCCTTGCCCTCATATATATTTAGTTGCACACTGGCTGAATTCACAAGAATTGCATTATTTATAATCTATATATATAAAAATGTTATGCAAAACTTTTTGCACTAGATTGCACTGAAATTTTAGCATGATATAAAATACGCATCAAGGATTGTTATTATCAATTTTTTTTTGTTACTTTTTAATTATTTTCCACAAGTATTGCAAAATTAAACTTATATAAGATGTTTTCTTTGTTTTGTTTCTCATTTCTCAACCATTCAATCACAATGTGCCACAGTGAAGCGCGGCAGGAAACAGCTAGTTAGTTATAAAAAGGTTTAGGTTTTAAGTTTTTACTATTTATGTTTATATTATGTTTTAGTTTAGTTTTCTATTGTATTAGTATTAAGTTACTGTAAAAACAGGAAATATGGAAAATGAATAAATAAAGAAAATCTTGCTTTACTTTCAGTACCGTGTCGTAATAGTAGCTAGAGAAAAAGTTCTACCTAACGATGATTCAAACGAGTTTCCATGGTATCCTGATGATAGTCATAATATTAATTACTATTTGATTTTAGTTGTTTCGACTATGTATTTGCGTGTTGATCCCAACAGAATGTAAGTGCGTGCTCCTATTTCACCATGCCTCCTGCTGATTGATAGATGACAAATCTTTGTTTTTAATTTATTTTATTATTATTTATTACTTAACATGTCATGTGTAATGGTTGCAGCTCCTTACAAACGTTGTGTAAAACAAGAAACTTGGCGATTTAAAAGAGTGGCGGAGAGTTTATTGCCAGTTCTTTTTTTCCGTTCTACGCCCTTGTACAATGTGTTACCTAAATGATTTTTGACTCGACTTGAATAATTAAAATATTTCTTCTAAATAAAAATTCGAGGAACTTACGGCTCAGGTGTATAAAATGGATCAGACGAGTGTCTAATGTACTGTGTGCAGTGAAACACGCGAAATGCCAAACCGGAAAGAAAATCTCTCGCTGAAAGATATCCGGCAACCGGCCGGAGTGTGAATCCGGTTTTGCGCTTCAGAAACGTGCTCAAATCTTCAAGCTACAAGAATAATAATAGAACTTGTTTCAATGCATCTATAATTTTAATTTTTACCTAATTAATGGTTTTGCAATAGTGTACGTGGATGGATTATAATACTTAGGGTCTGTTTCACAATGTACGGATAAGTTCTACATAATTTCCAAATTAGCTATTTATTACTTATTGGTAGGATAAACACTATTGTTGCGTTTCACGACTGTCCGATAGCGCTATTCGTCACATAAAGTCCATCATAAGTTATGAGTCTGATGAAGTGTCAAATAGCAAAATTTATCTTCCAAATAATTTATGTGTTGCATAGTTATTTGGTACTTTATCCATACATTGTGAAACAGACCCTTAAAGAAATAAACAATGAAATTGTTAAGCATACAACATTTATGATTTGCTCAATATTTTTTAAATATTCTCAAGTAATTAAGTAGTACACGTAAGATTAAATGTTATAAAATTCTTCCTTATTGATAGTATAGCTTTTATATTTCCATATCCAAGGGCACCTTTCTTAATTTCCCTATTATATTTAAAGAAAAGGTACTAATACCTGAGGTATATTATCCTCCCTGTATCCACAATACTTGACAAGAAGCGGCCAGTTCTCCAAATATTCTTCACAGGCATGTTTTTGGTATAGCTTGTGTAGTTCACGGAATATAACGCCCCTGAGAATAATTAAAATGTACATTACTTATATTTTAAAATAACGTGTGCTTTGTCCTGCAATTTTACATGTTATTAGTTAAGAACTTATAACTTGAACTGTGAGGTTTATATAGAGAAAAATCATAGAAAAAACCTAAAAAATGGGTAGCATAGCAAAATGTACCTACTTAAAAGGTAGGCTAAGTAAAATCACATTCCAATTTTTTATCGGATAAAATATCCTTTATTTTATACACTTCCCATATGTGGATTCCAAAATTTACTCTTAATGCGAAATGTAACCCCTTTTTTTTAATATCGTGTCACAGTAATTGTTACCCAACTCCTCTAAAACAACTTGACCGATTTTTAAGTAGTTTTGATCGTGTACAATTTTAATAACCCTAATTAAGTTTAAAATACGTCTTTCAGTTTGGATATTAGTACTGTAATAATATTTATACGGCAAAACATTTGCCGGGTCAGCTAGTTCTATATCAATATATTGCAAGGATTTAAAAGGTAATTGGTACTCTCGATTTCAATTATTAAGCCTTCGTTCTATCGAGAATCCCCGACACCTCCTTAATCAAAGTCAAGGCCGTGTAGCGCGAATGTAGCAGTAACATCGGCATTATATTATAACACAAATATACAAGACATTATTAGGTCTTATGTACATTTGAACTTTATTTTATCTACAAATAAATGCGCATCCTATTGACAATGGGTTACATATGTGACCCGGCCCTTATTCGAATTAGATTATAAATATATCAAGGCATTTATATCTATATGGATTTTAATATGTGTGTACTTGATAATTGATCCTACACAAATACTAATCCTACATGTGACGACACTGAAGGAAAATGATACAAGAAATAGTTGCAGTCTGAGTGCAAAAAAATATTACTCAAATTTGCCTATTTTTAAACGCCGCGCCGGATGGATGAAAATGGAAAACGACAGACCAACTTTGGGTGGATTTTGAAGCTCAATTCCCTGTAAAAATATGTCAAAAGGAATATTGTAAAGAACGATAATAATTATTCGATAAGTATTTATACTCAAGTATTTTTTGTTTTAACCCACGTAGCACAAAGCTTAGAAATTTGCTTAACTTTATAACAAAATGTGTATGTGGCATTTGTAAATATATCATCCGAATGTTCATAGCTTAAAGCATATAATTTTCATTGTTTTATAAACGACTAGTAGACTCGGCCAAGCGTTGCTGTGGCTAAGATTTTTGTTATATTACATAGTAGTAAGCTATTCAAGAGAAACGGCAGGAGAACACCAATCTACCATGCTTTTTTGGTGGTTATGCCATTAAATTGTAGCTTATGTGAAACGTTGGTATTTATTTTGATAAGGATCAATACCTAGGTACGAATAAAGAGCCTTTTCTAGCGGTGGTATTTTAATAAAAAATAATAATAAAAGGACGCTTATTGTGACGTAACTATAAAAGATAGAGACATGCTATCGCGACATTTTTTATAGATAGTGATGTGTCCTGAAAAATTAAAATCCATCATTTAAGAATTTTTGAAATCGGTCCTGTAGTTTCGGAGCCTATTAAACAAAAAATCAAATCTTTCCTCTTTATAATATTAGTATAGACAGTATATAAATATAAAATAATCAAGTTTTGTTTCTTAGGATTTAAAAACATACATATATTAAGTGTAAACGGATTGAAGTTCGAGTTCACAAATAAGTTAGCGGTGTATCGCTCTTGGGAAACTAATTTATTGTTACACCACATCATTTGCCTCAGACTCAAGTTTGATTTACATCGGAAGCTGTTGAACATTTAAGTTTCATTATTAGTTCTCGGCACAGTCAACGCGAGATACATCTCGCAACAAATTATTATTTATTTAATTTCACAATTTAGTTAGCTTATAAAAGTTAATAATTTGAAAACAAATCTATAAAATAAAAATAGAATACGTTTATTATGGAACATAAGATACAGGTATCACTTATTCCACGTCATTAATAGTAAAAGTCTTCTTTAAGAAACAATGCGAAACCTTATGACTTGATCTAAACTTAAATGCAATACTAGAAAAAGTCTTTGCCTCAGATTTCTGAATCTGTTTCATGATCATTTATCAATCTAATAGGCAAGTAGGTGCCTGACACACGCCTTCGACTTTTTGGGTCTAAGACATGTCGGTTTCCTCACGATGATTCCTTCACCGTTCGAGCAAAAGTAAAATGCGCACATAGAAATAAAGTCCAGTGATGCACAGCTGGTGATTGAACCTACGACGCTATGTATGAGAGTAGCACGCTGAAGCCACTAGTACAACACTGCTCTACAACACAAGGAATGGAAATAATAATTGTTACTAGACCCCTAAATGAGAGTAAACTATCTCTTTTTTGTGTTAAGTAACGGTTAAAAAATGTAATTGATGCATTTTTATGTAATAAGTCCATTGTTTCTTACCTGCTCTTGTACTCTTTGTAATATCCAAATAATTAATCAGTGTAATATTATTGTATTGGTATATTTTTTAGTTGAAAGTTCTTAATGACAAATAAAATATCTTAAACCGTAAAAACACTGATGATTATAAACTATTGTTACTATTCAATCGACTTAGTAAAAGATTTAATAAAAAAAAAATACGTACCAAGTTTTTATCTCCACATCCGTGTATTGGACGCGAGGAATCGGGTGTCCGCTAGGAATTAAAAATGACGTTTAATATTAACATAATTATGACGATAATACACATAGCTAACTTACTATTTATAATTATTTGCAATTGCTGCAAATTGTTCTCTTCTCTTCCGGTAAACAGGATCCTTGAAGCCAGGGTGATCAGCATCCAGCTCGGAGCCATACATCAACACGTTCTGAGCCCGATCTAAGTCCGCAATCTTTCGGGGAAACCAAGGCATTTCACCAAAATCTATAAAACATGTTAACTGATGTTTTATTTAATTTGTCTGTGGTAAAAAGGCTAGTTTTGGCTGTCATGTTAGTTGAATTTGAAGATTTTTTTGTTAGAACATCTTCGATTATAAAAGAAATAGGGTAAAAGTGATTGTTTTCAAGAAAAATGACACACTCTAAATGTTCTTTCTTAGTTAGTCTGTGGAAAAGACGCTAGTTTTGGCTGTCATTTAAATTTGAATTTGAAGATTTTTTTTTGTTAGAACATCATCGATTATAAAAGAAATAGGGTAATTAAAGTTATTGTTTTCAAGAAAAATAACAAACTCTAAATGTTGTTTCTTAAAATGGATATTTCAGCAACACATTTGAGTATCATTTTATATATTTTGAAACAATGAATTCAAATGTTCTTAATTTTAATTTCTAATTTTTATTGTTTGTGATGTCTTATTTTATTTTATGTTTTCTTTAAGTATTGTTATTTTGTGTGTTTATGTGTGTGTGTTTTTGTTTGTAATAAATGTTATGTCTATGTCTATGTCTAAATGTCGGAATATAAAGCAATTGTATAATGACATTGACAGACACGCGCATCTTAGTGCAACTCATGTGTGCGTCAATTGGTTTTAAGAGGCACTAGAAATACCCTGCAAATTAGTGGAGTACAGTAGTTTTATCAGTATCTGTTAGAATAGCACATAGAAATCGTATTTCTAACAATGTAACAGCTAGCCGGGACAGCCTGGCTAATTGATTAAGTTAGCAACACAGGCTCAAGGAAGGAAATATATTTTGTGTACATTTATTACAACCCTATATGGTCTTAGCTGCTGGCTTCCTCGCAATATTCACCTTTAGCGTCGAAGCAAGTGATAGATGCGCATATAGAAAGAAAACTCACAGCACACAGCCGTGATTCAAACGAATGACCTCAAGGTTGAGAGTCGGACGCTTGGCTTTTCGTTTATTCGGCCTACCAGAAGAAAAAAATAAGGAAAGAGGAAGGAAGGAAGCATTTATCATATAGGATTTGACCACAAACAACTATTTTTCCATGCACAAACCATACACACGCGATGTTTGTGATGGAAATTATAGGCGCAACCGACTGTTATATGTTTCGATAACTCACCAAATGATGCAGCGGCTGAAAGCGGCGTTGGAGGGGGAAACTCCTCGCCAGTGTTCGACGACACCAATTCAAAATCTTGGACCTCTCTCTTCAACATACGCTTCAGTTGTTCCATTATTCTTGGATCGCATTCTACGTCAACTAATATATCGGACTGTAACAATTATTAAAGTGTATAATTCTAAACGTAAACAGTATAGTATGTGTTGCAATTGTTTTCTTTTTGGAATTAAACACTAAAAAGCAGTTAATAGAGCTGGTCTGTGTTCTAGGATCGACAGGCTTTCGTTGCACAACTTTGTGAGAGATTTTAATTTTGAAGGCTCTTTCTTTCTTATGTGTTTGAAAGTGACTCGACGAGCAATTGGTTCCATAAAGTGTTGTTGATCGTCAGATGCAATTTCAAATTGATATTTGAGTTGTGATCTGCGATTCGTTTGTAATTTAAAACAACCTTCATTATTGAGTGAAGAATTGAACTATGGCGCCTTTTATTTACACTTAAATGCAATACAAGTTTATAAGATTCAAATACATTAATTATGGAACGTGTCAAATTCTTTTTAGAAGTTATAGGGGTCAAGACAATAAATACTTTAAAAAAAATGTTTTTTTTTTAAATAAAAAAGGGGGGCAAACGAGCCTGCGGGACGCCTAAAAGAGCAGTCATCACAGCCCATAGACACCTATTTTTAGCGGGTGCGTTGCCGGCCTTTGAGAGAGGAGTGCACTCGAATTTTGAATAGTTGGAGGTCATATCTCTCAGGGAAGACCCCCGCCGGGAGTCGATTCCACAGTTCGGTAGTTCGCAAAAGAAAATGCCTTGTGAAACGGACTGAGGAACACTTCCAGCCATCAAGGTGTTGTGACGAAATTAAACGGAATCAAATAAATTTATTCTATGCAATATTCGCAAAAATACGGTACTAAAAAATCATACATAAAAAATCAATTTATAAACATATATCGAAATATAAGTGACGGGACATATTTAATTGATGTATATTTATGGAAACAAGTTAAAACTAAACAATTTTTTTTTTCATGATTTTCTCGAAATTTACAATGTGAATAAGTTAAATGTGACCTTTACGTGATTAAAATCGTTTTTTTTAATTCGCAACTATGGAGATATTTGATAGGTTTTAATTTACATATTGTTAAGTCGATTTTATGAAAAAAATATTATTTATAATATTAACGAACGAGCTAAACAGTCAGTCTTTTTTAATAATGCTAAAGATAATAATCTGTGATACCAGGCCTCATACATTGTAACAGGCTTAATTTCAGTTTTATTTTTGATATCAGATAAACCTTGCCTTTTTTTATAGAAATGTCAGAAAAACTTTTGCACTGCGATGTTTTATTTTAAGACGTGACTATATAAAAAATTGTTTGTACTATGTTGTGTCATCAATGCGCCCTCTCAATTTATCAACCAGATGTCATAATTGTTTTGCCAGGAATCAAATCCTAAACCTTAAAATTTACGCCAAGCGTTAATACCTAATCAAAAAGGATTAGGTAAATTATTAGACAACATATTTTAATTTAGATAGATATTATTATAAGCGCTGTGGGATTCGCCCCAAGATTTTTTCTTACTGGAACATAAGGTAACTTATTTGCCAATAAAAAAATATAATCTTAACAGTCATTTAGCAATGCGATGAATTTGCCAATGAGATATTTAATAATAAGAAAATATTTTAATATTTTATTTTACACTAATATTCGCAAATTGCCTGATCAAATTGAATTATAGAAACTTGGTATGTTTTAATCTTATTCAAAATTATAATAAACTTCATTTTAAGTTTTTTATAAGCAAATATTAAATATCCACTATTAATGTTTTAATATTGATTAATATCAAAAATTATATACGCGTCGTATATCTACTTTAAAAAGCGCGTAACTTTGATACGAAGCTTCATACAACTTTACAAAACTCAAAGATTTAACACAGAATAAAAACAACTTACCGCAGTAACTTCCGTAGCGGACTTTCTCGACTCAATATGAAGTACATTAATCCCCAGGTCTTGGAAAACCGTCAGTACTCTTACAAGACCGCCAACTTGATTGTTGATTGTAAATATGACTGAGATTCTTTCACCCTCCAAATTCTGTGGTGGATGAAGTTCACCAAGCTTGGGATGGTGTCCCTCATTCTTAACCTGCCAATCGGAACCGTTTCTATACAGCCATAGACCAAGTAATCCTTTTCCGGACCCGCTCATGATTAGTTTGACGAGTAAGGACGCCGGTGATTCACTGCGAGGAGTCCTTTAAAGCGTCCGTATATAAAGAGAAGAGGCGCGGGAGCTTTGCAGGAGGGTGGGTATATTTGATTGGCTGAATCAAGTATTTCACCGTAACTTGGAAAATCTTTCACATTGTTAAGTCACGGACACACTTTGCTTGTTATTTTTGATTGTTAGATTGTATTCGATTTAAATCGATAACAATCATTTATACGGGAGAAAAATGAAATTTTGCAGAATTAATATTTATGTACCTAAATCCATATGTATAAATAATAAATATATTTGTTCTATAAGTATTAGTTGTTAAGGCCTTTAGTTAAAAAAAAAACGTACTACAATAAATTGCTTAATATTTGCTTTTATTTCTTCGGAGACTCGTACAAAATAAACGGACCTAACAATTATTTATATCTTTTGTTTAATAGACAAAATATACTAAGATTAATATAACATACCAATCAGATATGACAGCTAAAATCGCATTGAGAATATGTCATATTTTTTGTTAATTAATGTAGAAAATTGTAGTTTGAATTTCTACGTCTACGATGTGTGACGGTGAATCGACTATGTAGTCAACATTACCTTTTGCATTTTGTGCAGCACGCATCTTTTAAGAAAATTTGACGACTAAAACGAGTGGCCCAGAGTTTCTTACAAATTCTTCTCGCCCGTTTTCAGTTCAAAACTATATTTTTTTAATTTTCCTATTGACATTGTTTGTACAATGTACATATTTCCTTCACGACTAAATTACATTTTGATTATTATTATATGCATTTTAGTCACAGAGTCAAAAATATTCTTTACCAGCCACTGAAAATTCCCCTTGTACTATTTATACAATAGCCACCCACCTCATGAATTGACGTCTTATAAACCTCGGGTTGCTGTATTTATTACCATTGTTTAGCGGAAAGAGGATCAATGTCATACATTACCGGACGCCCTTCGATGAGAATTCTTTTGAATTAGCTATTCCAACAATAGATAACCCGACGCGGATTATTTAATAGTTTGTACCCATAATGAGATGTTGGTATTAAAACATAATTTTTGGAAGACGCATTAGTAAAAAAACGATATACTGACATTTCCTTGGTAACAAATTACATAGTGATAGGTGAGAATATATCTTGATAATAATCCAGATACATGCAAAAAAATCAATAATTTCTGTAACCAATAATTTTAAATATAAGACCAAATATTTGGTCTACAGTGTATATGACACGTAGGCCTCTTCCAGCTCTCTACATTTATTGCTATCCCTTCCATTTCCTAAATCGTATTCTTTTAACATCTAGGGGCTGCCTGAGCTCCAGTAGTGAATCTTCTCCATCTCTCAAGACTTGTAAGGGTCCATCAGGTGCCCCATCGTCCATCGACCATCGTCATTTAAAACGGCTTATTTTCTTTAAAACATTTTCAACTTTCCAACTTTGTCTGCTCTAACGTGCTCCTTACCATTTCTCTTTGGCATACCTTTATGCATAGGTACCTATAATTTTACTTGAGTTAGTGTATTTGGTACAAATTAATTTGGATTTACTATGTCCGGCGATATTGTAACTTAAATCAACCTATAATAATAGTTGGATGTAAAACTAACGTATATCTTCATGATGGTATTAATACAATTTCACGGAGTTTCAAACAAAAAAAATAATTAAATATATTTAGTTATAGAATTGCACACTTAATCAAAATGCCTCCTCTGCCCTTAGCAACATTAACCGAATATTCCTGTTCTACTAACATTATCTTAATTACAGCCCATATGAAGATGACTATCAAATACCCGACGTCATTCACAACGTTACGTTAGTTAATGCTTCGTTAACGTTAAGAGATCAAATGGAGACTTACAATGACCCGTTAATTTTATGTCTCTGTGGCTCATTTGCTAAGTCTTAGATTTTAAGGCACTTATAATAGAAATATGAATTAGGTACGGTTACAGAATCATAATTTAGTGTGCCTATTTAAAATGTTGTTCTAGGAAGTTCTAGCAAGTATATACATATTGGAAAATGGGATAATGGGAAAGATCAGTAATACAATGGGCTAGAAGGCTCCGAAGAAGTATAGTAGTATTTACAAATAAAATTAGATTAATGGAAAATTTGGTATGAATCGAACCACTAGATCGCATAATGAAATATCAAAGGCAAGCAGGATTTCATGTGATGGTTTTTTTATGGGTATGCCGGCAGATGAAATGTCAGTTTGAAAGCATATGTATTATGGGAATTTAAAAAGTTGTGAAACAAATATATATGTGAGTACAACTTCACAATTATTATCAAGCAGTGTAATTGGAGAATATTGTATGCTAAGAGATAGAAACAACATGATTACACGTCTAATTGTCGATAACACAGATGACCTAAAAAATAATATCTATCCTCAACTTTAAATTAATATGGACATTCGAGAGTGCCTGGGAAGGGCATTATGGCACCGCCTAAGGATAGACAACCATATAATCGAACAACTCATGTCAGTCGTGGAGGGGATCTACCCCACAGTAGGACTGTTATGGACACCGAACTATTCACATTAAAACTTAGAGTTTATCAACTCTTTAGAATCAGGAGTCCATGTTAGTTGTTGTTCCAAGCCTATTGAATACAAATTACACATATGGGACACAACATTATAAACAATATAAGTATTACCAGAGAAATGCTTCGAATCCCCGTTTTCCAATAATTCGGACAGATTTTCCATTTCAGTTTAAAAGAGTATAGTTTCCACTGAAATCAACATTTTCAATTACAATAAAGAAAGCTCAAGGAGGGACGTTTTAAGTTTCAGATGTTTAGTTTAGGTTTTATATTTAAAAAAAACGTTTTGGCCATAATTCGCATAATATTTATGCATTGGCAATAGATGAATAAACTAAATATGTACTTAAAAATTTAGTAAAATAATGTCAATAGATTATTTTAATGTTTATTTATGAGTTTTAAGCGACCACCACACTCCATTACATATGAAAAACGAAGAACAGAACAATGATGAAAATAAAAAAAGGAGCGTCATGTCACAACAATTAAAATTATGCACATTTAAAGTAAGATCCCTGTCATTCAACACAAGACAATTAGATCTGAACATTGCATTAAGAAAATACAGAGCAAAAAAATTAGAAATGTAAAATATAGAGGAGGCTTTTACCCTAAAACCATACAATACTAGACCAAAAAAACCATAACTTATCCTAACACAACTAATACTGAAATTAAGAATAATAATCTATTCTTGTATGGATTCATTAATAAAGCTCTACTACTAATAATAATAATGTGTTTTATTTGCGATATAATTCGTCTAAAAAATAAAAACGCTACCGAAAGTCACTATTATATATACTACGACTTCGTTCGTGGCGAGTCTTAGGTATAAAAACATATTTGCTAATGAAAGTAATTTTTAAGTTATTACTTCCCCTATTGTACTACTAATACTATACAAATAATAATAGATATACAATGGTATGTTAAACTATGTATTCTGGCAAAAATTACTATGTAGAGTTTTATAAACTCAAAGTTCAATATAGTATAAATAACTCATATTAAGCTCTAGGGACTTTATATAAATAATTAAATCTGTTTATTATTATCTGGTATTTGACTGTATCATTCGCCGTGAAGCTCTCAATTCAATCAAACTCAATTTCCCAGGAGCAAAGCGCCTATCTAATTTGAATCCATTCATCATGTTTTTCTTTGATTTTCACTTGTTTGTTCTCGTTTACTCTGCTAATAGGAATATAAATGAAAAAGGTTTCTTTGTATATTTTTTAAACGCACTCATTTTATTTATATTACATAAAACTACTAGCGTACTACTCCCTCAAAGACTTGCAACGCACCTAATATAGCATGAGTGTCCATATGTAGCCAAATAAAAAAAACATTCAATCAAACAATCTCAAATGAAGATATTTCTGAAAAGTCAAAAAACCATTCAAATAATTCAATAGTATAGTGTTGGGACTCTGACGGATGTTGACGTTACTCGACGTACGTATAAAACGGGGTGCGGTAATCTCAGATATAGAGCAAGATCCCAGGGCCGCCAGACGTCACGTATTTTCTGACGGATGAAATGTGGACGATTGGGTAGAGTTAGTATGTACTATGATCGTATGCCTACCTGCTAGCTTGGTCAAACGGCCAATTTCCAGGTATCAGGTAATCAAGGTACACAAAAACATTACTTACTTCACGTAAATTCTCATGGCTGATTTTTATATATGTTTTCGAGTGTATAGTTAAAAATAAATTGTCAATACTCCCAGACACTTTCCGTCGGCCATATTGCTTAACAGACGCTTTAAGGGTCTCAAAATAATTAGTCAACTTCACGTAAATTCTGACGCTCCATTTTTATATATGTTCATCCGACAACTATTTTAAAAGCTTTGACAAGAAGACAGACCGATCCAAGGGGCCAATCATCCCCTAAAATAAATTTTAATATCTCTATGAGTGGGAGAGCATTATCTACGCGCATGAGACTGAGTGAGACCGACTGCGCTGTTAAAACCATGAAAATTACTTGAACAGATATTTTATAATTTTTAGAACTTTTGTTGAAAAGTAAATTATAGCAACAAAAATAAGAAAAAAATTGACACATAATAAATAATACTAAAGTTAGCCGAATTTTTTTTTTATTTTTTTTCAATTTATTAATTAGAACTAAACAATATTTTTTAAAAATACCACTTATATTTAAATAGCAGCAATTTTTTTAATTAATTATTTATTGGAAATTTGGAAACAAAGTGGAAAAATATTAATTCTTCAATATTTCTTAACAGTGGCTCTTAATCTTCATTATCATCATCAACAAATATCAATCTTGAAATTGAATATCTAAATCGTGATCGTCATCATCAGCATTATCCTTATTTTCTTCCTCTGTAAAAAACAAGTTAAACAATGAAGGTCTGAAAAAACTAAAAAGATACAAATAATATGAGAAACGAAAATAATTTACCTGATTGTTCTTCCAGCGACTCACTGACAAAACCCGGTAATTGATCTCCATCGAACCAATGAAAATCATATTTACCATCTTGTAGTGTCCAGCCATTGTTTTCGGGGTTGAAAATATTTATCATCTTCATACTTGCATTGTTCCAAAGCCAGCCCGTCGAAACTGTTGCCAAAGCTCACTTTTACAAGGTGGTAAGTTACTGGCATCGAAGTTTCTTAAATTCTTTCGATTGAATTCTTCATTTATATCAGATACCATGTATGTAAATGATAAACAACTGTAGTCTGGCAGCATCTACATCAATAAAATTATTCCAGGAACGTTCTTCTTCATCTACATCACCAACAAAATCCAACGTACCAAAACGGTGAAATGCTTGTTGGTACTCTTCATTTTTCTTCAAAATATTAAACGGCTTTTGCTTGCCCTTTTTGAATAATAATAATTTTTCAAGTAATTTTCATGGCTTTAACAGCGCAGTCGGTCTCACTCAGTCTCATGCGCGTAGATAATGCTCTCGCGCTCCCACTCATAGAGATATTAAAATTTAGTTTAGGGGATGATTGGCCCCTTGGATCGGTCTGTCTTCTTGTCAAAGCTTTTAAAATAGTTGTGGGATGAACATATATAAAAATGGAGCGTCAGAATTTACGTGAAGTTGACTAATTATTTTGAGACCCTTAAAGCGTCTGTTAAGCAATATGGCCGACGGAAAGTGTCTGGGAGTATTGACAATTTATTTTTAACTATACACTCGAAAACATATATAAAAATCAGCCATGAGAATTTACGTGAAGTAAGTAATGTTTTTGTGTACCTTGATTACCTGATACCTGGAAATTGGCCGTTTGACCAAGCTAGCAGGTAGGCATACGATCATAGTACATACTAACACTACCCAATCGTCCACATTTCATCCGTCAGAAAATACGTGACGTCTGGCGGCCCTGGGATCTTGGACCAATAGGTCAAATACAAATAAAACAGGTAAGAGACCTTGCATACAATAGTTCATGTATTTCTGAATAATTTGCCGAATAAATAATTCAATGATCTGAATTTTGAATGGTGTTGAATGAATAATTACGTCATAAATTATTGCAACTCCAATCAATACATGAATTGTTGGAAGTTGATTACTCGTGAAGTACTCTTTTATCCCGTAGACGAAGGAAACCGCACGCTTCGAGAGGACAGTCAATAGCCAAAGCCGATGTATCAACAAACACTGTAAATACCAGCGGAAGTTTTAATAGAACTCAGTTCCATTATTAAAACTCATTTAGAAAACTAAACTGTTAGATCAAAAGTATTGGTATGTCTCTTTTTCTAACATATATCGCTGATACAAACAAATGGTAAAATCAATTTTAATTAAGTTTTTCAGCCATTAATTATTTTCTTGGGAGCACAGCTTTGGGTATATATTACTTCATAGATTCTATAAAGGACCAAGTTCTAACAAATATTCTAGTGATTAAAACTTAACAAATGTTTTTTTTTGTTTTTTATTGGTTTCTAATAATGAAAATCTTTCTAAACACGTGGTAGTGTTTATTGAATTTTACAACATTACGTTTAAAAAGAAAAAATAATTAAAAGTCATTTCAAACTCGCATCAGCACCTCGGCGTCGTGAAGTATTAATATTGTTCATCCAGCTTGTTCCTTTTAACCAAATGTTGAGTGTTCTGAAGAATTGGTTGGGTTGATCCCTACTGCCTCGTTTCAACACCGTACGAGCCTTATCAATTGAAAATTCCATCAACATCACCTTGATGACTGGAAATCTTCCACAGTCCGTTTCACAAGGCATTTTCTTTTGCGAAGTAGCGAACTGTGAAATCGATTCCCGGTAGGGGTCTTTCCTGACAGATACGACCTCCAACTGTTCAAAATTCGAGTGAACTCCTCCTTCAATTGCCGGATCGCACCCACTAAAAAAAGGAGTCCATGCGATTATTGTCCTTAGGCTCGTTGTCGTCCTTACGTCGCTCATTGTCCTTATCTATATATATAAAAATGAAACCCGTTTTCCGTTGTCACGACTTAACATGAAAACGGCTTGACCGATTTGTCTGATTCTTTTTTTTATTATATTCCTTGACGTACGAGGATGGTTCTTACGGAGAGAAAAATTAATAAAATTGAGTGAAAACGTCTAAAAACAACACTTTTCTATATTCCCATACAAAATATTCGTAATAATATTTAAAGGCAATTTGAACTTTAATACCATATCATAAAGTTCAAGTGTTAGTGGAGGGGTTCCGGGAAGGTAAATTTTTATTTTTTGTCATAATGTATTTGTTGTATTATCAACTTTCTTTTTTTTATCTTACTGGCTAGACCGGTGTCCCGAATAGCAGAATAAGTATTTTAAAAAAATTAAGAATCGACTGTTAGGCGGTACGATGTTCGCCAGGCCAGCTAGTACATAAAAAAAATAATGTCAAATTTTAATCACGGTTGTGATATGCAGAGCGTGGAAGAGTGTTGTGACTTCTGTATAGTAGTAATTTTGCTTGGTGTAAAACAACAATTTAGCATTAATTAAAAATCATGTGAAGCTGTTATACGTGTTTTAGTTAGTTTAAAATTATTTTCAAATTATTGCAATAAGATTTATTTCTTGAACATTATTTTCTATTACGTTTTAATGTTTAATATTTGTTTAAATTTAAAATAAATATAGAAAATAATTTAAATTTTTGTTATTATATTTATATGAATACCTGTTCGAAATACATAATTTTATTAAATTTGAAGAGGTGATATCAAAAAACTTTAGAGGTGTCAAGGGACACCGGGATGGAACGAAATTTATATGTTAATTGGTATCATAACAGTATGATAGATTTTCTCGACACCAATCTTACGACGAAAAAAAAAAGCCAACATCACGAGGTGTTCCCCATCCAAGTACTGACCTCGCCCGACGTTGCTTAACTTCGGTGATCGGACGAGAACGGGTGTATTACAATAGCAAATAGCAAAAAAATGTCGTGACAACTTTTCGTAAGAATTTTTTCCGTCTAGCCCCCTTTCACAACGCGCGATAAGGAACTTCGTTCCAAAAATCTTTTTACTCGTCCGATCCTCACATTTTTTGATAAGATTAGTCTTTGTTGAAATTTACTAGGGTTACATAAGTTGCATTTTTATTATGATGTATAAACTTTTTCGTACTTATAATTGTCAATAGTTACGTCCTCAATTTAGACTTTTATAATGAGTGTTTTGTGCGTGTTTGTGAACTATTATTGTAAGGCAAGGTACAGCATCAGTCCAACCTCTCTTTGTTCCCAAACTAACAATATCTCCAAATCCTTACGGCTGACGATATTGTGTGCCTTTCTTCCTGATAAGGAGACATTATAACGAGGTATATACTCAGGTTTAATTTTTAGTATAAGTTGTGTATCGACAGCCGCCGAACCGTTCGTAGTACAATACCTATTGCTTAATTTTGACCGATTTCTTTCTATTGATTGCATTAATTATTTCGTGCTTTTAGTTTAAAATGTTATAAATTTCGAGTATTCCTCATTTAGTTATTGTTTCACCTTTGAACTTTAAACGAGACATTGAGTTCGTGTTAACTCTCTAAATCTAATACTGAGTTAATCCGTGATATAGTAAGTCCACGACAGCGATATACATTATTTTTACCGTCCAATAAACTAATGCCTATTTTTTTTTATTTCGTAAAATGTCTACTTATAGAAACCGCTTTTATTTATCTCCAAGTATACCTGTCACAAATAAGTATTTTTGGTTAAACCCATTAAGTAAAATATAATGTTATTTTATTACAAATAAAGTAAGTTCTAAATATTTGGAATTCCCGCTGATTCATACATTTTTATTAATGACATCAGATATGCGCGCGCAGTCATGCGTGCGCCGTCATGCGCAGACCGTATCATTTCCCGACACCCCTTGCTAAAAGCAAAGGTCGATATGAGCCCTTCAATGCGATTCGCGCATGCGCCACCCTCTGTCTTCAACAATCAGGTGTACCGACATGGCCGACAGCGAATTTGAAGAATTTCGCCGGGTATTTGACAAATTACCGCAACACATAAAGGCCCCAACACCGTTCTATTCGTAAGTTTGCTTTTACATACAATTATTTATCCAAACACCCACCGCAACTTCATTACACTTCCCTTCTGCAGATTAGTACCAAATGTTGGACTGGAAGATGATTCGCCGTCTTCTAAAAGCGAGGAGTCGCCAGAAGAAGAAAAATTGTGTGTGGCCGACACCGAAGCGTTAAATGCAGATGGCTCCCCAATCACACAATCTGATAAAACAGACGCACAACGCAGTCCCCGTCACCAATTTACAAGTGGAGAAAGGAGGAGAAGAAAACTCCCAGAGATACCCAAAAATAGAAAAAGTAAGTTAAATTCGATATTTGATTTTAAGCGATATCTCGGCACATGCGCTCTGGCACTTGTTATTCTAGCGTTCATGATATGTTTTTTAATTCTTCATTTAGCTTTGCGAATACTATGAAAAAATTTCCATAATGTAACATGTAAAAATATTGTATCGGTTACTCTTTAAAAAAACTCATGCTTGACACCAGCCAGTATATGGTGGCTGTAATTTCCTCGTAACAGCGTTACTCTGTTCGTCCCAAGATTTGACTGGCGCAATAATCCAATAGTAGTTTTGATTGATATTGTAACATGATAACACGATAAAGGGGTTTAAACTTATTTGTATTTAAATAACAGAAATAAAGAAGAATTAAAACAAAGGTACATGGTAATATGGTTTTGTAAGGCAGACAAGAGTATTAAGTTGTTACTTAATTCCATGTTTAGTAAAGAATTACAAATTACTGAATACAAGGGAATGATATCTACGAGAAAGGATAAAAAAGTTACCAAAAAAAACAAGTTACAGACACAGAGTTGGTACCAAATTAGCCAACTCACAGTAACAACCACATTCTAAACAGGTGTAAATATTTTTATGCAGTAGTTAATTTTTTTAAACCTATGCATGGTTATTTCGACGCCAACTTATAATGTAATGCAAATCTGTATTTTATGTGTCTTACAGCTTCTGTGGTTGGTGCATCCCAACCGGCATCACTTGCTGATGAGTTAGGAGCATTAACTGGTCTTCTTGTACGACCAGGGGGGCAGGGGCGGCCCCTTTTGGTGCTAAAGTGCGGCTACCTCTTGGACGAAGACTCCAGTCCCGATTCAGAAAGGCTGCAAAGCCTCGGCGATGTAGATAGTGGACACAGCACTGCACATTCGCCGATCGATACTGGACCTAAGAGCCTATCCCCAACGCCGTTACAACAGAACGGTAAGAGCTTTTCCATGAAAGAAATATTCTAAACATGAAACCACTGTAAAACACTTTTGAAATGCAGAAGGTCATAGGTGATTCCCGACAAAACAATAATAGCTTCACTTAGTATCTTCAATGGTCTGGGTCTCGGATTTCTACATCTGTTTCATGATCATTTTTTCAATTTAAAAGGCAAGTAGGTCATCAGCCTCCTGTGACACACGCCGTCGACTTTTTGGGTCTAAGGCAAGCCGGTTTCCTCACGATGTTTTTCCCCATTCGAGCGAATGCGCACATAGAAAGAAAGTCAATTGGTGCACAGCCGGGGATCGAACCTACAAACTAGTTAAGCCTAATTATATCTATAAATACTACGGTATAAAGTACATCATTCACAAATAAATAGCTATAAAAAGACGTCCTGGGAAATCTGTTAAGAGTTATTTTTAGAATAATCAATACTTTCCTTTATTGCGACTTCTGACAGAAATTATTTTTATCCGTTAGTGCTTTCGATGAACAGTGGATTAATTGAAGTGTTTCAATTTATATTTGCTGATAGGTTTGAATTTGTCATTCGAATCAACATTTCAAATTTGGAATTACATCGTGTTTGGCAATAAATTGGGGCATTTAAATTCTTGATATTATTTTTTTTTACTTTCTCAATATAACATGTATTGTAGAGCATTGTCGCTAATGGGCAACTTCAAAAGTTCACTAGTAGACATGAAAATAGGATAGGAAACGCTTTTATGCTATCCATCTCTTCCCTCAATCATATACCTCGTTTTAATCTTTTTTTCCTCATCATGTAATGATGGTTGTCCAATATTGTGGTCTTTAAGTATTACACAAACCTACACTTATACATATTATATCCCTTATGTCATGATATGTTTTAAAGGTGGTGTAGTTCCTGAACATCGGCATCCATTAATACAGAATTATAAAAACATTCGCATTTGGAAGTTCTACTATTTTCTTTCTTGAAGCTATCTAAGTTCTACGTGCTTACAAAGAGGAGTTAGTCTCAGATACCATTGTCTTCTCCATGATATTTCCATATCTGTTTTGTTTGTGAATGATATTTGATTATCATCTTTATACCTTACATTCTGTGCAGTGTTGGCCTAGTGGCTTCAGCGTGTGACTCTCATGCCTGAGGTCGTAGGTTCGATCCCCGGCTGTGCTTTGGACCAATGGACTTTCTTTCCATGTGCTCATTTAACATTTGCTCGAACGGTGAAGGAAAACATCGTGAGGAAACCGACATGTCTTAGACCCAAAAAGTCGACGGCGTGTGTCAGGCACTGGAGGCTGATCACCTACTTGCCTATTAGATTTAAAAATGATCATGAAACAGATTCAGAAATCTGAAGCCAAGACCTAAAGAGGTTGTAGTGCCACTGATTTATTTATTTATTTTATACCTTACCTTAAAGGGACCGTTTAATATGTAGAATCATATCCTTTATCCACTAACATATTGATTTTAGCTTCATTTGTGGACACATTCTTGATATGTGGATTATTAAGTCATAGGTTTAACAGCAATACAATGCTTAGCCGTTTATCACCCATATTTAAATTGCTTCTTTTAATGTGAATGTTTGGACTCACTTAGTTGCTTCTCCATTATTAAGAGTTTTCTGTTTTTGCGATATGAATTTCAACTGCCATTGCTTTTTTCATCTTACAATATACATTTTATGATAGTTTAAAATGTATACAACATTTTGCTTTTGTATTAATCCAGTTATTTTTATGAATTTGTCTTCTTTAAAATGGATGCCTCGTTCATTCATTTGTTAAGCAATAATGGTGATGAGGGGAAAATATTCAATAACTATTTGGGAACCGTACTGGAATATTCTTATTTATTGCGTGTATTAATTGATGTTTCAGTGTCACCATCATCAAGTTGCAGCATCAGCGGCATTAACTTCGCCGGCAACGTAAGCACAGTGCCTCATAGCCAACTAGAAATGCTCGAAGCCACACACAGAGGACTCCACAAATTCAACCCGCGACATCACGACGAGATAGAAGTGGAAATAGGCGATCCGATTTATGTTCAGAAGGAGGCAGACGACTTATGGTGCGAAGGTAAGTATATATAGATAAGACTATATGTTTTGTAATTTTAAGAAATAAGATATTGTCGCTCCAAAGTGGTTAAAAATTATTACATTTTATTACACTTTCTATTATTAATTTAATTCTATTATTCAAACCCAAATTGTGACTTGGGCGGAGAGTACTATGATTTTATTTCCTAATTTCATCTGGCTATATTTTACTTTTGCCACTTTTATTCCTTTTATCTTCTCTTCTGTTTAGGCTCTTCAACTTTATTTTTGTTTTTTTAGGAGTTAATTTAAGAACAGGTCAACAAGGTATTTTTCCTTCGGCATACGCGGTTGATATGGACTACAGTGATTTTGATCCAGCAAACGCTAAAGCGAAGAGAGAGAGATATTTACTGGGGTAAGTTAAAATCCATTTATTTATACAATTTCTCGAGTGAAGTACATTTTATTGCGCAATGTAGTTTAATATATATTCTGTTGCAGATATATGGGCTCCGTAGAAACACTTGCTCATAAAGGAACTGGTGTTGTTTGTCAGGCAGTTAAAAAAATTGTCGGTGACTCTAATGGAGATATTGGCTCTCAGCCTTGTATTTTAGAAGTTTCGGATCAAGGCCTTCGCATGGTCGACAGATCCAAACCAGATGTAAGTTCTAAATTTACTTCGTTTTTATGTCCTTAGTTAATACGTGTTCAGACTTTTATGGATCACCTAGTACTAGTCGTTAATATTACGATTGCTTTCTTTATCAAATATTAATTTTTTTTTACAGTGGTAAGTGGAACAAGTAGAACATAATAAAGTTTTTGCAATAATTTATTACTAACTGTACTTTGATAAAATAGATTTTCCCAATTTTTAATTATCCTAGAAAATTGTATTTTTAAGGCAAGCATGAATATGCACGTTAGTGCATGACATAAATTAATGAAAGGTCTAATAGTATACTGTTTTTATTATAAACTGTAAACGATTGCGAACTGAATTATATAAAGTCAACATAGCGCGTGCGTTACATGTCCAAGCCTAATCTAAGAACTAATTTTTTTACAGCGGAGTCGAAATACGCCTTGCATCGACTATTTTTACTCACTGAAGAATGTATCGTTCTGTGCGTTCCACCCTCGGGACCATCGCTATCTCGGCTTCATCACGAAACATCCCACACTCCAGAGATTTGCATGTCACGTGTTCCGTGGACAGGAGTCTACCAGACCTGTGGCTGAAGCCGTGGGGTAATTTTTTAAATTATATTGTTGGCATTGCTTATAGATTGAATAGGGTTTGTAAATGTATTAGGATGGCTAGACTAGATCTTTATATATATAATTCTTCTGTGAGTGTGTATGTCACAGAACTTCTCTCAAACGACTGGACCGATTTTGATGAAATTTTTTGTGTGTGTTCAAGGGGATCTGGAAATGGTTTAGATTCACAAATCAGCCCGCCAGATGGCGCTGCAGTCAGTACTTTCATACTTTGCTTTACTAATCGCTTGAAATATCATGCAGGACAACGTCTGTCGGGTCCACTAGTATATATATAATTTCAAAGATTTTATGAGTCATTTCGTATATAATTTCTTATTTAATATTTTGTTATAATATTTTTTTATATTTTAAATCTGTTTGATAGGTTTGATTTAATTATTCTAGTTTTTTTTATGGTTTACAAGGCATAGAGTACTTCTTGAGAATGATGACTTAAGCTCTTTTATTAAAAGACAGAAGTCATTATTGGTTCGATAAAAAACTTCATTGGATAGCTGGTTCATAGTGGTGCGCGGCAAAAATTTACTTAAAAAACGCTCAGTTGTGGACCGACGGACGTCCAATGATGAAAATATGCTGAAGGCATTAAGCCGAACAACTCCTCTGAACATTCTCCATGGTAAATGCGGTAGACGATGCAGACTCATCTCTTCGCAACGCCAAGGGATCAAGGCGCTCGGTACGGTACGGTCGGTACAATACGGTACAATACGGTCAAGTGGAAGGAGCTGGTACTGGGGAACTTCGGCTCAGAGGTGAAAACAGTTCTCCACGTGGGATTGAATTTGCGCTTAAACAGTTGCAAGCAAAGGCCCGGAGTGAAGTAGCGTCTTGCCTTGCTGAGCATACCATGCTTCTTGGAGGCTAATTTAGCTTTTCCCTCCACATTACCGAGAAATTGAACGTCGTTCGATAATATGTCAACGCCAAGTATTCCCGTGCTGGTCTTAAGACAAGTGTTTTCGAAAAGAGGAGTAGCAAAAGGTGTTTTTTAGCGGAAAACACGAAAACTTGTGTCTTCTTGGAGTTAAATTGGACAGGGTTTCGACTTCAGACAGAAGTTTACCGTAGTACCGGAACACTAATCGACAACTTCCTAGATACCTGCATGGCCAGTGTAATGTGTATTCCCTGTGCTGACGTCCGCATAGCACTGAATGTTGCTAAGTTGCAACATCATCATCATTGATGTGCAGAAGAAACTGGGTCGGGAATAGGACCTTAGCCTTGTTGAGGAGAACCATTCACATAATTTCTTGGGGCTGGAAGCTTCGAGAGAGCTTCAGCGCTTTATGCTACATCCAATCAAAGGCTTTCGCTATATCCAAACTAACCGCTAGCGTCTCCCTCATGGACTCAATTCTCTGCCCACCTATGTGTAAGGTATACTAATAGTCGCTAATGAGCTGGTGGGCCTCTAGATACCTTAGGAGCTGGCTAGAGAATAAAGAGGTTAAGCTATTGGGCGATAGGTGAATGGATCAGAGCGATGGCTTTGTATTGATGTATGTGACAACGCTGAGCGAGTACACGTACCGGAAAAGGAGCGTTAAGACCGTAACCAACGCAGGAGCACAAGTATGTAGCACAATTGGGGGGATGCCATCAGGCCCGCTCGACTTATGAATGTCCAAGGGCTTTACGGGCAGTACGTTTCCAGAATATAATTTCCGGCATCCAATCGACATGGTTTGTGGCGACCCGCCTTGGTCATCCAAAGTCGAGTTGGACGTGAAGAGACAGCCCAAAAATTCCCTTGGACAGCTTGGCGAGAGACCAGAAGGGCTGAGCTTGTGGCCTTCCCGAAGGGAGAAGGGCTAATCTCTAGCCAAATCTGGCAATGTGCTCATACTTTGCCTTAGAAATCTCCTGTTTGAAGGGCTTGGCAGAGTAATATGCTTTTTTTAAGTTCGCTGTTATTGGGATCACGAGATGTCGCTTGTGCCCACGCTTTCAAAGAATTCTCGATTTCGACGAGAGGCCGAAAATCTGTTTCTAAAATACAATTTGACATAATAATAATACGAAAAAGTGCTTTTTTTAAGTGTCAAGTTTTTATTTTTTAGTTACTATTTTTTCGTGAACAAGGGGGATAATATAACTATATAAAGCTTAATTATACATAGCTTGCTTATTCAACAGGACTCAAAGTATATCAATAAATAATTAGTTGTCTAATTTCAGGAGAGCATTCCAGAGATTTTACCAGAAGTTCATAGAAACAGCATATCCTATTGAGGATATTTACATTGAATGAGGAACAAAGCTTTGGAGCTTTAAACGACCATTTAACAAAATTTATTAACAAGATGGCCGTAGCACAGATACATAATTATAAAATCGCAATTGATTAAATTTTTGATTAGATTCATTTCACCTCAAAAAGATTTTCTTATAATAATAATAAAAGCCTTTATTGATTACCAAATACCTACATTTACATAATTTTAACGTAAGCAAAAACATACATTTCAACTACGAGATTTTTATCTTATGACTTCTCCAACTTTCCGGCGGATCGTCTCTTCACATCTTTATTTGACTCTTGCCCTATTTGGTCTCTTTTCCGTCTCCCATCACTGGGATACTCACTCACTCATCAGACCAAGTCAATTTAAGTTTCTTTAATTTGTCAATTATTTCAAAATACACCAACAACATAACAAGCATATTACTCTCTAATTTATATGTAACTAAAACAGCACACTTGGCAGCACCCAGCGTCATCTAACGACTATACCCAATTTTGATAGTCTTACTTCACAAATCGTGAACAAACTCACTATTGTGATTGGTATTTCTTTCGCCATTACATGTTTTAACGGCCGTTTTTACAGTTGCCGCCTCATTGTAAATGCACTAATAAGAAAATCACAGTGCTATTACATACATTTTCAACACAATAGAATCCTCCATACAGAATAAAAATTTGTGCCAAATCACGTAGGTATTTTGTATTGTTCTAATAAAACACATACCAACACAACTCGTATATTGTTTACGGTGCAACACATCTACAGATATGAATGCAGAATTCATTATTTAAGGAATCCTTTTGAATCATCGAGAAAGATCTTTTCCTTCTTTTGTTTGAACTTGTTTTATTTTGGCTTAGCTTTGTAATGTAAATAATTACTCTTAATGATCCACTGGAATTTTGAAAATTACGACGTTTATTTGAGCGTGACGTGATTGGTACTTTGCTACGGTCATACAGAGATTTCTTGCGGACTTTGCGTGGTATTAAGCTGAACTTAAAAAATGATATTAACCTTGGGCCTAAACCAAATATGTTATTTTATTGTAAAATAATTCGAATTTCGGTATCTTGATTGCAATTTTTTTCCTATTTAATTTTTAACATTCATTGAATGACTCGCGTATAAATCAGTATTATTTTTAAAAACGTAGGTAATTTAGATGGTTATGTCATCTTAATCGACTTTTATATCGTGCCTGACAATTCAGACAGCTTTAATAATTATTATAAAAAGCATAAATACGAAAAAAAAACCTGGTCCGAAAATTGTAATCCAATAAATCTTTCAACTACTAACAAATACACTTATACACTAAAGTTACTTATGTAGGTTTTAATATCACTGTCGGTAATTATCCTATATATAATAAAAGACGCAACAAGAATTCTTCGTGTCCTATTTGAAGTCTCATCTCGGGACTCTTTCGCTAAAGAATCTAGGATAATCGAGACTTTTATAATCAACTTATAATAATGCTCCAAATTAAAGGACACAATTTTTTTTTCGTCGTGTGTCAAATTAATAAAATTTTCCAAATATCGTTGCCGATGCTATGTCGCCTTGAAAGTATTGTATATATAGTTATAATAATATATAGAAACAATAAAATATAATATTCAATACAACGGGAGCTTTGCTGAGCGCCTTGCTTATCACGATTACGTACGGTTATTAATATGTTTTATTTGAGATACAAATATTTAAAAAAAACTAACTCGCAAAATATAACAATTCTCAAATACTGTGATATGTTGCATAATAAAAAATTATGCACGGGTTAATTTTTTACGGCTGCCTGAATTATAACGCGTTATTATTTAACAATTTGATTTTGATAAATTTGGCGTATCATTAGATTTATAACTAAACTATTTCTTAAAAACTTTAACTTGATTTTATAAGTCGATTCAAGGCAGCCTTTTAATCAACTCTTCTAAAATAAACAACATTACGGTAATAATAAAATTCTATAGATTGATAGATAATATTTTTTTAGACACTTAGAATTATCCTGACACAAATCTATACTATGACACTGTTAAATCTGATCTTGTAAAATAAGATTTGTTTAATATAACGTTTGAAATAGAAAGCAATAAGAACAACTTTTGTACATTTACAGTGAATGTCAATAGCTTTAAAGACTTTTGATAATATGAAAAAGGTTAACATTAGCTTAGCTAACGCTAGAATGCTGTTTACAAACTTAGCCACTGCCTACATAATGGAATATACGGGGAGGAATTTTAACACCACTTCGAAGCACGTAAGCGATTGTCTCTGCACGTTAACCACATTTTGCGTAGGGATAATGCACACTTATGATATGAAACAACGTCAAAACTACTTCAGTGGAAACACTGATTCAATGAGATATTAAAAATCTAAATAAAAATGGGTTTAACAAATATAATATGCCGTGAGAGCCTTTTTCGTAAGGGTCTTAAGGCGGTGCTTTAACAATACACCGACTCTACATGTTTTCATCCAACCTTCATTAGTATAAATTTTGAAAAAATTCTAAGTATATTGAGTACAGGTTTTATGTATTTACTAACCGCTTAAAAATACCTGTATGTTCTGGTTTACATCTTGACACGTAAAAGTAAACTAAGATTTTTTTTAGAACGCAAGAAAGTTATATTTCAGATACTTCCTCTATAGGAGACAAAATGATGGCGCGTGTCTTTAATGGTCACACGGGGGGATTGTCTGTTATTGGACTAGATGCGCTAATTGATTTGTTTTTGAAGTACATTCCTACCTTCCTTGTGGTGTTAAAATTGCAGCCTGTGTACCGAGTATGAAACGTGTGTTGCGTAATTACGTATTTTACGATTAGCTTTGATCAGTCTTGAAAAATACTAAATCAGTCTTATTATACTATTATGACAGTAAGATTCCCTTAATAGAATTACCTTAGGTTTATGGACTCATTTTTCGCACTTAGACTCTCAATTGGTCCGTTGTGCGTAATTGATTTGGTTTGATCAGTCTTTAATAATACTAAATCAGTCTAACTGTACTATTATGACAGTAAGATTCCCTTAATAGATTAACCTATGGTAACCTTATAATGTAATTTGCTGCTGCGCATTTATTTATATTGATTTTTGAAATGCTTAATGCCAAATCGGCAGAACGTCCGGAACTAGTGCAGTATGATCTAGTGCCCATCTAGGGTCAGAGTTTTGGCAGGAATCGAAACGCAAGCCACTCAGATGTACAGACCTCCTTTAACCCTTCACCAATATCTACTGATATATATTTTATTAGGAGTTGATAGTGTAATAAGACTGATTTTGTGTTTATTAATACTGAAAACAGATGAACAATGAACCGAATAGGTAGTGGCTTAACAAAATAAATGTTATTGATATTTACTGTTCAACATTTTTTCATCTGTATTGTAAATACAAGTCTTACCTCTGCGTTGTATAGCGTTATTACAATTTCATTAGTCACGCGTTATGGTTAATTAAAATATAATTTAAATAATATTGTCTTTATTTACCAAAATTAAACCCCAATTTGAAGATTACAATATACCAATAGTATTTGTTTATTACAGTTCTTAACAATATTGTACATTAAATGTACGTGAAAAAATCAAATTTCATTGCAAGAAATTATTGATAGAATATATTTATTTTTCCAGTAATTGTATAGCAAGTTTGATTTAGACATTAAATAAATTAAACGGGACTGAATACTATCTTTTATTTTTAATTAATTTTCCTTTCACAGGGGCACCTATATCTTTAACATTTTATAGCTAACCCTTCTATTGTTGTGTATTTTTATAGCAAATACCATTAATGTGAATATTAAATGTTTGGAGTATGTAAACAATGGGGCGACATATTTAATTCTGTTTCAACTAACTTTAATTCTGTTTAAAACTGTTTCATATATTGCTAATACTTGACCAGTCAAACAATTGATTGACTGAAAATGCGAGTTATATATTTAGTATTTACTGTGTTATTTAATATTAAGGTATTTTTTATTGATTTATATTGGATATGTGCTAAACTGTTTTATAAAGTTAAATTTTAGATTTGACTCTCTTCCCACGGGTATTTGTTACCGTGTTTCAGCGCCACCTACCAATGCTTTTGTGTACTATAACAACATTTTGAACTTTGAATATAAGCTATTTATTATAACCAATAGATACCACCACACTAACCATAACATTATATTAATAAGTTTCCTAAAATATATACATATATGCACCTCATATATAACCAAGGACGTAATTCAAACCTTACGCTTATTATATCAGCCGTACAGTAGTTAAGTTATATCTAATGATAAAATATATATTTGATAATCGTCTGAACTGTTGAAAATTGGCGCTGGATTAATTAATTACTGCGAAAACAATCCTTTAGCTTTCGGTTTGATCTATACATCTTTTATAGGCTCATTCTTAATGACCGCTTCTGACTACGTAAGTAAATTGCTTAGTAACCATTAAATGTTCGTGATCAACATGAAGTACTACAAGGTTGTTACAGTATGTTTAACTCCCGTAAAGATTTCGCATGTCAGCCCCTAATAAGTCAAGAAAAGCCTAAGAAACATGGCCGTTGCTCGTCTTACATCTTTCCCTTACATTATGCCGATCAAATTAAATAATTTACAACTTTACATTGTTTCATCTACCTGAGTATATAAGTGGCAATGATTAAAAATAATTCCGAATTTACGCATTGAAACATTTTATTTAAATACCTACCTTCTAGCATACGTTTATAAGTTATATAGTCCCATATAAGATTGCAAGCGGAAATAAATTTAACAATATCTATAATAACTCGTTTAGAAATGTTGGATTTTTAATTTATAACCAGAGAATAAAAAAATTCATGAAACTACAAACATTCTATTTAAAAATGAAGTATTTCGAATGTTAGCATTACAAAATTTGTTGTTCGTGTCAGATGGCTATTGTCACAAATTTTACTTGCGACAAGTAGACAGTCTGCGGAGCGCGGCAAGCTAGTTCTCACTATGTCTCTGTAGATAATGAAAGTAAGGATAGGGATGAATATTAATGTACCTACCAACACTTGCCATAATGGAACTATTAAGAATCGATATATATATATATTTATATTCAAATTCAAACTCATTTATTCATTAAGTAACATATTTGATGCTTCTAATTTTACATTTACTGTCAGTTCTCAAATCAATGGCGTAGAACGGACGAGAAGAACTGGCAATAAACTCTCCGCCACTCTTTTTAATCGCCAAGTTTTTTTGCTTTACAAAATATTTAAAGGAGCTGCAACCTTTACCGCACTGCACCGTGTTCCACAAGACATAATATTTAAGTTATTTCTTAATTAATAATTTAAAAAAAGCAAAGATTTGTCGTCTAACAGCATGTTCACCATGCTTACGAAATAGGAGCACACACTTACATTCTCGTGGGAACAACACCCATATACATAGTCGAAATAACAACTCGTACACGAATTCAAGACATTCCGACCAGACATCACAAGTGCCACCCGCTCACGAGTATGACGCATGGCCAGCCACCGGCCCCCTCGCCATATTTTCGGGAGAGGGACAACTCGACGCATGGACACCCTATATAGGGGTAATTACTAGACAAGTATATATAAGATATATTATTGAGGATTTTCAAAATAAACCACAAAATGTTTCTCTGAAAATACAAAGTTTTGTTTTATTTATCACGCCTTTACTAATTATAGTTTAACTATGACAATAATTATTAAATCTCACCTGAAAATACAGGTAAAGTTCACTAATAAAGTCTCCTCAATTATATCCATTAATCTATCTCACTACAAGTTTTTTTATGAGAAAAAATGCACAGAATAATCTGAACGCCATTTCATCGCGCGTCACGATGATGCGTCGCCTACCAACTTCCACAGACAACTTATAAAAGCGCGAAGCGCGCCAAATTCATATTAATGAAATGCGATTTCATTACATCTAACTCTAAATAATATAGATAAAATACAAAGATAATAGATACAGTGTATAGATATACACTGTATGATGTATCTATTAGCTATCTTCAAGTAAGTTAGTAGTAAGAATAAAGTTGATTCTGTTTTTCTGATGCCAGTGTCAATCCTGTAAATGGAGTTTGATATTTTCTCTATTAGCTTGAAAGGGCCTATTTTTAATTCGTCTCGTACTTAAAATTATATTGACTTTAATACTTTTTTGATGTTTCTAACTAGTTGATCATTATTGTTCATACCTTAAAACTGATTTAAATGTTTGTCTGTAATTTAATATTGAAACTGCACTTCTGTAATGGGATTTATATTGGTTTTCTAATAAATGATAAATCGTTGAACATATTGTTGTCCTACTTATTTTAAAAATAAAAACGATTGCGGTGAAGTATCTTCTAGATTCTTGCGTAAGTGCTTCTAGATATACGACCACCACTGTATCTATATAGTAGCAATGTTAATTTTCTAACCTAAGAAAAACCCCGGATTATATTTACCCATCGCGGTTTATACGTGCTACGATTACATCGTAAATAAAATAATTATTATTTATATAATTTTATTGGATCACAGAACTAAATGTCGTACATTGTAACTACACACATTAAAGTTATATATTTTGAGCAACATCTTTATTCACACCAACACTATAACATAATACAAATGAGGGAAACTAATGTTAAAACATTTAGAAGTTATCGATTACATATGTACGATGGCAGACTGGTACTTTAACATCAAATCTATAAACAAACAATCTAATGTTAAGTCAAAAACTTATAATTACCTAATATTTCAGTTAGCAATCTTGAAAACATTTTTATTATACCTTATTTATTAAAACACGAATTCCATAATGCCGTACTACAAAAGCGCCAGCGTGTTTAATCCGATTACATCAAGTAAGACGGAAACATATTTTATATAAGAAATTTATCTTGCGACACAAATTTACTATTACATCTTAAAGTCAAACTATATCAGTCGAAATCTACAATACGAGACTTACTACATTACATACTATTTACAGTTAAAATAAAGATAAACAGCGAACAATATATTTAGTCGAAAAAAGTTAAAGGAAATGAATGTAAAGGGAACTTAACACAATGATTTAAAACTAAAATCTACACTGTTTATTCAAAACACTGTCATTCCAAAATACTATTCGACAGAAAACGCTATTTTGCTTTAGTTTTAACATTTAATTATTATGATTTCAAGATTGCTAACATTATTCAGTTGAGTACTGCTAAACTTAACTATGTTGTGAGTATAAATTACCAAAAAATTATAATTTATAAAATACTTCATCATATTAACATAAATCTAAGAACTGTTACAATATTTAAATTTTTTGAGAATATTAACCACATTTATTAATTATTACTTAAATTTTTACATTCAAAGGAATGGTTTCTCTTTTTATGCTGTACTTCTTAAAACCCGCCTTGCCACGACCTTGTATTAGCTACGAAATACTTTTAAAAACGCGCTGTTAAAACCTCATAAATATCGAGATATAAATCTCTCCTTGTATTTAAATATTTATCAGACATAATATCAAGCCTGGTATTATTTTATATAAAACGTAACTAAATAATATTGACTGCGTTAAATAGTGGTTTTATTGCAATTAACTGAGGTATGAAGGACAATTTCCTGTCGATTAAGATAATTACATGTATGAAGCTTTTGAATTGCCATATTCAAAGGCTGAATATGAATTGAATTTATGCTGCATATTTACCGCAGTATTTGCTTTCATTTAGTTCTGCATCACTGTTTATTTACACGCGCTATTAATAAATTAAACATTCAAACAGTTCTTAGATTTAATAAAATTTATTTTTCCGTGTAAGTTGGATTGCACCGATTAAAAACAATAGTAGTCAGTCAATTAGCTAGAATTTAGAATATTTCAAGAGATTCTTCTTAACAGGAAACAGCTCTGCAAACAGCACAATTTTAAGTAATAACATATACCATTTTAAAAACATCAAAAATGTTACAAATTCACACATTTTAAATTCAATAAAGATTTAGAAACATAATACAAATTTACTATCCAAATAGACCAGCTTCTTGCACCACGAAACGAGACATTAATTTTAATACTGATAAAGGAAACGCGGATATATCATCCAATACTTCTAGTTAAAGCTATGTGGTAAATTACGAGTAATAAACAATAGATCAATTTATAGAAGGCGGACGGTGTTAGCCTCTACTACAGGCCTTGTCTTAGAATGTTATTTGATGATTGATTGCAACTACTTATTCTGTGGGTAAGATAATAAAACGAAACAGGAATTATGGCCCTTTGATTGTAATTGGTCAACACGCATACACATATAAAAGTCAAAATACGTTTGTCCAATCACAGTAGAATGCAGGCCTTCGTCTTTTGTTTTATATTCTCAGCCCCCAGGAATTCTTCGAAAAGTTATATGCCCTTTAAGCTTGGTAGAAATATCATTGTAACGGCAAGTGTGTGGTATGATAGTGTAGGAAAAGCATTGACTTTTAGTTGTCCTTTCATAATTCAACCGAAGTGTAGTGATTGTCTATATAACAAAAGATTGTTTAAATAATATAAAATTTACACAATACTTTACTACTCTAACAATATACGTAAATTAGTTTTATGAACGAAATCAAAAGCCTATAGAGCCACAACTCACGAACAAAAGAGTTTAGTCGCCAATTAGTACTAAAATAATATTTGTTTGGTGTTAAAGAATTCAGAAGTAACAAATATTTAAGTCTATCACAATGATTAAAGAATTTTTTTAGAATGTGTGCATGATAATCAAATTTCAAATGTTATTTTGATAATATTTCAAAAATTACAGCCTGAATTTGGCACATAATTCTGTACGAAATTCAAAATTTATCTTCAAATTAACATCTAATTACGAGAGGTGTATTAAAATTACGAATTTCCATAATATAAATGTGATTGTACAATAATAAAAATATATTATATGCATAATCTACAACCTTTATTGCATCGTGCTTTCATGTGCTTTTTGCAGGCTTATATGACAAAAATTTGTGGGGCTAACGTTAATTCATGACTGTCGGTGTTCCATTTCTCATGTAAAGAATAACTGGGTAAGATCATCTGAGTCCTTCCATCGTTTTTTTAGCCCTCTCAGGACAAATCGATTACACGAATGGCAGACTACACCGATGCATTCATGTTGCTGTGATAATTCATCTATATCAATTTTGAAATTCTAAAATTATTCATTCCATTTAAAATCCTAGTGAAATTTCTAATCTTCGGCTATTATTTTATTTGAACATTATATCCACTTGCTATAGTATAGTCTTACAAAAGGTATATTATGAGTGCTTTTACCAAAGGAGCAGACCTAATAACTTGATATCATATAAGTTTTGAACAATTGATACTAAATACATAATTTTCTAATCGATTTCATATGTCAATATATATATATTTTATTCTAACCTTTATTTAAATGTGATTTAGAATTTGGTTTCGCGCTGAAGGTATCCGGACGAATTGAGTAATTTTATCATTCAATATAAATAAATGTCTTTCAATAATGGATATAGTAAAGGATAAACATTCGTCGATAAATTATATCTTTCCTAATTTATTTTAACATATTTTTAACACACAATTCGTCCGTTACCTGTCATGCTAATCTACTCTACTTCCTTACTATCTAAGTGCATAATTTACATTTTTCATTTTAATTTGACTGTTTTGTTTGAGTACATTGCGACAGTAAACCAACATTACTATAATTCTCTGCAATAAACTTAACGTTGTTAAATATTTTTCATAAATGCCAACACTTTGATATTATTCCTTTGTTTTGTTCTATTACAACCTTCGGATTAACTTTCAAGGAAAAGGTAAGGTAACTTAACGAGTCACATGCATAGTATTAACGTGAAATTTTAAAATATTCAGATATAACAAATGATAATCCTTTGAAACTTGTGAATATATGGTCTATACTTAAATATAAAATCTTATACATACAATTTTACTTATATATTGAGCACGTTTAGACGTAATTAATATACGTTTCTCGGCCTGTAACATTCATGAGTCAAAATTCAGACGATAAATTTAACCTTAAAAATATCTTTTATCAGTGAATTATGAAGGTGGCTAAATACAATAATAAATTGTTATTTTCTAATACACCTTTATGCAGCGCATTTTTGTAAAATTTAAATAACTTTTTGCATTTCAAACTGCATTGGCGAGAAATTAAGCCCTAATTATGACGCTAAAATGAAAAAGGTTATTCAAAAAACATATTTAAAATCAAATGCTTATTATGTTAAATAAATATAACGAGTAAGTATTCATTATAGATGGATTAGGGATCGATCGATTACAATCTATAAAGTCAAAAACTCCCGGTAAGCGAGAAAGTTGTTACTGAATGTTATGTGAATGATTTAAGAGAGAAAAGTTGAAGGGCAAATAAGTCAACATCATTATTATTACCAAATGTAACCTACTAGACTTCAATAACAAAGTAACGACATACGTAGCTACGACATGTATATCTACATATAAATAAAATATAATTATTCACGGAATATAACAATACCTTTTTGTATATAACGTGACTTTAACAACTTAAAAATAGAACTAAATTAAATAATATGTAGGTAGAGGCGTCGTAGTACCAACTATTGTGTTCTGTACGTCCGAGTATTCGTACTTGATAGAAATACTCGACAAGCCATCAAACTTTAAAACCACATGTATCGGGGTGGCATGTAAACACAACTACAACTAATACATTAGGTACAGAAGCTTCAACCTAGGCGTTAAGTTGTGGTACATTTACTAGACACTCTAGTCACTCTAGACACATTCAGCAACAGCCCTGCGATTCTGTAACTCACTTTTCGAACTCTCACAGCGGTTTTCACAGCGGCGGTCGCGCTCAAATCAGTCGTAAAGCAGTCATTTTACGATTGGGCATTCTGATAAAGAGGGAGCTTGTAGTTTATTGTTTATGCCTATAACTGCTTCACGACTGATTTGCGACCGCCGCTGTGATAACCGCTGTGAGAGTTCGAAAAGTCAGTTACAGAATCGCAAGGCTGATCTATATAGGTTGCATTTCTCATTCCTATTATCTATTAAACTATGTATCAAAATAACACTCTCGATTCGGGCCCAAAGCCAAAAAGGAAAAGACTATGTTTTAAGACTCGTAAAAATCTCTTAAAAATCATTAATTATAAATTAAAATTTCACAGCAGTATATCTTGTACAAACATGTTATTCAGGCATACTTATCACTCACAGTCACTCTTATAATAACATCGAAACTTTCACGAACATAGTACACAGTTAACATATAGATAAATATTATAGTTTTGAAGGTACAAAATTATTTTATCATATTATAACTCACAAATGAACTAAATGCTTTTATCTCTATGACTGCAAATTAAATATATGATAGATGAATCATATTTTTAAACTATAAATTAAATGTCAAATTAATCAAAAAAACTACCTAGAAGTATGAATGTACCAGCACGGTACTTACCATGAAATAATTATAAGAGAAACATAAATAATTGGGAAAACTATTGTCAAAAAATTAACAGTCATATTTTGATAAATTAGATAATACACCATTATTGGAGCATTACCATTACCTCTGATGTGGGAAGTATAGCAAATTCAGGTTTAAAAATAAATAAATATATTATGCATTCTTATTCTATACGGTTATCATCGCTATGTTGAGATATTTGGTCGATGTTAGATTTTATAGGATTATTTGCTTGGTATGCAAAAAGTTATACAAAAAGATCCTTAACCATGGTTAAGATAAGTCACAAGAAATCTGTTTCAGCGTTTTTTGCAACGTGCCTTGACTCTTATAGAGTCACATAAGTGTGTAATACTTGGTCATGTACAGTTTTAGACAAAGTTATTGAACCTTATGCATAAAAGTTGTGAAAAATGCTACGTATGAAAAACGAGCAAAAGTGAAAGATAAATAAACAGTAATTTTCCGTAGCCTGTAGTATTTTTCTCCTTGAAAACTCCTTAGGAACATAATCTTCGTGGGATTGACCTTTGACCAGTATTGTGATTAATATTAAAACATTGTTTCAATAGAGCATTTCTGATTTAATTATGTTTTCTCGTAATGTTCGTACGTAAAATGTATATGTATTTTAAATACAAAAATATATACATAATCGTAATTTGAAATCAATTACGATACTAGATTAAATGTAGATTTTTCTCTTTTATATATGAAGGTAAAACAGTTTTGGTATCTTCCCACATCAGAGACCGGATTATAACAATATTTATTCTAAACACGTGGATGCAAGTGTACTGTGCACTAGAATTGTAATATTGTGTCATCAGTGTATAATATTTAAAATTGAAATAAATTAGTTTTCTATAAATGATTTTTACATATACGTCTAGAATCATATTGATTATCTTAAAAGTTTACTGCTATAAATATATATATATAGGTATTTACACACTTAGCTTATATAAATTACCCGTGGTCATTTAACTGCGAGTTATCGTCTTTTGACTATCATGTTTTTTTGTCTTTTTTTGTAATTTTCTACATAACTTTTGTTATATCACTTCAGGGAGCATATTGATACTAAATCAGGTATCATGTAGGAGGCACATTACACGAAAACAAGGAATATTTAGAGTGACCGACAATTTTTTTAAATATTATTATAACACTTAGTAATTCATTTGATAGACATAGTTATTTAAGGAATAAATTTTACTTCACTATCGTTAGAAATTGTATGTCTAATTTAATACACTTTATATTAACTATGATACTATACACTAACAAGTCTACGTAATTTGTATAGAATAACCTTTCGGAAATGTTTGATTAGATTCTGTTGATTCGTGCCACTTACATCATAAACAAAGATACATTGTGATACTTGTATGTCAATAACGTGCTACGTAGTATTATTACTATACTATGCAAAGATTTAAATATTACATGGTTTGGCCAAAAATCATTCGAGTACCATTATCAAGCCGTGTTATTTAATGTTCTTCCCCGAGAAGTACCAGATCGTCAGCGACGACATCCGAAACGTGAAGGTATATAATCCAGTACATTAGGTTGAAGCAGACAAAGCAAACGGGAAAAACTATGCGCGAGTATTTGTCGATGTCCGAAGGAGTCGTGCCAAGCAGCTTGTTGATACTCTGTAAATTTTTTCCAACTTAACATTTTTAGACTATTATAAATTATTGGATTATACATTCGCTAGGCGAACTTTCGCGTTGCATTACCAAATTCACATTCGCTTAACAATTGAGTATTAGAACGTCAACTAACCTTCGATGCTTGTAGTAGATGCGGTGGTATTTCTTCTTCTGAGGGAGGAGCAGCTGGGGCTGGCGGTGGGGGGGCTCTTGCACCATTAATCGTGTTTTCATGAGTCACAGCTTTTGAGTATACTTTCGGGTCGTGGACTTTGAAGCGTACCTCCTGTGTGTGAGGGTTGTAGGACTAAATTAAAGGCAGTAGTATCAAACGTTTTTCAGTTATAGGCTTTGATTTAAACTAAAAGAATGTTGTACGTACCGATGAGCGGCTAGGCGGAGCAGGTCTTGAAAGTGTGCTTGTTCTAGGCGGTGGAAGTGGCTCAGACGTGCCAGGAGGGCCGTCGATATGTATCTTTTTCTCGGCAGCCATTTTCTGGACAGCAGTAAATCGTTGTTTCCTCATTTGAATCCTTTTAGCCATGTATCCAACAGTAGCGTATTCTGAAAAGGAAATAAGGCTAATTCACCCTTTCCAACTTAGGGAGCGTTCAAGTATTACGTAACGAATTTTGGGAGGGGGGGGGTACATTTGTAAAACGTTACGGAACGTAACGGATTGAATTACGCGTTATTGTTAATATTATTTTCGACTTCCCAGTACTTTACATTACATAATGGTAACTATGGTATGGTATGGTATAAAGAGTCACTAGGTGGTCACGAAACGGCGCGTTACATGGGGGGGGGGTCAATAATCTCCAAAAATTGCGTGACGTAATACTTGAACGCTCCCTTAGCAAAGTGATCGCGTAGCATTTTACACATATATCTTTAAGTATTACCGTTTTTAAACAATCTTTATACAACACTATACATAAAACGCATCTTGTAATATTTTGGTTACCTAGTAGACTAGCGAAGACCATTACGAAGCAGGTGCCCAAGTAAACATCAATGGATTTAACATACGAAATCTTGGGAAGAGCGGCGTTGGTTGAAGACATAAGGGTAGTCATGGTCAGCACAGTGGTCACACCAAGAGAGACACGTGCGGGTGTTGCATTCCGATTCAACCAAAATGATACCCATGATATGATCACAATTAAACCAGACGGGATGTATATTTGAATCAGATAGTATCCCATTGAACGCACGAATTGGATTTCACAAGCCAATCGGGAGTAGTTTCCTGAAAAAGAACTCTTGTTTAGTTAAATGTTTCGATAAATTAGAAAAAAGATAGAGATTTTCGAAAGGAAGAGCATAATGAAGTTGAACGATCCGAACAATAGTGAAGTCGAATCAAGCGATCAACATGCAAATGGTCGTTGTAATAGACCATAAAGAAATAAAAGGCTCATTCTTCATCACTGGTAAATATGGATAGTGCCAAGTACCTGTCGTAAGAGAAATCTCCATAGCTCGTTGTCGATGGCCCAGAACCTTGAACTGCGGCAGGGACACCTCACTTGATACGCCTACTGAGTTGGGCCCCTCATTCCACTTATAACGGATGTCCCGCATGGTGTAGCCAACTGTACCATGCAGAAATATGGAACGATAAAATAAGCACCCATTCCACTGGGGTTTTAGTATATTGTAGAGTGAATGAGCCATCTACCAAAGCTAATAGTTCGAAGTGAAATAAAAAAATGTATGCCAAAAAGAAAGCGTTAGTTTGTATATGTCTACAAGCTACTTGGATATCCACAATAGTTTTTGAGTTTAAAGAAAACTTAATTATCATGTAACTTAAGCGCGAAACTATACATGGCGAAACTATCATGTTTTCATAATAAAGTAAGCTTGTATGAGACTCACAGCTTTCGATTTCAATGTTGCACAGTTGACGATCCATAGGAAAGTATTGTAGGTCCATGGGACAGGAGGCCGTTATTGTTAATCTAAAAAGAAATACTCATATAGTAATACAATTTGTGTCCATTTATCAAATAATTTGGAAACTACTAAAGTATTACTTTTACTCCTAACCTTATACTACGTGTAATAGATCCAGAATGGTGAATACGTATAAATTCATTGCTAGTTGTTGCAATGTGAAAATAGGATTGTTTTTCATTTACGAAAAATGTGTCAGGCACCCATATGTTCCTGATAAATTCCGATCCAACTGACAATGTTTCAACACCTGGGCGCTTTTTGTATGCAAGCCTCGGATCAGTCCAGAACTGACGGAAGTAGAAATCCAATGTGAAATCCTAAAAATAAAAAGAGTTATAGAAAACATCTCACTTCAATTGCAAACACAATTATTCATTCCGGACGTCGTGCAAAAAACTGTGTTATCCAATTCCTAAAGGAGACGTTTCGAATAGAAATTAACTTTTTGTTAACACAAAACCGCCAATATTAAAATCGCGAATGAGTTTTTGAATAGTTTTTGTTAAAAAATTAAGAGAAATTACAATTTTAATGAATACTAAACGGTTAATAAATGATAGGGATGGGATGGGATGAAACGTATCCTTTATGTTTAAATGTGAATTTTCTGTGCCTTATTTTAGTCACCGGAATGCACAACTTGTGTTTTATATAACATCTCATATTATTGCAGACATATTATATGTAATAAGACAGCTCATTAGTATTTTAATTTTAAATTATTATAATACGTTATTTGTTATAACGTTGTCATAGAAACGTCTATATATCTGCAAATGAGATTAATAAATAACATTTTTGTTTTGTTACACACATTATATTAATTAAGTACACGTAAAACATTGAACGAATATCATTATATATAAGTGTATTCATTTGAAATCGTAAGTTATTTAATAAAGAACATATATTAATTTAATAGTCCTTATTTTACGTATACTTTTTGACGCAATCTAACAGCTATCGTTTTGGTCACGTCAGTGGTGACTTTATGTATGTCGTCCCCTTGATTTGGTTTCCACTAGGGGTCACAAACCCTGGTCACAGTTAGACGGTGTAATTTGGAACCGTTATCAAGGGAGAACCATGAGCGGCTTTTTGAAAAAAATAATACAATCGCGTTTGTTTTCAACATAAAAAATTGCGCTTATCGTCGCGGCTCGATATTGTAATAACGCAAGGTTGAAAGGCGGAACACAAAATTTACCGTCGTACAAAAAATAAAATTAAACGTTCACCTGTACCGATATAAAGAAAATCATAAAACAATTACGCTTCGAAAAGTTCCCTCGTCCAACTGGAACTCACGGACAACATTACAAACATTAAATACATTCATAGCAAGACTACTGAAAGTAAGAAAATTATTGCGAGTGGCGATTTTGAGGTGTAAACGCCAATCTGGGAGACAATAGTAAGAAATCCACAGACACAACAGATACCTACTCAAAAACATAAAAAGCTCAAAACATAATAACAACAATGGAGCATCGACAGAGTCTTGGGGGGGATGCTCAATAGCAAATTACATATTTGTCTTTTTTGACACACCTGGAAGGTAACACTACTTGCCAATGAAGTTTTAAATTTGGAACAGTAAATAGCATTTGTGGTAGTGTTAAACCGTCCAGGAGGTCTGCTCCATTACGCCGGCATGCTCGCAGCCTCGTGTCTAGGGCTGCTCGGTCGCTCGGCGCTGAGCCGAAGCGGCCGAGACAAGCGTGAGCTGACAGTGACGAGTACCATGAGCACTTCGGAGACGGAGCTGATAGACAGCACATACATGGTGACGCCCACCTCCACTGGCGGACCTGCAATCAAGCCCAATCGTGAGTCGAGCGCGCATGCGCGAGTGAAAACCAAACCAAAGGATGATCCCCGGAACCCTTATTCGAAGACGGACTAGGTCCGACTCGAAAAAGAGTAAACCTAATTCTTCAGTGAACATGACCATCTACGTAAAAGTAGTCTCTTAAATACCATTTTAACTTCAGATAGAGAACTGATGGACAGCACGTACATGGTGACTCCAACGTCCACTGGTGGTCCTGAAATATTATATTAGTTACTTCACATTACACCAAACCTCAATGATGAATTTTTTGAATCCTGATGCTCTTTAAACATTGTGCCGGCGAATTAAAAAATATAAAATAAAATAAAAAGGTTATCCTCCAAAACATGACATACATATATCAACGAAACATAATAAATAAAATACATCTCCAAACTCAAAGAAATGCATGGCGATACAAATCTCCTGGCGGAAAACATGCCCACGTATATACTTACTCAATACAGGTAGAAACTAAACTGTCGAAAAAGGTTTTCCAATTACGAAAAGATATTATTTTACTTTTGTATTTCCTGAAATATGAATTTTAAATAAGCTTCTTAAAGAATTGTGCAACAGTAATAGTTCTAGAAACGAGACATTCAGCTCTCCTGACAGCTCAGACAATGAGCTTAAATTATTCAAAGCGAATTCAAATATTATTATTTATGTAAGAAATTACTTTGGGCGAATGTAGCATAATGAATATACAAACAGAATAGTAATGTTGTTTTGTTGCCATAACACACTATTGATTTGAATTTACATTTATAGTCGCGCATTGAATAAACAGAAAATTTTACTTACCAAGCCCTAAAAATTCAATAACATTTAAGAAATATACATTATTTTTCTCGTCGCTGTTCTATTGAAGACATTCTGGAACATAGATTTCGTCGTCCAATGCTATCCTATATTTTGATTTACATCACATAACAACAACAAATTATTATTTTAACAAAAAGTTTGAGAAATTTTGAACGTGTGAACCACTCTTGCACTTAGAGCAAAATTACGTAAATAGCGCTAGATTTTTGCAGTAAGCAAAGCGGAGTTTTGGGAATATGAAGATCACTCACCGCCATAATTGGGCCTCACTCTTTTGTCGTAGCTGACACTCAGAGAGTCCAAAATAGCTGAGATGTTGACATCGCCAAACATTCCTCCGCCTCCCGCTCCCCTGTTGACAATGCTTCATTATATCATCTTTTATTTACGTGAATATCAAGTTTCCTATTGATGACTATTAATTTTCTTCATAGACGCGTCTAACGGTCCTTCACAGTACTATCCTCTGTTGCCAGTTGATACACTCTTTTCTTGAAGGAAAGGAGTTAAATTGGTTGGAAATATATTAAAAGGCAGCCACATAGTGCTGGTGTAAAAAGTATGAAACGTTATTTCAGTCAGGGAACGACGAACGACAAACGAACGATCACGCGAAACGTCGAGACAATTTTTTTCCGCCGCACTTATGATTTTCTAGAAAAAAAGCTGTAAGTCGGTACCTATTATGTGCAATATATTGTGAAAATTCTTATCTTTTTCATAGAAATGACAACAAATGGTGTGACAGTGATCAGTAAAAAATTGTACAGAATATTGAAAAAGAAGCAATTATTTTGTTACACCGTAGTAAATTACAAACAAATAATAAGAAAGACTTATACAAAACAATTTTTTTTATAAAAAATATATAGAGATTTGCATTCTATTACATAATTTACATAAGAAAATTATAAAAAAATCCTAAAACGTTTACGTTTCTATCTTGCATGTATACATTTACATAACATACTCTCTCTTGATGCACCGGCTTGTCGCATTCATAATAAATTTCCGCCGGTCACCGGCGGTGTTAGATAACTCTAAATTTATCGTTTAAATTAATCTATCAATTTCAATTCCCATAATGAAATTGACATGAATTTAATTTACTTAATATAAGTTATTTTAATTTTATTATTAATTTACTTATAATAAGATATTTTACATATTCTCTTTTATTAAATTCATGAAAGCGCGAGCTGCAATGCCAATTATTATTATAATCCAGTTAACATTTAATTGCTGAAATTATTAAAATGCGGTTCGGAATTTTGACAATACAAAATTATCGAATAATAAATAAAGGTGATTTATATAAAGTTAGGCTGTGCTCTATGGTTTAGCCGCGTCTATTCCGTGGAAACACCTTTTTAATCACCACTTAGGAGATTCTGTTCTGTTAATCTAATAGGCAAGTAGGTGATCAGCCTGAGCTTGACACACGCTGTCGACTTTTTGGGTCAAAGCAAGCCAATTTCCACACGATGTTTTCCTTCACCGTTCGATCGAATATTGAATGTGAACATAGAAAGTCGACCTCAGGGATGAGATTGTGTTCAATTAAACTCAAGCTTCATGCTATTATTATATTATATTCATAAAAACTAAATCAGTGTTATTGATTAGTTTTATAATGAATTTAAATTCTTATAATTCAAATTATATACATATTACGCTTCTCTAACAGATGCAATTTTGAAATACCATTTCGATAACACACCTCACGCTTTTTAGGTTCCATACGATTAGCTACCCCTCTGACGTCTTTTTAAAAACATTTTTTGCACTTTAGTATTTCTTTTTCCGTACTTAAACAATCGTTGTTGTTCAATAATATTACGTACATGTTACCTTTTTTATGAGTACTATTAATATAACGAAGTGTTAATAAATAAATAAATGCACTTTAATTATAAAGCACTCTCATTTCCGTCGTTTTCTGTCGAATTGTGTTTACGCTGTGATAAAGACATATTAATAATTTTGTAACAATGCTGCAACCTTTCTTAATTCTTATATGAGATTTCTTATTCATGTACAAGGGGATATAGAAATACTCCAACCATTAGGCTTTTTTCCATTTAATCCAAACCATTAGGAACCACTAGGCTTATATTGCTCAACTTTTTATATATATTTAGACTATTACACGATCTGATACGTCAGACCAATTAGTCAGTATACAAGACCTTTGACATAGAAAATTTTATAAAAAAAATACAGCAAAAATTAATTTCACGTTTACCTAAATATTATAATATGGTATATGGTTGGTAGACTCAGTTTCCGCACTTAGACATGTACTCGGTCCGTTTTGCGAAATGATATAATATAAAATTATACAAATAAAATGTTTGCTTTAAAGTCTGCGATACATTGGCATAAATTGCAGCCGAAGTCAATATTGCTAGCGCAATCAATTTCCCCGGAAATTGTGTTAAGGCAAACAGAGGATCGTGGCAAAATCAGTTAATTTACCCGTTTCTAATATCTTGAGGAAATAAGATTGAAATCCAAGCTGATAATGTAAGAGTTAATTGAATATTTTAAACACCGCTTCATTTACCGCTAACTGAAAATCAAACCAAAAATCATTTACTCACACTAACACGAGTTGAACGTCAAATTAAGAAATATACATTAAATGCTTGTAATGTTACATTTACTGCCAGTTCTCAAATCAAGGGCGTAGAACAGAAGAGAAGAACTGGCAATATACTCTCCGCCACTCTTTTTAATCGCCAAGTTTTTGTTTTACACAACGTTTGTAAGGAGCTGCAACCATTACACAATGACATCTTAAGTAATAAATAATAATAAAATAAACTTAAAACAAAGATTAGTCCCCTATCAGCAGGAGGCATGGTGTAAGTAGTGGCACGGAAAACAACCAACCTACGCTTTAAATCTTACAAAATACCAGAACAAATAAATTAGGATATGCTCGTTAATTTTATGTAGAATAACTAATTATTCATAGAATCAGGACTCGTGTGAAATTAATCTAACAGATGTATTCAATACCAGAAGGAAATTTAATGTCACAGTCAGGAAATTGACCGCGGCATTGACATTTTACATGAAGCGACGAGACATGCTTAAAAGTTGCATTGCGAGAATTCTGATTTCGAATTTATTGAATAACAAATTTTACCTGGAAAATATTTATTGGTATTCGGTATCAACTCGGCTATTTAGCCAGCTTGGCGTATTTTTTATTGCTTGAAAATACAAATTATATTATATTGCTTACTTTATGCCTGTTATACTTTATGCCGCAAACCTGATTATCAATTCTTAAACAAAAGAAATACACGACAAGCGTAATTTGGAGAAATCGCTTTACTTATCATAATTAACAGTTTTATAATTTCAATTATAAAATTCACAGCAGCGGTATCAGCTGCCATTGTGATAATAATTTAATAACATCAATGGCAAATTAGTTCAAAACCGTTAACACGAATGGTTTATTTAATTTGTCAATGTTGCTATAAATTAACGACTATTCTATGGTCGATAATACTAATGATTCCATGGTCATTATTATTAAAAGTAATTTATCATAACTTTAAACATTCGAAACTTAATGATAATAAATTTTAAAGTAATCTTTGCAACTCGTTCCTATGACTGTCGTTTGACCACCCTGCGACGGCCAAAGCCGAGGTCCGAGTCTCACAGGAGACGCTCTTGCGCTATTTGCGGGAAAAACGCCCAATCAGGCCGAGCTACGCTCGCCAAAACAGCCCGAGCTGCCCTGCGATTCTGTAACTCACTTTTCGAACTCACACAGCGGTTTTCGCATTGGTGGTCGCTCTTAAATCAGTCGTGAAGCAGTCATTTTATGATTTGGCATTCTGATAAACAATAAACTACAAGCTCCCACCTTTTCAAACCGCTGTGTGAGTTCGAAAAGTGAGTTACAGAATCGCAAGGCTGAACTGTAAAGACCCTTAAGGCTAACAGCGGGATTTCAATCAAAAATAAATACTTTAAAAAGACTCTAATGTCACATGGCTGATGCCTACAAACTAATTTATGACGTCAGTATTTCTGACGTCATTATTTTCAACAATTTGTTGAAATTCAGGTTGTGTTTTCGAGACATTGTTCAGGTTATCGTTTGTTGCTTTCTTTCTGACTCCTTCGTCCTTCCTGTCGCTAGACGACAATATTCCTATCATTCATTGTCAGTTACTACCTCTCACTCTCTACCATCCTATCTCCACGCGTAATCCTACGCGTATCTTCCTGCACCATTATTTAGGTGCTACCCTCGTTCTGGTCACTACTCTCGCCGTCATATATAATTATATAATGAAGCACTATAATTGCCCTAATGAGGCATTTATAGCCTGCGTAGTTGCTTGCTTAGCGTCCTATTTTAGTTACTATTTAATTGCATTAACTATTCGATTTTGCGTAATGTTCGTGTAGAAGGGAGGTCCCCGCCAACCTTTATCCCTAGATAAATATTTTTTATGTAAGATACAAAATATAGGAAAACCTAAGACAAATTTCTACTTTGCCAAAATAAATGAAACAGGTTGATGTTTAAATGTACGTGTGATACGATACAATAATTTCAAGTTGGTTGACGCGAAGGTTTATTTGCCTTAAATGAAAATACACTCAGAAATTTATCGGAACATTTCAACCAGACAGTTTCGTCGTGTTGACAAACAGAACGAGAAGTTCAACATGAAACATTTTAACATATACACGAGGGAGTGTTGCTAAGTTCAGCTAAACTGCATTCTAAATTTAAAAATGTAAATATAAAGTTGGCGGCGAAAGTAGCGAATATTTTGGTGAACTATAATTTATGTTTGAATAGCTTCTTTCTATTCTCAAATAAAAGTATTGATGCAAATTTTCATGTGAAATGAGTAACATACTCATATATATTGAAGGTCTTCTTGTTAGTTTTAGTGAAGTGAACTAATATATGCGCTGCTATAATGCGTTAATAATGTTTTGAGAAACGGGTATTAGAGTATTGAAGTAAGTTAAGTAGAATTGATTCGAAAACCACTTGTCGAGCAGAAATTGCCGTAGAAACTTTCAGAACACAACTATGAAGACGATATGGTGTTAGAATAAAATAATTGCTTTTAATGCTAATAAATTTTTAGGAAAACAATTTCTAATTAATTTTGTGTAGGCTAGATTGTGGTATAAATCGATCCTTTTTGTAGATAATTAATAAACAAATAAAGATTTTATGTTAGCTGTATAAAAATAAATTTTATTGTTCATATTAATTAATATTATTATTTAATTATTTCAATTTGTCAATTACGTTGTAAATTCACGTTATCGAAAAAATATTCAGTAACTGTAAAGAAATAGGTTCTTGCAATTTGATCTTTACTACATTAGGAGTTATATACGTGTTAATATAATTTGTGAATTAGATGTAATAAAAAAGTTTCTTACTTCTTGCCCTTTTTTCTAGTTATTTTATTAACTTTGAAATGCGAATTGAACGAGTCTCGAATACCTTACTTCTCTTGAAGTTTTTTATTTCAGACAATACAAGAATCTAACTTGAGATTCTTTAACGTAAAGTACAATAAATACAACCTCTTTAGGTCTTGGCCTCAGATTTCTGAATCTGTTTCATGATCATTTTTAAATCTAATAGGCAAGAAGGTGATCAGCCCCCATTGCCTGACACACGCCGTCAACTTTTTGGGTCTAAAACATGACGGTTTCCTCACGATGTTTACCTTCACCGGTCGAGCAAATGTTAAATACGCACATAGAAAGAAATTCCATTGGTGCACAGCCGGGGATCGAACCTACGACCTCAGGTATGAGAGTCGCACGCTGAAGCCACTAGGCCAACACTGATCTACAATAAAGTACATTTTTGTTAAAATGTATAAAGATCAAATGAATTATGAAGTTAATTTTAAATTTATACAACTGTTCTGACCTCTCGTATACAAATCTACCCTTGACACACTACATGCTCGTACAAACTGTATCGAGTTTACAGTTTTAACCTATCTGGTTGGTTATGTACATATTATGTACAGCCCTGCGATTCTGTAACTCACTTTTCGAACTCACACAGCGGTTTTCGCATCGGCGGTCGCTCTCAAATCAGTCGTGAAGCAGTCATTTTATGATTTGGAATTCTGAAAAGGTGGGAGCTTGTAGTTTATTGTTTATTAGAATGCCAAATCATAAAATGACTGCTTCACGACTGATTCGAGAGCGACCGCCGATGCGAAAACCGCTGTGTGAGTTCGAAAAGTGAGTTACAGAATCGCAGGGCAGGCATATAAGGATATTAATTATTGAATCTATATCGGTGTAAAGCGTACACATTGTCACCAAACTGTATTGTAGATTCCCCTTTCCGACAATAGGTCTCAAACAAACATGTATTCAAACAAAATGTACCTGTGGGATTACGCTAGACTGTATTCGAAATAGCCGTGATATTCAGAAATGGCGAATGCGATAACTGTGGTTGGAATTATAACGCCTAGCTGCTTCAACCAACGTCTAAAGCCGATTACCTCGATACAATCCGCTTCCACTCTTCGTTAAATAATGTTTACATTTTAATTAATACACTAATATTCAACGTTTAAAATATTGTACTGGTTTTATGAGATATAAAAAGTTTTTACTTGCCTTTTTCGTCTTATCGCTTCATTTTACACCGATGCGAATTATACTAGCATTGCCTTTATTGCTTATAAATCCACGGTTTTTATTATAAATAATGCAACCAGGAAATAGCTTTTATAAAATGATTGCTGCAAACCTAACCGCGTCTGAATAAAACCCAACTATTGAACTGTACTACTATATTTATATATTGTAAAGAAAAGATTTATGCAGTGATAGGAATGCGCAACCGACTTAGACCGGTACAGCTTCCTTCATAAAGAAGGTCCTCGTTTTATCGACTGTGACCCAATTTAGATATAACATTTATTAGTAACAAAACACACAAACAGAAACACAAAATAACAATAACAAAAAAAATTAGAGATAACAATTTTGTATTCTAAAGAACATGGTACGTTTTAAGTGTGTAATGCGTGTGGCTGTGGTAATTGGCACTGACTCAGCATTATGCTGAGAAGCAGAAAGTCCACAGCGTTGGTCATTCTGCCAGCAGTCATACGATAGCAGTGTTGTCCTAGTGGTTTTAGCGTGCGACTCATACCTGAGGACATTGGTTAGATCCACGGCTGCCCCAATGGAAGGGAAACATCGAAACCTAATAACTTGACGTATCGTACAAAATACATTATTATCCAGATACAAAGTTACAAGATGAAAATATGCCTTTAAAATTATTTTCTCGAAACTCAATATTAATTATTTTTTCTAAAAGTATCTTTAGGATATAATAACTTCCGCACACTAAATTATCTATGTTCCTGAAAAATACTTATATAATCTTTTGTAAATACTTCTTGTAAGTGCAATTCGTAAAACACATATATTTTGTAACAATTAAAATGCTTATTCAAACACAGTCAACTGTTTAGGCTTTTTGTTCTTTTATAAACTCTTGTATAGGAGCAAACTATACAGTAAAGTATAAAATTGTCTAAGATATATTAGTCCCGTCTTCTAGCGATCTTAAATAAAACAACTAAAATAAATTCGAAGACCCGGTTCCGGTTCGATCACTAAAGGTCCAGTTTTCAATAACAACCACAATAATATTAAATTAAAAATAAACACGTCTTCCCTCTTCACTTCATTTATTAAAACTCAATGACTAAACAACAACACTTATGATAATCGTATTAAAGTCCAAATAAAAGGTGTTAAAAGCATGGTTTTTTTTCCGAACAAAAAATCATAAGAGGAATAATCAAGGGGCGTCAAAGTGGAGTGGTTCTCAATAAGGGTACCCTTATGAAGTACCATAGATAGCTCGTTTCATTCTACTTAGACGGGATTAAAACACTTTCTTACCCATAATATTAGCCTCTAACGACCCTTATCGAAATTTGTGGAAATATTTTCATGATTCGCCTCATTCAAGGAATTATTTTAATAAATTAATTTTAAAGTAATTATTAGTAATAATAATCGGTCATAAAACTTTTATATATTCCACAGATATTAAATCTATAGAATACACGCTTCGTTTTTCTATTCTGATTTTGAGACATAACTACTATTAAAATTATTTTCATATGTAATACCACAAGAGCTTCAAAATTATCGGGTATTTCCCGATAGGTTCGTTGCAAACAATTAATATAGTCGTCATGACGACTATATTTGTTTGCAGGGAACCTTGAGGGAAATACCAGATAATTTTGAAGCTCGAGTGGTATTCGGGGGATTATTTTTCCGACCCAAATGTCGGCCAATAGAATTGCACCATGAGACGAAATGTACAGTTAACAAATAAGAATTTCATAATGAATAAAACAACTACTTAATACTTTTCTTGAAGCAACGACCAGAGAAAATTTTCACAAAAAATTTTCAGTATAATACCATGTAGGTTGTACCACGTGACGTCGAATGGTGCAATTCTATTGGCCGATATTTGGGTCGGAAAAATAATCATTAGTATTATTTTGGATTCGATAAATGACATTTTCTTTTTATAATATGTTTTGTTTAAAAAATAATATTTATCCAGTGCTCCCGGCCTTTAAATACTATCTATTACTTTCATCATTTTGTATGAAAATGAGGCTTTGAAAGCCTTATTTTTCCATAGAAAACACCGTACCCGTTTTAACGCATTTCGATACGTTTTTCGAAGTTTAATTACAATAATATACAGTAAATTCATCTCATCTAAGATACTTAATTTCAATACTATCTCACAAAGGGAACATAGCCAGTCATTTCACAAAAAGCAACGTAAGATCATAATGACGACAAATTAGCTATTCAGACTTTTAGGCGAAGAGCTTTTAAATCCACACAGGCTTAATCGTATAGTCGGAAATGGCTTTGAAAAACGTATTATGCACTCGGTCAATGTGAAATCCAAGTTTTTACATTAAGATTTAATGGACACTGGAAAATATTTGACAGAGTAATATTTGCTTTTATTTTAATTTGTATGTTTATAAAAATACATATTTCATTCATTGATAAGTTCTCTAAATGAATACACAGTAGAACATAATTAATAAAAAATAGCTTTTATATAAATTTGTATTAAACAAACAGCTGAGCGTTTTTAAGGCAGTTTTTGCCGCGCACCACCACTATGTGGATCCAGCTGCCCACTGAAGTCCATTGAATTCCTTCAACAAAAAACCGTTCCAATTCTTAAAAGGCCAGCAATGCACTCGCGAGCCCTCTGGAGTAGAGACTATCCATAGGCGGCGGTATCAATTCACATTAGATGAGCCTATAGAAAAATAATTATGTTCGACGACGACTTGTTTACAATGAGTATGTGTCATTATATTATGTTATTCTATTTATTTAGCGTAGGGAACATAATTTATTATTGACTGTTTATGAGATTGGAGCAAACAAGACTCTTACTTCAGTGAAGGAAAATATATTTTCTTTTAATATTTTAAGGTTGAAAAACTAGAGAATGTTAAAGCCTTTATAAAGTTTTGTTCATTTGTTTCTTATAAGTATAACTGTCATAGGCTATCCGACATACAACTACTCGTACTGCCGTTACAGTTACGTCGTAATATTAAGTTTTTTATTTTTTTTTTTGCTACATGCTAATTTTCGAAATTTTTTCACCAGGCTGCCTCCATAATTAACCTTTTTACGCCTTTGTATATAACATATAATAATCATAAAAACGACCTATCGCTGGGATGTGTTGTTGTTGGCTTTTAGATTATTTACTTTTGTTTTACTATCCTATTAAAAGATTCGATTCATTGGTCTTGACGTGTTATTTTCACTAGGGTCTATGTTATATTTCGTGAATGTATATTCATATACCTGGGTCGCTCAATTGTATATATGTCGTTAGTGTTAAAATGTTCACATTATACTATATACAGCGCTTAGTCTTTACGAGAAACAAACGTTTTAAATAAATAATCATAATCTGACATTCGCATTTTAATCCAATTTAAAACCACAATAAAGCAGCAATGATAAATATAATACAGTTCCGTGTTTAAATTATACTTTCCGAATATCCGAGCCACGATATCAAAAGTTAATTAAATTCAAAAGCTATAAACATCGGCAGTCGTCCCATAAATAGTCAAAAGACAATTGCCAACGAAATAGTTACAGTAACTATTCGAATTCATGCCGTCTATTGCAAATTCCGAATTGTTTGGTTAAAAATAAAGCGGGGAATGTGGAATTTAATTGTACATTATTTATATTTAATGAAAGTAACTATTTTTATTGTATTTAAAAATAAATAGCGTTTTAATTGTAATTTCGCCCGGATTAACAGTGATTTAAATTTCGAATGTGGATAAATTTTATGATCACCACTTATATATTACGAATATTGTTTGAAAACGTCCAATTAAAAACAGTTTCTTTAATAATTAAAACATGCGAAATGCTTAATAAGATAGTAACTCTCTTATGTCAAAAGTTAATACCTTCCAACGTGAGGCATTGTTAGCGCTAACCCTCTAAACCTTACCGAAAGATTTGCCTTAAACAAGGATTTCCTTTGACTTTAGACACATAAGATATCATATATATATAATTCTCGTGTCGCGGTGTTTGTGGTTAAACTCCTCCGAAACGGCTCGACCGATTCTCATGAAATTTTGTGTCCTTATTGGGTATGTCTGAGAATCGGACAACATCTATTTTTCATCCCCCTAAATGTTAAGGGTAGTCCACTCCTAAATGTTTTTTTTTTTTTTTAGATATTTTTATCTGTTTTTATGATACAGCATTAAAAAATACATACAACCCCTTAACTTTCACTCCTCTACGATCAACCCCTATTTTTTTATTATAAAGTTTGCCCGGTCAGCTAGTATCCCTATAAATTCCGGGTACGGAAGAAGATTAAGAAATGCACGCAAGCTAGAATTACTATTCTATTAGCAAGGCATTCTATTCTATAATACACGTCAACTTTGTTAAGAATATAATGGACTATTTAACGTGACCTACGGTACAAAGGCTAAATGGATTATGCTAAATAGAAAATAAATTAATATTTTACTCGAAGCTAAAATTGTTTCTCAGTATCTGAATTTTAAACAGTTGCATTACCATACTAAAGTTTCGGCCACATGAGTGTGTGAGTTTTTTATGGTATTTTTATTAATTTTCCAAGTTTTAAAATTTTACTTTATTATATCATAATAATTATATATTTACTTTCACCTATATAATATCGGCTACAATGTTATATAAAGTGTCCCCACGTAATGAATTAACTTAAATCACAACACTGATAGACTCCACCCACGCTGGGTTCGCAAGATATTTTCTTATGACAGAAATGTTTATATACGTTGTTTTCGTTAGTTTCTGTGTACTTGATTATTCCCGTACATCGCCGTAAAAATAACTAATTTTTAGAACAAGTTACAAAGCAAACTAGTTCGATAGGAGAAACATTTTGTATCCCGAAATTGATAGTAGTGAAAATATTAGAGTGTCAAGTTTTAACAAACAAGTTATCAACTCTATGAATTAGGCTTTAAATAAGTTTGAATGTAATAGCATATTATTTTAGATTTATACTTCTTTAGGCGCGTTATGAACAATTGATGAGAGTGAAATCTTACGATGCGCGCGCACCGAAACACAAAATTAACAGAACAAAGTTGCCCACGGAAGATGCTACGGCATTGGACATAATTTAAAAACAACATTCGAATAATAATAGAATTTATGTTACACTTAATGTAAGAGAATAATAATAAATTTCTATTTATTTAAATGTTCAAATGCAAACTGAACTTTATTGACTATAATGACTCCTTTACCAGTCTTTGATTATTTAATTGTAATTAATTATTTGCATGCAATCAAAAACTATTTTTAATAATGCCAAAGAAGTATAACTCCTTACGCGCGTACATAAGTATACGCACCCTTTTTTTTATTCAGTAATGAACATTATCCAGTCATGTATTTTTTCGCTTACGTAGGGAGGTGGAAAAGTTTTTCTTAAGATTTACAAATCCTTAATGTTATATGTTCTTCTGCTGCGTCCTTCTAATCCTCATATAATTGGTGACCATAGGTTTTGATATATAATACCACATTGATGTCAATAGCTGATTAGATAATTTTTGCCAAAAACATTTTAATATAATGCTTTGATATGCTAATTATCAATAGAGTTGTATGTGTTAAATTATATTTTAATCAAAAAAAAATTGTATAGGAATGCAGAAGCAGCCTTCTGTGTAGTAAAAATGTTTTAGAAGATAGCGGGATGAATACTATATTAAATATAGTTATAATTTTTATTGTATTATCTCCCAAAGAGCAAAATTTTGTAATATAGTTCGTGAAAATGATAAATTAGCTTTGCAAAATTCCATCAGAATAATTTTCTTATATTAAAAACGCTGTTTACGCAAAACAAGTAGGTGTTATGTAATTAATTAACTTTTCTGAAACAACAAATAAAAACTGGGAAACGATATTTTTCCAAGAAATTTTCGCTAAAACTTTGTAGGAATTGAAGAAATTGTAATTAAACTTGATGGTCGCAAGGGTTTCGCTACTTAGCTTGTTTGAAAAGGCGATAAAAATAGCTTGTATCAAGTACGAGAAGAAGCCAATAGTGAAGTCTAGTAAATTACTAATGAATCACATGATGTAATTTGAATCAAAAAATTCTTTAAGTTTTACCTACCCATATAATATTATATTATACGTAGGTAGTAAAAATGTGCCGTCATTAAATGCCTCCCAATATATTTTTTTCACAAATGTTAATTAGACATATACAAAGAAAAAGCCGGTGTTCGGACGTACAAACTCAAGAATTAAGCCCATACTGTTAATATCACCACTCCAATAAATCATTCATAGTTTAGAAATATATTAACATGTAACTAATTATCGAACCAAAAGCCCGATAATTCCCTATCTATTTTATAATTAATATGCCCAAATGCCTATCAATATTCTTACTGAATAATTTGTGTGGAACTATGAATTTAATATTGGTATCGCGATTTAGTCAAGGTAACTGTGATAAAATTTGCTTGAATATTTGATATTAAATTGCTTTGGAGAGTATGCAGCTTGAGTTATCTTCGAATTGTTTATTTTCGGCTACGGACTGTATTATTTCCGTATTTATTTTCCTTTTGCAATATACGCGATAATTTCCGTAGTTTAGTAAATCAATCAGATTTTGTATAAAAAGATGTTTTAAATCACCAACTTGTTTTAAAAACTAAACACACGCAAAATTATTACACGTCTTAAATCATATTGACAATTTTCATGAGTGATATAAAATGATCTGATCAACCTTTCCAATATAAAATATAAAAGACTGTCAACCTATGTATTCAATAAAAATTCTAGATGGAAATATTTTATCTATTTCTGATTCAATGTTAATAGAATAAAATGTTATTGATCACACGTTTGAGGCCATATAAATGTTGAGTTATTATTGAAACTAAATCCATTTTATTCATGTAAATACTAGTACTATTTTAAAATAAAACATAGCTGTTGGTAACATTTCAAACGCTTTATATGAGTTTTATTTATATGATATTTTATTTCATTTGAACCTAAAATTATTTGCAATTATACTGTATAGACCTGAATTAACATGTTTCATTAATTAATTAAATAGGTTTTATTTCGAGAGGAAGTCGGTTACGTAGGATATTTTTAATGTTTTCATATACTTACTCCGAAATGGAGTATAGGAAAATTCTGGCATGTGCAGGGTCTGAAGATTCCTAAAAAATTTCAACAGCCCGTCTAAACGGTAATACTTAGTGGAATCGGGTGGGGGTTTTGGGTCAAGATTGCCACCAAATTTAATGAGATCGGAATTTTAACCCAATCAACCAAATAACAAGATGGCCGCTTTAATTCGCTAATACCGCCGTTTGTGGTTCTTTTTGGCTAAAATTTTGCAAGGCGTGTTCTATTCGGTCGGACACACATCGACATAACACTTTCTACTAATCTACAAGTAACATCGCCCCTAACACTATACACCGCCATGTTGTGGGCTGGCTGCTACGCAGCAGCTAGCAGCTCTGAAAACTAGTTAATAATTATAAAATATAAGGTTTGCTTTTTAGGTTTGGCTTTTATAAACTTTTTGTATGGCAATCAAGGTTTATAATAATTTACCATAAACATTTAAAGATCGTCTTACTGGAGTTTTAAAAATCAAGTTAATTATTATTTGCGTGAAACGTGATAATTAATATTAATTTGATAAAGTACAATAAGTAAGTACAATTTAATGGTGCTGCAACTTATGATAAAAAGGTCTTAGCCATTCATTTTTCTAAACATTTTTTTTAGACATAGTTGATCAACATATTATATGTAACACACCCACACATATCGTAGATTTCTGGGTTTTAAATCATGCCGATTACTTCATGATGTTTGCTTTTGTCCATAAGAGCAAATGTTAATTACGCAATTAGAAAGAAAAAAACCATTGAAGTACAGTCTCGATTCGACGAGAGGCGCAAACCACTAGAACGTACTCCTCATGTTACTGGATTTTCCGCTCTCTCTGTTATAAATGTTTAATTTTTAAAGTATTTAAAATTTTGAAGTTTTCCAACATTTGTATACGTTACAATAAGAATAATCAATGCGAGAAAGCCCGTGATAATTAATATGAGTACTTAGTTCTCTGCGACGTTGTATTTAAACTGTGACGTAGTCACTTCGAAACGTGACTATAGTGCTACGAGCGGCTACGAAAATAATTATAATAATTTCGTTGACTGTTGGCCCAAGTCATTACAATTTTAACTCATCTCTATTTAGAACAGAGAACATAAAAAAATCATAATCCTGCAATTATGAAACTAGGTGAAGTAGCCTGAATTTTTTACGATGCAAAACGAGATTTTGTCAAAGCGAGCGTGTTGGCCCGTAAGATGAACAATCGACATCACCCGGGGGCTATCGCGCCGGCGTAACGACCTCTCATATACTCCCCCACCCCAACCTTATAGTTATTTCACAATTCACCACGTGTTCTTACGTAATACTGAAATTACCGAAATTCTGTTCGGTTATCTACTGATTTATTTTAATTAGCGTACGGTGTCTGGGTCGGGGTTTTAAATTATACAAATGAAAAATATTATTTATTTGAGTGAATTGTTTATAGAATCCTGTCGTAAAAACGTTGCTATTGACTTTGGCTTTGCTACGTGAATATAAAATGTTCGCCATATATTCCACGCCAAAAATCCCTATGGTAGTTTTATTTATAAATACATAACGTATCATATTTTATGCAGCCATTAACTCTTTACTAATATTTGTATATATTTTTTATTTTCACGTTTTACGTTAATATATTTAGATAGATTTGGTCCTGAATAGTGACGCTATCAATCCAAGAAATGAATATTTTTGTATGTTTTGTTCAAAACAATTCGACTCTGTAGCAAGGTACCGGGCGTAGCGAGAAAAGTCGAACTAAAATTTTATTGTGCTTCTACTAAGCACATTATTTTAAGTAAGAGTAACACTACCTTAAAACCACATTGTATAGAAGATATAATACAAAAAAGCGCATACATTTCGCATAGGCTTTAGTACACTACATATCATTTGGACTTAAACGCAATAGTTCTATTTGGCCTGGTTCTATTACAAAATGGAACCCAGCCAGGTGACTCTACCGATGTGTGCCAGCTACTGTTATTTGATAACAGCGTCAATTAATCACAGCCCTTTTTGTTGTTGAAAAACGGCAATCTGCTGTGAATAGTGGTTCTTTAGAAAATTTATAATTAGCTGTTGAGAGATAACGTTGAATAAGACTTTTGAAATGTTATTTGATACAATTTCTTGTTAAGAGAAATAAGGAAGTTGTAATATTTCGTTCAAAAACAGTTCTTACACTATACGTTTACGTTTGCCTATAGGTGTCTAGCAAAAAGTTTATAGGGTAATTAAAGATTGTCTTCGAGTGTTAAACATATATATATTTATTCTTCATTTTTTTTAGCAGTGATGGCCTAGTGGCTCCAGCGTGCGACTCTCATACCTGAGGTCGTAGGTTCGATCCCCGGCTGTGCACCAATGGACTTTCTTTCTATGTGCGCTTTTAACATTTCCTCGAACGGTGAAGGAAAACATCGTGAGGAAACCGACATGTCTTAGACCCAAAAAGTCGACAGCGTGTGTCAGGCACTGGAGGCTGATCGCCTACTTGCCTATTAGATTTAAAAAATGATCATGAAACAGATTCAGAAATCTGAGGCCAAGACCTAAAAAGGTTGTAGCGCCACTGATTTTTTTTTTTTTGGATTACCTTTGTAATAACAAGCAAATTCTACTGTACAATTAAATATAGTATGAGCGTTAATAATATTCTTATGTTTACACTAAAATATATATTTACTAAAACATAAATTTTGCGTTAATCTACTCTTACGTACTTTAAAAGAGGTTTGTTCTTTGTTTATATTATGTATAAATTAATCAGTTGTTCTATACAAGTTGGCACCTATTAAGATGTCAACTCTTTTATTGGCCAAGAATTGAACTTGACTCGCATTAGACTTATATACTTTGATCATATTACGCTGCATCTTTTGCCATTGGCGTTTAAGTTTTCACTTTGTATAGTCTAGACAGATTACGAGGAAATTTATCCAGATCAATTGCAGTCTCAATAGATGCAACGTGCAAAGTCTAGACCTGAGATAGACGTGATCGATCGAACTTACGCAATAAATCCTTTATCCGGAATTAGTTTACTCACAAAGCCACTCTGACATAGATTCCATTATTGTGTAGATTCATTTATATGTATATTGTACAATAATGTTGTTTGCTTAACATACCAACTATTTCATAATTTACATTTTGACCACGATTGGTGTATGCAATTAGTATTTACTCTCGTTAACTGAAAATAACATTATTGGTTATTACGTATATAATATAAATCTTTGTATATAAATTACGTGTCACGTTGTTTGTCCGCTATGGACTCCTAAACTACTGAACCGATTTCAATCAAATTTGCACACCGTGTGTAGTTTGATCCAACTTAAAAGATAGGATAGCTTACATCTCAATTTACACCCGCAATATTATTTTATTGAAAAAATTTTGTTTATTATTTAATAGTCACAATTCTAACAGATGGCGCTGTGTTGAAAGTACCAACGTTTCAAATATTAGCTACAATTTAATGGCATTACCACCAAAAAAGTATGTTGGTCCCCATGACTGGTGTTCTACCGTTTCCCTTGAATAGGTTACTACTACGTAATATAACTAAAACTTTAGCCACGGCAACGCTTGGCCGCTCGGCTAGTAGTTTATATAATAATAGTAATATTCAGACAAATAATAGCATAACGTTTGTAGTATGTGTACAATATCAGAGTATAGTCAACAACCGGTTCTTATGTCTTTGTCTTTGATACAATAATGTACTTTATACATGGCCCGTGATAAAATTCGGTCTGGTTCTCTCAACCCACTTGAAACGGGAAACAAATAACTTTTTTGAGTATAATTTGCGGTACGACCACAAATCGATATGCCACGCGTCACGCTCGTTGAGGACCCGCTAGCCACGAGTCGCTCTCTTTTTTGGGAAATATATTCGTAATCTCTTAGATGAACGAGCCAAATATTAGCAATTTGCGTACAAAATCTAATTATTCGCGGTCCGGATTTTAATTAACTGTTTAATTAACGCTACTGATTAAAAAAATCTAATACAAAAATATATATTTTTTACCTGGCGCCACGGGAAATCGGTGTTTCTCAGATATAGAAATTGTGATTAATATTTAATACTTCTGTACAATTTTAACACATACACTGCAATTCATATACAAATTATTCGTGACAATCAAAAGTATACAGATGTTATAAAAAACATTTGAGGAAATGTCAAATCGTATCAATTTAATTTTTTCAATGAGACGATATTACCAGAAAACCACACAATTATAGGAGCACATTAAATATCTTTAAGAAAAACCAATACATATTTCCGTCAATATAGGTATTCCGAAATTGTTTATCTAAAGCATGGGTCTCCAAACTACGGCCCGAGGGCCACATCTGGCCCACAGACAGATTTTGTCCGGCCCGCGGAGAGCTAGCATACTTGAAAACTCCTTTTAGAGAACATATTTTTTATAGCAAATTAAATTTAGTTCACTGAAGTATTCTAATTTTATGTTGAATCAATATGACATCTACATTGATATGGTCATGGGCTAACTACTAATAACATTGTTGTAGGCTTAATGTTATTGTTTTTGTGATAAAAACATAACTTATAACAAGCATAAAGACATATGGTTTTGGCCCTCGGAACTTACTAGAGTAATCAGTATGGCCCTAAGGCTGGAAAGTATGGAGACCCCTGATCTAAAGTAATAACGACTTTTCTAACCGGAACATAGTTCACAACAGTTCAACTTAGGCTCCACCAGATCCACGGTCGCTGTTACTGACAGGCGGGTGGCTAGCTAACCATTTCTGGCACTTAAAGAGGTACCGGCTTTTGTAGCCCTCGGGATAGTTTAGCCACTCTATTGGGGCGTAGGCCTCATCAAGTAGACTGTTATTCCCTGCCATGATTATGTTGAGGCCAAAGCTTATGAAAATACCGAAGTACATTAATAATCTACATAAATTTCAGTTCATTATCGCTTAAATAAACATGTTTATGTGTTTAATCAGGAATAATCACCAATCATGTGTTCAAATACAAATTTCCTTTACAATAGAGGACAATAATGGCAATAGAGTTGTTAGGGAAATAATGCACGATTTTGAAGGTAATTGAGTGATCAGCGATAGTTACAAATTCCTGGAATACCGCACGTGGAATAACGCAATTACACCTGTAGCTTTTCAAACTTGATATTTTAAATATTTAACGATGTACCGAAATCAATTTTATGTTTTAATGGATTTCCGTTCAAAATTTAAGCTCATTACGAGAGCTGGTATTTTCATTAATCAGGTATTTTAACTACAAAGGTATGAATTAAATATTTAATAGTTTACGGATCTCTCTGGCTTTCCGTTGGGGTTTTTCGTTGTTTCTCATGAAAATACATATAGTAACAGTATTTTAGCATTAATATTAGTATTCAAATCAAATTAAATTATATAAACCTTATCGCTATTCGTATCATCTTTCATTTTGTATCAACTTTATATAAAATGCTTTATTTTAGCTTTAGGTTTCAATACCATAACTTTATTACACTTGTTTTGTTTGTGAAACATAATATTATTTCTTAAGTGTTGTAAGTGCTCGCTCACGTTTGTTTAATTTCAAAGTGCGGAAGTGAAAACGTCAAAGAATTCAAGCTTATTGTTTTGTGTTAAATTCAATAAATATTGTCGGAGTTACATGGATTTAGTCGCTATTTATCTGCTAGGTGTCTTAGAGAGTACGCTTTTTCACTATTATATTTACGACGCCTTCTAAATTAAGTACCTGTACCATAAGAAGAGTACGCTTAGCTTACGGTTAGAGTTTTATATCTGTATAGCACTTTCTATATAGAAAAAGAATATGGATAAGTGTGAGTGTAAAATCATTATAAAGGCTGAATATTATATTACATACAACTGATTCTGGTAATCTTGAGAATATCATTCTGTAATCCAGTGCCTCACCTTCAACATGTGATCACCACCCATGTTGGTTGAGCATTAGCTGAACCTATTTCGTTCTTCTATCATGTTATTAGTATTTTAGCCTGTGTTATTTAAATGTTCTATTAAAACCAAAAAATATTTACGTAAAACCTTCGTTAGCACTTGCGCACTTTTTTGTAAAGATTTGTTTGCTTCTGTTATGATACGTTGGTTTTATAAAATACTTATAGTTAGTCGCTGACTATACACATCAAAATACAATTCGTTATTAGTCGTTTTATTGAGAAGAATGGTTTCTACCCATTAAAATATTTAAATGAATTCGTTGCGAAGTTGAAGCCATTTCTAGACTCTAGTAAAAAAATCATAAATTAGGTTGGAACAATGTGTTTAAAAAAGTCACAAGCAGCATCATTCTGGAAACGGGAAATTTTCTTTCTTTTATTAGACCAATCATGCTATTTCACGCTAATACGTATCAATGCCTAGAAATAATTCTAAACACCTCCAGGTGGACACAACCACGGCTTATCTCTTAAAGACGTGTAGGTATAGGAGGTATAGCACTCGACACTAAAAAGTGTATCGTTACGAACATACTTTTTATTCCATAACTCTCATACCATACAGGTAGATATCTGAAATGACCTTAATATCACGATGGCTTTCGAAAACTTCCCTTAAGATATGAAAAGAAGATGTAATTTTTTATTATCGGCCCTTATTCGGGATTCAGTAACCTAGTCACGTCAAGCCACTAGACGAATGAGGAAAGTGCGATGGTGCTTTATAAAAATGAAGATTACGTCGCGGATAACTTAAAAACGTATGCTTGAGTCTATTTTGTTTGTAATCAATTTTAATTAAAATTTGCGGCTGCCTCCAAAACTTTCTGTCTTTGACAGTCTCAAGGTTCTAGTTTTCATTAAACATCTATTTGTGAACTGGCTCAAAGGTAGCTAATATGCCAATATTATTAATATAGTAAATTAATTATTCATATCAGCCCTATTTCTCACCGCTATTGATTACAAACTTTTTCAAATTTTACTATATTGTTTTTCTAATACCTATTCTACCTCTAAAAGGTTCTACCTATTAGAACCAGATAAGGGGCTGGGCAATGTGCTCCTATTTCACTATGCCTCCTGCTGATAGAGGACAAATCTTTGTTATTAATATTTATTTATTACTTAAGATGTCATGTGGAACATGGTGTAATGGTTGCACCTCCCGACAAACATTGTGTAAAACAAAAAACTTAGCGATTAAAAAGAATGGCGGAGAGTTTATTGCCAGTTCTTCTCTTCCGTTCTACGCCCTTGATTTGAGAACTGGCAGTAAATGTAAAATTTGAATCATTTAATGTATATTTCTTTTTTGGACGTTCATAAGTTTACATTGTGTTACCTACATTAATAAATGATTTATGACTTTGAACATCGCTAATAGACAATTAAAGTTAAAAAAAGCGAATAATTTACTGTCAAGTTGGCAGATATCTCAGATACATTTATATTTCTATCCTCGTCGAAAAATATTGTCCAATACAAGCTCCTGGTGAAAAGCGATACTCATCGATCTCGTAGTTTTGACAGAATAACCGGTGAACAATCCTATTCTTTTGTCATCCACAATTATGAATGAAGTATTCATGCCTTATAAAATGATTTTATAGCTTAACTATTTTAATTCTGTAGCCATTTACCATTATATATTATATGAACCAAGCGTTACATCGACGGCAATATAAAAACACACTTTTAAATTAATTTATACATTGCATTTCGAAAGCTAAAAATATCCGAAATATTTACAAACCAGATTTATTAGCCACTAGTAAATATGCGTTCAATGTTTGCAAAATACTGTAGAAACACTTTTATTACACAACTTTGAACACATCGGCGTGAAACAAAAAGTATGTAAGCGTTTACCACGGAAAATTTTTCATTGAAGCAAGGCTCGGTCAATTCTGTGAAGTTTTTAATGCGCCTTCAAATATTGATTTAGGTTCTTAAAGCGTCAATCTCAGGGATTATCTTGTTGCAGTTTTGCACTTTACACATTTTGAATAAAACTAATTCATTCTTTCATCCTTTATTCAATATATTCTTTTTGTTCGTTTATAAAGTGTATTGGTAAGACAAACAGCTAGGAGAATAGAACTTAGCAAATGTCCACTGCCAACCAAGACTTCTGCGGACTTTTTGATGATACATTCAGTTCCGTAAAAATAATCTAAATGATTTTCAGTATAATATGAAATATCGCGAATAGTAGTAATAGTTGCTTATATCTTGTATTGTGGTGTTACAATGTACATCGTAAGATATAGTTGCCTTGTTAAATGTAAATTTCACCAAACTGTGAAAAACTTACAGGAAACACGTTAACAACAACACAACGTTAACATTATATGACCAAAAGAGAAAGTTTTTTTAACAAGAGAATTAATGTGTAAAAAATCTTGAAACATTCTTGTAATAATTGAAAACAGTTTCACTCTTAGTGATGTTTTTAGATTGCTTCGTTTGTCTAGTAAGACTAAAATTAACAAAATAGTTATAGATCTCACAGTTATATTGGTACCAAAAGGTTTATCCAACATAAGTTTTTTAAGATATTTTGTTTTTCAATTACATAAATATAAAATTCCCTAGGCAATTTATTATACATCTCTACATTCGGAAATTGTTACGAACAAGTAAAGGGCTAATAATATATTTTATCAAATTAGTAAATTGCTACACGACTTTCATTTGAATTTATGTTTTGTATTCGAAAACATACTATAAGCCAAGCTACTTTTAGTAAACAACGTGGGAAGACAAATTCATTTTCCAAGTGTTCAAGTTGTTTTTATTTATAATTCCAATGAAATATCGCTTTATTCATGTTGATATTTTGAGTTAAATTGGTCAGAATTTAAAAGCATAAAACATTTCATCGTTCGTCAACCGATATTATTAATTAACGATGGTCAAACGGAACGCCGTGTAGCGTGCGATTGAACTGGATACTTGGACACAATCACAATCAAGCGAAATATGTGTAAAATATATTTTCCTCGCCTATCTTATATTAGTCTAGTCGACAAGTTGAAAATGGTACAAAATAGAGATACTGCTCTTAAAATTATGTGCGATAGCTCATTGGATCCGGAATGACGTCTAGAAAAATGTGCCAAAAGTGTGTATTAGCACATAAAAAATTGCAAAAGTTATAAACAATTAAAGATGTTAACTAACGAAATTTTCTCGAACTCCTCTTTCAGAATCTTTTTTTGAAATTTCTTAAATATTAATAGTTCATTAAATATTGGCAAAAAACGAAATGCCTTTTTTTTCATTATTAATTGTTTATAACTTTTGCAATTTTTTATGTGCTAATACACGCTTTTGGCACATTTTTCTAGACGTCATTCCGGATCCAATGAGCTATCGCACATAATTTTAAGAGCAGTATCTCTCTTTTGTACCATTTTCAACTTGTCGACTAGACTATATAAGCTACTCTTAAAATTTATGACAACAGCCACTTTAGAACTTAACGTCAATTATACATTTAAAACTTTATCGAAATTGGATTTGCTGTACCGACATTTTGACATAAAATGCTTTAAACTTCAAACTTGTAATGTGTCTTTAAAACCGGGTGATATTTTAAAAGGTTCCCTTAGTATATATTGTTCAACTTAATTTAATTTACTTATACAATATATATTATTATTAAAATTACTTTGTTGAAGTTAATACATACAATATACTACAGACAAAAAATATACTGCCGAAGAAATGATTTAAAAAAATTAAGTCTTATATTGCTTTCAACATTCGAATTTCAATTATATTTCAACATCATACACGCGGTTGATCAAAAGGCTGGCCGGCCGTCTGGTGAATAATTATAATGATCGTATTTTGCGTCAAATACCTGACTAAATGAATAACTGCGTTACTACGGTATCAAGTTCATTGTAAACTGCTGACTGCAATAATTAAATTACATGTCCACGAGTACTATTGACTAAAATCAGGCATCCGTACTTTAAATAATGGGAAACTAGTTACATATAATCAACAAAGGCCGGGTAATTACGGTCGCACTCAATCAAACATGTTTGATCAATCTATCATTATTATTAAACGCTATCTAGGATCTGATGGTTGCGCACAGTCAACATTACACTTAATGGTAACAGCGCATTGGTTGATATTTTCGGGAACATATTCCAATACCTTAGGCATTATCTGCTCGTTACTTAACATCTTCTATTGTTTATTTTTATATACAGTCATTTTAATTAATTTCCGTGTGAAGGGTAGAATATATATTTTGTCAAAAAAAAGGCGTATAACATTCCGATTTAAATACACAGTACTCATGTACATAGGACATAATCGTCGATTAAAGCTAAAAATTAACACATACCACTTCAAGGATATCGGAATTATAGTTTCAACGATTGACGCATAGAAACCCTATAGGTTTTTATCAATTCAGTGGATCCATCCGGTAAAAGCGAAATGCAAACGGTCCATATTGGTTTTGTAAAAAGGTTTTGTGGGAAATTTTAAACGTGAAGCTTATTGTACATTTGTAAGTTTTATTTTTTTAGTAAGCTATATAATGATCGGCAGTATTTAAGATATCCGTCAATTTTATTTCGATTCTATATATTTAAGTAAATATTTTCAATTTCAAAAGTTTAACAGTTTGATATGTATTTGATAGCTTTGGAGTCGGATGGTGTTGGTTGTGCTAAATTTCATAATTGTTGTGTTAAAATTTCTAGAAACTTCAAAGTTAAATTTAGATGATCTTACGATGTTTTGAAAATACAGTGTTCAAGTTAGGGAATAGTCTTAGTGTCATCCATAGTGGTTGTGTTTTTCAGACATATCCACCTTCACGTTTCACAATTAACTTTCATTGCTGAACGGTAAATGTATTTTAAACAGCTCCGTAAAATCTTTTTCCGTGCGATAATGACAAAGGCTCGAGGAAAATTAATTAATTCAATCAGCAGCCGATATGTTTAAATTAATGTGATATTCGTACAGTACACATTAGTGGGCTAATTACCTTTAGCGGATATTTTAATGATGAAATAATTAATTCTTTCGGTTAAAGCGGTCCAATAAGAGTGATTTCTTATTAATAAATCAGTATTTTTTTAATTAAATTTATTTCTTAAAGACTGAATGTATGGCATACTTCTTCCCGTGTAGGTGAACTCGTGATATCTTTACCTGCCTTGCGATTCTGTAACTCACTTTTCGAACTCTCACAGCGGTTTTCGCATCGGCGGTCGCTCTCAAATCTCAAAAGGCACTCGCTTGGCATTCTCAAAAGGTGGGAGCTTGTAGTTTATTGTTTATCAGAATGCCAAATTATAAAATGACTGCTTCACGACTGATTTGAGAGCGACCGCCGATGCGAAAACCGCTGTGTGAGTTCGAAAGTGAGTTACAGAATCGCAAGGCTGATCGCTTAATCTTTATTATTCCACGAAGTTTTCCAGACAAATTAAAAAATATATTAAAAATATCTGTTCTACGCAGACCTCACTTAAAAATAAGAATAAATTAGACACAGATTTACTCAGAGATGTTCATTATTATCTTAAATAGAAGATATGATTCGTATCCTATTAGTTAACAGCTAATTTAAGGAAGCATATACAGTGGGATTTAGCTTGGAATTGAGTCTATATAACTTTTGTAAATCTTAAGTAACCGTTAATTTTTAATGAATAGTTATATTTGCGTTAGGTGCTGTGAAAGCGATATTAGTGTATAGTTGCAGTGTAGTGTATTAATGCATAGCTTGTATTACCTTGCTCAATTAGTTTCAAATGTTATAATATATATGTATTTATACGAGTATGTATTACTAATTAAGCGTGCGTGAAATTAGATCTATTGATTATGATAGTAAGTATTTAAACTTAAAATTAATGTTGTTTATTTTAAAATTCTTACTTCATGTTTCATGACTAAAGTCTAATAAATTTCTACGTTTTCTTTCTACATTGTATATGTCACCGTAAAATTGTAAACACCGTTAGATTGTAATCTATCTCGCGAGATTGTTACTGTCGAAAGATTGTGAACATCAACGAACTGCTTACAATTTAACGTATTATTATTAGGTAGATTGTAATCTATCGAAGTTACTAAGAACGAATAAAATTGTAGTCTATAGAAGTATCTAAGTACGTTAAATTATAAGTAGTACGCTGAGGTTTTTACAATTTTACGTTAACATACACATTATTTGACAAAAACATAAAAATTAAGATAGCATGAATTTTAGAATATTTTCTTTAACAAGTTAATAAAGTATTTGTGACATTTGGTAAATAGATTCATTGTATCATTACAGCGTTGGGTATAAATATAATTAATAATCCTATTTCTGACGTAGTTTCTGTTAAATAGGTTATAATGGAAGTTAATCTAGGTTTCTAGTCCATTATCGTATTTACAACGGGTTTGCGTAACTCACCACGTATTCAAAACAAGAAGCTCTAGACTGAGTGGCTAGACGTAACTGTGTACTTTCGCTATTAAACTAATCATCTTATGCTTCATGAGCTTTTGAAAAGCGAAAGTCACCGTCGATGTATATATTGAAATGTATGTTTATAATATAAATTCAAGATCGCGAGTTACATTGAGACGTTTACTGTTTATAATTCGAATTATAGGTAATTTAGATTGATATTATTTTATGCCCAAAAATTCGTTTTAGGAGTGAGTTTTAAATGGAATTCTTTCTATCTGCATAAGCGACAATTGCTTACGATAGAGGTTGTGAGGGTGCCGGTTTTGTTGAGATCTATTAGATAGATACAAAAGAGAATATAGGAGATAAGAGGCAAAGGATTTTTTTTTATATTTAGTTCAGAATTGAATCTTAACCTTGGTTGCTGTTGCTCTCGGTACTAAGTTAAAGGTTCTCAATCAAGCGCTAAGTATAACTTTGTTATATGTCAAAAACGTTTTCGTTTGACATACGGGAGTGCTCTTGTCAAATGTAATGGTTGTTTCAAAATATATATAGTGATTTTTTTTTCATTGATACTTAAAATATTTTTACGACGTACGGTAGTGCACTTGTCAAATCTAATTGTTTCATTGGTTGTTTAGAATTATTTATATTGATTTTTTTATTTACTTTCTAAATATTTTTAACTGTATGGAAAAGGTTGTGGGGTTACCGGTTGTCATTAGATCTACTAAATATAGGAGATAAGTGACAAAGCGCTTAGTAAAACATTCTTGTATATTATCAAAAACGTTTTGAGTTACGACGTACGGTAGTGCATTTGTCAAATCTAATTGTTTTAATGGTTGTTTCAGAAGTATTTATAAATGATTTTTTTATTTACTTTCTAAATATTTTTTAATTGTATGGTAAAGGTTGTGGAGATACCGGTTGTCCTTAGATCAACTAAATATAGGAGATAAGTGACTAAGCGCTTCGTAAAACATTCTTGTATATTATCAAAAACGTTTTGAGTTACGACGTACGGTAGTGCACTTGTCAAATCTAATTGTTTTAATGGTTGTTTCAGAATTATTTATAATTGATTTTTTTATTTACTTTCTAAATATTTTTTAATTGTATGGTAAAGGTTGTGGGGATACCGGTTGTCCTTAGATCTACTAAATATAGGAGATAAAAGACAAAGCGCTAAGTAAAACATTCTTGTATATCAAAAACGTTTTGAGTTACGACGTACGGTAGTGCACTTGTCAAATCTAATTGTTTTAATGGTTGTTTCAGAATTATTTATAATTGATTTTTTTATTTACTTTCTAAATATTTTTTAATTGTATGGTAAAGGTTGTGGGGATACCGGTTGTCCTTAGATCTACTAAATATAGGAGATAAAAGACAAAGCGCTAAGTAAAACATTCTTGTATATCAAAAACGTTTTGAGTTACGACGTACGGTAGTGCACTTGTCAAATCTAATTGTTTTAATGGTTGTTTCAGAATTATTTATAATTGATTTTTTTATTTACTTTCTAAATATTTTTTAATTGTATGGTAAAGGTTGTGGGGATACCGGTTGTCATTAGATCTACTAAATATAGGAGATAAGAGGCAAAGCGCAAAGTAAAACATTCTTGTATAATATTATCAAAAACGTTTTGAGTTACGACGTACGGTAGTGCATTTGTCAAATCTAATTGTTTTAATGGTTGTTTCAGAATTATTTATAATTGATTTTTTTATTTACTTTCTAAATATTTTTAATTGTATGGTAAAGGTTGTGGGGATACCAGTTGTCCTTAGATCAACTAAATATAGGAGATAAGTGACAAAGCGCTTAGTAAAACATTCTTGTATATTATCAAAAACGTTTTGAGTTACGACGTACGGTAGTGCATTTGTCAAATCTAATTGTTTTAATGGTTGTTTCAGAATTATTTATAATTGATTTTTTTATTTACTTTCTAAATATTTTTAATTGTATGGTAAAGGTTGTGGGGTTACCGGTTGTCATTAGATCTATTAAATATAGGAGATAAGTGACTAAGCGCTTCGTAAAACATTCTTGTATATTATCAAAAACGTTTTGAGTTACGACGTACGGTAGTGCACTTGTCAAATCTAATTGTTTTAATGGTTGTTTCAGAATTATTTATAATTGATTTTTTTATTTACTTTCTAAATATTTTTTAATTGTATGGTAAAGGTTGTGGGGATACCGGTTGTCCTTAGATCTACTAAATATAGGAGATAAAAGACAAAGCGCTAAGTAAAACATTCTTGTATATCAAAATCGTTTTGAGTTACGACGTACGGTAGTGCATTTGTCAAATCTATTTTTTTAATGGTTATTTCAGAATTATTTTAGTCTTAGCAGTTCGTTCAGCGTTTTTTGCTTTATAGTAAATAATTTAATAAATTCGCGTTTAGATCCAATGAAGAAATATTATGTCAATCTTCTGTTCGCATAAGCATAGTCTTAACCTTTGGATACAATAAAATTAAAGTGTGTATGAATTAAACAATTTTGACTTTTTGAACTACAAAAATCATGCTATCTTGTATAATACATAAAACGAATTGCTTTCGTTTGTCTTATGATCTTTAAATATTTGTGGGAGATCAGGGAAGAATTAAACGGAGTGTCATATATTCATTTAGACATTTGAGTTTCATAGCTATATTATGAGGTCCGATCTCTTTGGTCTATTCTTAAAACTTTGTAAATTATGACACAAATATATAGGTATAGGATTTCGACGGGTCATCTAGTTTTTAATACATTTCGTATGACAATAGGTACTTAAATGAATACAAAGTTTAGATAAACTTGAAAATTTTATTTCTCTTCAAATATCGACACTATTTAATTAATTTTTGTAGATTAATTAGACAATTTACGGAATGTAGGAATTATTTATCATTCATGTGCTGTAACACAAGGTGATCCAAAGAATCGACTAAGATTCACGAAAAATGTTTAATTGTAGTTTTTTTTCAAATTTCAATCGATACATCTTGCACTGGGTTAATTTTTTAGTACTTTTTTCTTAGTTGTAAAATAATACTTACTATTTAAGAGGCCCTGAATTTTATTGGAATTTAAAAAAATATTTTTTCACTGTAAATCACACTTTAAATTTAAATACGTTAATGATTTATAGACACAATATTTAGAAGGAAACTTTAACCGTGATTAAAAAGGATATTTTCGTCACTTAAATTTTAATTAATTGTTCTCCTCCTAAATCCTGTAGCTAATTTCGTAATTTTATTTTTCAAAGCCGATAAATAAATGTAGGTATTGTGCAAAATTATAATTTAATAATTTTAAAGTTTTAATTTAACTTCAAATATTTAAAAAAATATTATTTTAATTGATTATTAAAATAAAAAATACTTTTAGAAAAGTTTGCGAAGCTGAATTAAAAATCATAAAAAATAAAAAACCCGGTAATTTAAATTTTATTTGAATGTTTGCTCGCACGCTATGGTTTCGCGATGCGGTGATCGATGCGGGATGGTGCGGGTTCGGTGCGCATCAATGATGACTTAAATGATGCTGATCATGACCTCATGATGATGTGAGAATACTCACGCGGCTTGGTCGGCATGTGGTAACCATGCTATAGCGAGCGAAAATACGAACGCGAGAAATCGCATGTTACGCGGACGAGACGTCATTCTGCCCGCCGCGTGCCAGCGGCGCTGCTGGCAGCAACCGCTTTCCAGTTTGTCGGCGGACTGATGCGATCTTTCGACTTCTGTAGCAGCATTTACTCGCGCTTGCGCTCTCATGCCTATCGACCGCAAACCCGGGCGTTTTCTTTCGCAATGTTGGTGTTCAGATCCTCAACACTTATCGAGCGACAAGCACTAAACGTTTCATCTTGACGCTGCGACGCACCGACTTTTCGCCACCGCTCATGTTTTATTAACATGTTACTTTCGATTTCACCGATATCTATTTGTACGCACTATTTGTGTTCCGATAAAAATTAATTAAAAACTATGCACTTGACTTACCCGTATTATTGTAAAGCCAAAATGAGAATAAACGAAGCTGTTCAAGTTAAACAGGAAAATGTTATAAAAGATAAAATAAAAAGATGAAAAACGTTGTTTACATTGTATAAAATTCACGTTGTATAAAATCCACGTTGTGTCAATTAGTTGGAGAATTCTAAAACACGTTGCACTTTAAAAAAGCAACGTGACTTACGTAAACCTCTTCACTGTTTTCTACGAATAATAAACATAAAATTGAAATTGAAATATTTATCGCTGAAACGTCTAGATATTTCTATATGTTTTGTTTACTTTTTAATTATCCCCGAGTGAAACGATCCCGTCTGCACAAGTAGTGCGTTCTAGTTAGCCGACGAAGAATAAGAGGCTTACAAATTTCATTTTTCTAGGTATTTTTATTCTAAGAACCCTCGTGCACGCTCACTCTAAGGCGAGTGAAAATTCAGTATAATTTATTAATTAGTCTAATACGTATATACTCATTGATAATAAGTCAAATCGTGGTTTTAATGCGTCTTTATTTATTCTCGTATGCGCCACAAACTTATAATTTAATTGATGAAAAGTCGACCCCGAATTTATGTCGAGATTCATAACAGAGCGCTTAAAAGGACACATTTTGCGGCCAGTTCCACTCCAAACCGTTACGAATTAGGAGGCTGCGAGCGTAGACCGTACCACTTTAAAGGCCTTCTTAAAACCCAGCGACGCACTTGCAAAACTTCTAGTATTCGTGGTTAGCGCTAAGCAGCTGAAGTTAACTCCAAGTGACTGCCTGCTCGTTTGTCTCACGCCCTAAAAAGGCTTGAAAAAGGGCAAAAACCTTTGCTATAAGTATACAATATTTCATAAAGAACAGTTTTACTACCACATAGATTATAGTGTAAACATAACGACAAAATAAGTGAAATATTAATCGCGTTAAAAAGCTGTATATTAAATGCATAAAATGATAAAATATACTCTAACAGGAAAAAACAAATAAAGTGGCATTTACGTATGAAAGCTAAACACTCAAAACTTTAGAAAGGTGACGTTCAAAACTTTAGAATGGTGACGCTCAAAACTTTAGGAAGGAGACGTTCAAAACTAAAGTATGTATTTATTACGAAATTAATTTGCATAAAAGCTAACGTAACTTTGCAGTCGTACCCAGTAGAGCTTTCATAGAAGTTTAGAATTGTCAATAACAAGAGTAAATGACAACATCGCAAAGTTACTTATGCAATTTAAAATATTGTATTCCCTTAAATGTGAATTTATATAAGATACCCTTTTTATTTTAAAAAATATTGACAGACTAACAGAGGTGAAAATGAAAAACAAAAGACAAAACAATGACACATTTTGCGTGATTGTGATTCCGTTTGACCAATCTCAATCAAGCGAAACTTTGATCTTTTTTTAACACTCGAAAACTTTCTATTCCTTGCAAAGCCATTTATGAGAAAATTCAAGAAACTAGAAAGTAACTTTAAAACGAATCCGTTTTATATAAATACGTCACTCAATGCAACAAAAGCGTAGACGGGAGTTGCGAGACGGCGGGCTTTCTATAAATATTGGAAATATTTGAGAAGTAGCTCGCCAGTCCTCTTGCAAGTTCCGTAACAAGAGAAAATATATCAGTATGCAAGGCAAGCACAATAAGGTTTCTCATCACAAGCTTCGGTGACTTTTGCTTAGCATTATATATAGAGATGAAATCTGAATCGAACATTGTGTAATATCGATAAGTTAAATAATTTTACGTTGATAAATAAACCTATTATATTGGCAAGTAGGTACCAAATGGGCTTGGTTCTTAGCTTCACAAAATCTTCCAATCCGTGGTGCTTCTAATCTACGAACAATAATGGTTACAGGTTTAGTAGACAACAATGTTAATAAGAGTAACAAAACAAAACTTTAAAACCTTATTATTTAACCTATACAGTTTTACCCATCCAGATTTGCGTGGATGAACATCACTAAAATAACAATATAATTTAAATTAAAAAGGATCATTTTGATTCACGCTCTACGAAACGTAGCACACGCAAACCAAATTCGAATGTCGTACTCGTATATTATCCGATTTCTATAATATCGTATATTTCAGGTCAATATGGTAAAAATATAAATAAAAAACTTTTATCTATAAACGAAACTCTTTTGTACAAAATTTAAGAGCGTCTGAATAGTGAAGATGCTCTTCTCGGCTCAGTGCTATTCAAGGAGGGGTAATTTACCGTCGACATTGTGATTTTAAGAATTGTACCGACGCATTCATTCCGAGATAGTCAGAGTGCTTCTATGACGAATAATTTAATATCAACTAGAGATTTGAGCGAAATAGCTGCATTCAAATTGTTTGTAACTTAACGAAAATTGTCTTATATTCCAAAGACTTTCGTCGAGAAAGTTTAATTGTTTTAAATGGCAATAACATACTTAATTCGAAACCTTCTTACCTTAAAGAATGTTCAATAAAATAGCCGCAACAAGGTGCCCATGACCTAATAGGGCATCCATTAGGTCACTTCTAAAGTTTTATGTTACAGTTACTTTTAGCAATAGCTTGATTTTAGCATTTGCGAATTTCACATGAGTGCAGGCTCGTTCAATGCATTGTCAGTTTTAGGAATTGGTGCGCACTTGCTTTGAACATCTAAAATAATTCGGAAATATTCCGAGTAGACAGTATCACATAGTGATTCGTACAATAAGTCTTCAAAAACACAATTGTACAGCAACGGACGTGGTGGAATTTTATATCAATGATAAAGCTAAAATATATTTCATGTTATTTGTTGTGCTTAAAAAAACACTCTAAATTTACATTTACTGCCATTTACGCCCCTGATTTGAGTTCTCAAAAGACGGTCGAGAAGAACTAACTACCGCCTCTATTTTAATCACTAAGTTTATTGCTTTACAAAACGCTTTTGAGTGCAACCGTAGCACATTGCTGGACATGATTTGGAATTAATCGTAGTAATAAAGACAAAAAAAAACAAATGTTTAGCCTCTATCACCAGCCCTGCGATTCTGTAACTCACTTTTCGAACTCACACAGCGGTGTTCGCATCGGCGGTCGCTCTCAAATCAGTCGTGAAGCAGTCATTTTATGATTTGGCATTCTGAAAAGGTGAGAGCTTGTAGTTTATTGTTTATCAGAATGCCAAATCATAAAATGACTGCTTCACGACTGATTTGAGAGCGACCGCCGATGCGAAAACCGCTGTGTGGGTTCGAAAAGTGAGTTACAGAATCGCAGGGCAGTATGCATAGCTATGGAGCACGCATTCATATAATATTCATAACAAAGCGCATACAATTAGTAATAATTGATTATGGATTAATTAGACTTATAGATTGGGAATTCTATAACATAAATTATATTAAAAATTGGAGTATTATGAAGGATTTATTTAGGCCTATCGGGCCCCGTTAATTTCGTTTCGCCTTAATATGTTTTTTTTACTTAGCCTTTTATGTAGCTACAAACCAACATTTTGCTATGCTACCCCATTGAGACAGCCGGTCATAGCAACATAATTTGCGATTCATTTTGATTTATACGAGTATAGATAGTAAGACTAATGTTTAATCATTGTTAAATTATGCATGAATGGATTTTGGCATTTCAAATTACCAAAAAAGTTCATTGTTCAGTATTAAAATAACTAATATAAACAATTTGTTCATGCAATCCTGTTGAGCTTTCAAAAGCGACACTACTATTGTATTGAAACAATCAGAACCGAATGCTTTCGATTATAGGGACTGTGTGTTACTAAAAGCGCCAGAAAAGTATGTTAACATATCGTAAGATAAGAAGAGAAGAAGTAGAGAAATTCTAGAGAAGCATACCTATCATATAAATGAGAAATATTTTTGATTTTTTTTTATTAAGTAACTAGAGACTTTTAAATCATACAGATATTAACAGTTAAAGTGCTTAGTATTGTCTTTCACACAATTGATAATAAAACAATTTTTTACCGGATTAAAGTTATGTATTTACAATTATTTTTCATAATTTTAAATTTAACCGACGTTTCGCATGCTTTACAGCGTGCGTGGTGACTAAAGTCAAAAGGTGTTGAATGTCAAAAAGTATCACAGCTGTAGAAAAAGTTAAAGTGCTATTAAAGAAATGAACTATATAATCCAATCTTGTTCTTATAAAAAATATATATTTAAAGTTTTGTTACGATTCTAAAAACACATATTCAGTATCACAAAACTGTTTTCCACGTCTATTAATTGATAGGTACTGGAACCTGCTCGCTCGTAGTTGTTAGGTCAGCGTAGTGAGTTCACTTCGTTTACGAGATCGAAATTTCGCCTCTGTTAATCCTCGTACGTATTGGTTGTTTTGCAATCGCAGCCAATCTCCATTATTGCATGTAAACAAAACCAGTATTGATTTATTTAAGTGTTAAATTTGAAATTTATCAGAAAAATTTATGTAGTTTACGTTTAACGCCCGTTATCATAAATAAACAAAAGTAAGAAAACAAATATTAATATAGTCGTTCTATCGAATTACTAATAACTGTAAAGATAGAATAATGATTCATGGGGTCGCTTTATATTGTGAGAAACTCTTGGGTTTGGAAATGACTTAACCAATAATCACTTGAAAATATATGAAGTATATAAAACCTGGCAGTTTGTTAGATGTTTCTCTGACCACCACGCGACTTGAAACATGTCTTCAAAAATCTATAAAAACAGACTAAAAAGTTAGTTAGTATCTAGTGTCTGAAATGCCTTAATATAACAAAGGGGTCTGTGCAACACGGGAACCTACCGTTTTTTACAAAACATAATCGCCTTTTTGATATGATTTTGCTCATTTCAAGCTTATTATATAGCAATTACGCTTTGACGTTGAATAAAGCTTTGTAGGAGAATTACACCATAGTGGATATGTTAAAAATATGTTGTTCTTTACATTTATTATTACAAAGAGAATGAAATGTATTATGTGATAATTCGTTTATATCCAATAAGTATGAATATACTAAATGAATTTTGTTTAGTAATTAGTAAAACATATTCATTGAATTTCAAATTCTTCGGGCTTTTAGTAACCGGTTAGAAATACTTAAATTATTCATACTCAGGATTTACGATAATTGTTCAAAAAGCTCAACAGAATTACACTCAAAACTTGACAGAACTTTAATTCACACAACGCCCGCACTCGTGATTCTAAACGCCATTCATATAATAAAACTAAAAACGTACAGGCTTATGTCCCTTCATAATCAGCTAGATTTATTAGACTTCACTCGAAACGAAACGAAATTGACTGTCCACAACTACTAAGTAAAATAAAATTTAATATCACAGCGCCAGTCTCTCAAGCTTTCCCCTTTACCGTGTGTATGTAGAATTGTAAATAAACACAAGTAAGTGATTGGTATATCTCGTTCTCTTTCCTTGTCTCTGTTTTTCTTCTTAGCTAACAAAATTAAACTAGCACGATAAACTTTTAAATCTTTTTCTATAGTCTTTGCTTCTGTTCGATTGTGTTGTACGATTTCGTTTTACATTGTATATATAAGTTCACTTTATTATTATGCACGCTGTGTTACTTATACGTTTATTATATGTGTATTACTTAATTAAGCTTATGGCAAGCCACATCCAGTGCTGTCATAGGTAAGATTTGTGTTGTACCACAAACGCCTCAATGGGTTAGTAATTAAAAGAGTCACTATAAGCTGGAGGTTGTCGTTGAAAAAATAAAACAGAAAAAAGACAAAACACTCCATATTAAAAAAGTATCAGTAATGAAGTATCAGAACGGGTTAACAAGCTCACTTTATCCTCAAATCAATCACCAATAGTGGTTTTTGTGTAAATTCAAATTATTTTTTGCTCCTGGCGGTTCGGCAATTACTTCGTTCTTCCAATTAGACCTTCTTTGCCTCGAATGCGGGCGTAATTGTGTGAATTGAAGTTCTGTCAAGTTTTGAGTGAAATTCTGTTGATCTTTTTGAACAATTATCGTAAATCCTTCCTAAATAATTTAAGTATTTCTAACCGGTTACTAAAAGCCCGAAGAATTTGAAATTCGATGAATATGTTTTACTATTTACTAAACAAAATTAATTAATTCATACCCGTATATAAACGAATTATCACATAATACATTTAATTCTCTTTGTAATAATAAATGCAGAGAACAACATATTTTTAACATATCCACTACGGTGTACACACTATTAAACAATAACAGTGTACACTGTACACACTTAACAATTTTCGTGTTCTAAAATTTTTGAGGATTGGTGTGGACCGTTTAAATTTTATCGACTGCTTTCTAAGAATGTCTCTCGATAAAGTTTATTTTACTATCAAGTTCACAACCACAAGGCCAGTGAATAGAGGATATATCAACAACCTTAGATCAATCGATTCCAATCGTAAGCAAACTGAATGGTATTTCTCCTACAAAGCTTTATTCAACGTCAAAGTGTAATTGCTATATAAGCATGAAATGAGCAAAATCATATCAAAAAGGCAAGCCGATTTAAAAGAACCGATATGTAAAATAAACATTTCATCACCTGCACGCGCGATGTTTGAAATTTATATACCTTTGAATACATTCATCTAAGTTGTCTAACCAGCTTACTAAGAAAATGTTTTGTATGACGATTATTACATTACTAATATCACTGTTAAATATGATGATGATGGTAAAAGGTAAAAGATAGCGATTATATTGTTTGATAAATATAATAAAATAAATCAGCGGCGCTACAACCACGTTAGGTCTTGGCCTCATATTTCTGAATCTGTTTCATGATCATTTTTAAATCTAATAGGCAAGTAGGTGATCACTGATCAGCCTCCAGTGCCCGACACACGCCGTCGACTTTTTGGGTCTAAGACATGTCGGTTTCCTCACGATGTTTTCCTTCACCGTTCGAACCAATGTTAAATGCACATATAGAAAGAAATCCATTGGTGCACAGCCGGGGTTCGAACCTACGACCTCAGGTATGAGAGCCGCACGCTGAAGCCACTAGGCCAACACTGCTCGTATATATATATATATATATATATATATATATATATATATTGTTTGATACTAAATTAAATAAAAATTGAGGATTCCTCAACACTAAGCAGAAACTGAGACGCATAAAGATGTTTGTGACTTAGACCTACCGAGTAAACACAAAAATTTCATTTCAAAAGGTCAAGCCGTTTAGGAGCTTATATACAAACACTGTGTCCCGAAAATTTTATATTTAGAGGCAATATAAGTTTCGCCTAGTTTAAGTATTATGTGATTATAGGAAGTTCGCTGTTGTATTTTTTTTATTTAAAGATCTAAACACAAGTTTTGGGCAGCTTTACGAAATCGCCCGGATTCAGCGTTTGATTTAAAATACCATTTGAGGAGTGATATTTGCATTCTTCCTTTTAAAGTCAGGAATCACATTAGTACTAAAACATTAACTACCAAGTTTCTTTCCGCTCATCTCGGCAGTATATCTATTTTAAAACAGAAGATAATTGATATTCTTTAGCATTTACCATATAAAATACAGCCCTGCGATTCTGTAACTCACTTTTCGAACTCACACAGCGGTTTTCGCATCGGCGGTCGCTCTCAAATCAGTCGTGAAGCAGTCATTTTATAATTTGGCATTCTGAAAAGGTGGGAGCTTGTAGTTTATTGTTTATTAGAATGCCAAATCATAAAATGACTGCTTCACGACTGATTTCAGAGCGACCGCCGATGCGAAAACCGCTGTGTGAGTTCGAAAAGTGAGTTACAGAATCGCAGGGCAGGGAATAAATTTTACTGTCAAGAAATTTAAGTTGAAGCTCGAAAGGCATTACGTATGAAATTATAGTTATAATAACATTGTGGCTGCGTGGAATCAATGGTTAATATGAAAGGTCATACGATGTTGCAACAGGAAATATCACTATAAAGTTACCAGGAAAAGATTAAATATTTCTAGACGGCGGAAAAAGTAAAAAATAAAACTACACATTACTTGTGATATTATTGTTTAGTTCCTAGAACTAAGCGACGGTCAAGTTCAGCTGAGATGTGATACTGTGTTGCAGATTCTCTTTCACAAATTTACAATATTATTATCATTTTGCACTTGCTTTTTAAACCATATATTTATAGTTTGTCAGAATTCTTTATTTTTAGTAATAAATATTATTGATATTTAGGTCTATATATATGATGTTATTGTTATGTCCGTTCGAAAACTTTTTTTTATAATTAATTTAACATTAGCATATTTTATTGATATATTTATAGTACAACCAGGTAATGAAAAATTAATTTGGATCTTTTACTCTGAATACTATTATTGTTTTATCATAATCAGTATTCACTGAGTGAAATAATTCTATTTCACTTTTATATTGTAATTGTAATGAATTTTATTCATATCGGCAATTATTAGAATTTTTAATCTATCTGATTTGTAATTAATATACTATGAGCTCCTGGGTTCTATTTTTAATGAAACACTGTTTGAACATGTTAAAGAGTGCGTTTACCCACATTGATGAGAATTAGGAGGAATACAAACCATTCAACTTTTGCACAAAACGTGCAACTTTTTTTCTATGCTATCTTTATTTATCCTGACGACGATTCTTTAGTTGAGATACAAATATACTACACTAGTACTGAGGCCGCACTGATATTTAAACACCGCGTTCTTGCAACTTGCAAGAAACCGTTGCGTGAAAAGTATCTATATTAAGTTTGAAATTCAATTGAATATTCTGTCGAATACATTTTACAAAAACAATTCAATTTTAAATAATTGTATTTTTTGTAGACCTTCAATTATAATTTGAGTACAATAAGGGTCTGTTTCACAACGTATGGATAAAGTACCAAATAGCTATGCAACACAAATTATTTGGAAGATAAATTGTTCTATTTGACATTCATCGGAATCATAACTTTTGATGGACTTTATGTGACGAATACCGCTATCTGACAGTCGTGAAACGCAACAATAGTGTTTATCCTACAAATAAGTAATAAATAGCTAATTTGGAACTTATGTGGAACTTATCCGTACATTGTGAAACAGACCCTAAATAAAATATGTAGATTATGATTTGAATTTGGAACAAAATCGTCAAATAATTTCAACAGTTTAGACTAAACAGTTTGAAACAACCAAAAACTAAGTTAAAGCAGATTCAGAAATGTATGTTCTGTCTTTATGACAGGTTGCAGGTTTACACACAAGCCAATAGGCTTAACACAAGGTTTCGCTTATAAATTCCCAGTGCAGCTCCAAATAGCAGTGTTGTGGGCGGAAGTTGTAGCATATATGCGTCTCTTTCTTCTGCGAAAACAATCAGCAGTGTTGTATTGTTTGGTCAAAGCTCTCGTCTCGATTTAAATATTTAAAGTTGGTACGTAATGCCGAATCATAAATATAACAGTAGCGAGACTCCATTTTGAATACATTTCATATTTTGTATGTGTGAAGAAATGGTTATTCAAAAGTAAAGGCATACGTATGTTAACTTGAATTGATGTTAGTTCAATCACGTAGTTCTTGTCAAAAATACGTTTAAAGATATACGTTATAGACCAGTGCAGATAGCCTTTAAAATAAATAAAAAGTGAAAAAAATTACAGTAGGATGAAACCCATTAGAAAAGCAGGGGAATATGATCAAAATGAAAGGAAAAATAAATTACGGTCGATCTGAGGTCGGGAAGGGTGAGGGGGGAGTTTTAAGGGTAAAAAACGGTTTATCTCGATTTCCGGCAAAACTAAAAGTCCTATCGAAGAAAGTTAAATGGCAAAGTTGTAGGTAATAAAAAGATCTAAAACTTTTGTATTCACACATTTTTCACATAACCTCAAAATTTATGTGAAAAATTCAAAAAACCAAGTTTTTGGTTTTTTATTTTTATCTTTAACAAAAATATTTTTTTTTAACGAAATTTGGTGAAAACTTACCTTTTTATGTCCCAAATACACTGTAATTTATTTGATTAAAAATATTTATTTGTTCACCTTATTTTGAATTAATATCGAACAAACACGCTAATTTTCAATCGAAAATTCTGACGTCAAAATTTCAGCTTTTTTCAAAAAGTTGGTGTGCTTTCAGTTCGTTGAAATCTCTACTTTTCTATGGTAAAAAAAAATATATATATTACCATAGTGAATCTTCTCAGAAAATGCAAAAAATCGTATGCAGTAACGCCCAGACCTGTCACCCCCTTCCTTACTTCTCTATGAAATACGAAAATTTTAGCCCATCTAAAGGCTAAATTTTTTTTTTAGGTCACTCAGGTATATATAAGTTATCTTAAAATAGTAATAAATAGGCATCTGATTTTAATTTAAAGAAGATTTATAGAGAAGTAGGGAAGGGGATGACGGGTCTGGGCGTTACTGCATACGATTTTTTGCATTTTCTGAGAAGATTTACTATGGTAATATATATATATTTTTTTACCATAGGAAAGAAGAGATTTCAACGAACTAAAAGCACACCAACTTTTTGAAAAAAGCTGAAATTTTGACGTCAGAATTTTCGATTGAAAATTAGGGTGTTTTTTCGATATTAATTCAAAATAAGGTGAACAAATAAATATTTTTAATCAAATAAATTACAGCGTATTTGGGACATAGAAAGGTAAGTTTTCACCAAATTTCGTGGGAAAAAAATAAATTTTGTAAAAGATAAAAATTAAAAACCAAAAACTTGGTTTTTTGAATTTTTCACATAAATTTTGAGGTTATGTGAAAAATGTGTGAATACAAAAGTTTTAGATCTTTTTATTACCTACAACTTTGCCATTTATTTTTCTTCAATAGGACTTTTAGTTTTGCCGGAAATCGAGATAAACCGTTTTTTACCCTTAAAACTCCCCCCCTCACCCTTCCCGACCTCAGATCGACCGTAATTTATTTTTCCTTTCATTTTGATTATATTCCCCTGCTTTTCTAATGGGTTTCATCCTACTGTAATTTTTTTAGGTTTCAAAAATTATCGGCACTGGTCTATTATTGAAAGCTTCGTTTTCGCTTCCCGATACAATAATTATTTCAATTAAAAAACAAGCCAACTAGAACTTACAAATTGTATTTCATACAATAATTGCACCCTTGCTGTAAACTCTATGGTACTTTAACACTCGATATGAACTCAACAAACATTATACATATTACACAAACATTACTATGTTTGTTTTATCATGTAACTTTGAATTTTATATTATATCAGGTGTCATTTAAAGTTAAATATACACTTTAATTAACAAATTTAATATGTTGATTTATAAGCTTCCTTAATGATATAAATTAAAAAAAATATTTATTTGTTTTAACTAATTTGTAGTAAGATTTGGTGGGGACCCTTTTCAGTAAAAAATGTGTAACACTTCACATGTTCTATACTTAACAAACCTAATAATAATTGTTGACAATTAATAATTAATAATTATAGGTTAAAGAAAATTATAAAGTTATTTAAATAGTTATAAATAAATAGGCAAAATGTCCAAACCCTTTTCTTACTAATTGTGAAGCCCGAGATTTTCGAAAACCAACTGATTACAGAAAATAATTTTAAATTTTATCATAAATTTACTTGAAAATAACTAACGTAGAATCAACTAATATCAAACTCATTAAACCGCCCTCCGTGAGATACAAAATAATTAGAATTAAGGAGAGAAAATGTGGAACGTCGTATTTATACAGTGTTCCAAATTTAGACTTAGATTGAAATATGTTTTATTTACCGAAAATATACCATACAATTGACGATTATTCAGGAGAATCTGAAAATTTAGTATGAATTGGTTATTTCTAGATTCCTAGCGGGTTATGGAACGATTTGTGATATACCAAGGTCCCTTGGGGAGGTTAAACTGCAGTTTGAGATATCGCTATCGAAAATGTTTAAGCGCTGGACAAATACGAGAAAGGCTACTATAATAAAGGGCTTTTGTGATTATAAGTCTAAGACAGCATTAATAAACAGCTGAGGTGAATTTTATAAAAGGAGCTTGGAGAAACGATTGATTTGATACTTCTAACTCCTTTTGTACTGTGCATATAATCTAATATATAAAATTCTCGTGCCACAATGTTCGTTCCCATACTCCTCCGAAACGGCTCGACCGATTCTTAAGAATTATTTTATGCATATCCAGTAAGTCTGAAAATCGGCTATTATCTATCTTTAAACCCCCTTAGACGTGACGACCCAAAAAAAAAATTAGTTTTTGGATAAAATTTTATTTTTTATTATGTGGCATCAAATATACATACAACGCTAAATTTTCAAAATTTGCCCTCTACGATCAACCCCTATTTTTTTTGTATAGTAGATAGTTATGTTTATTAAACTAAAAAAATGTTTCCTAGAAATAATATACATGGCAAAACAACGTTTGCCGGGTCAGCTAGTTATATATAATATTCACATAGATATAAATAATTCATTTTCTATACGTTTAATTATTCGGCGATAGGAAACATCTAATCGATCCAAAATTGAATAAAATCAAATATAATTTATTCATACAGATACAAAAATCTAAAAATGGACTTAATAATAATAACCAATTATTTACAATATGCATTTTACATTTATAAATCTTCCTTCAGTACCTACCATTGATTGAAAACCCTTCTCGGGTAAAAACCAGAGTTCCAGCGTTTTCCAAATCTCTCAATCTATGGCTCACTTTCTCCATTCCCTTCCTGATATCGCTTCTTTATATTCTATATACCATTTTCTAGGGCGCCCTCTTCTCTTCTCCTTTTTCTCTTCTCCTCCTTGTTTTTTGGTTCTTTGCTTTTTTTATTACTTATCATATCATTGCTTTCTGACAGCCGCACAGTTTCTCAGTATTTTAGTTTCTCGTTTAAGATCTACTTTTTCACTTTTTGAAGTTATACTTCTGTAGGCGCGTTGTGAAAAATTGATGAGAGTGAAATTTTACGATGCGCGCGCACCGTTACACAAAATTAACAGAATGAAGTTGCCCACCGAAGATGCTACGGTATTGGACATAATTTAAAAACAACATTAGAATAATAATAGCATTTATATTATAATTAATGTAAGAGAATAATAATAAATATTTATTTATTTAATTTTTCAAATGTAAACTGAACTTTATTGACTATAATGACTCCTTTTCCAGTCTTTGATTATTTAATTGTAATTAATTATTTTCTTGCAATCAAAAACTATTTTTAATAATGCCAAAGAAGTATAACTTCTTACGCGCGTACATAAGTACACGCACCCTTTTTTTTTAATTACCTTTGATAGTGACAGTAGTTCTGAATTCAGGGGCTTAGAATGAATGAGAAGAAGTACCAACAAAGTCTTTTTTCTCTTTTAAATTGTATAGTTTATTAAACTATGTTTGAAAAAATAATAAAATTATTAGTTTAATTGCAACTTTGTTAGTTTCCTAGCAGAACTTTTAAAGCAACAAAAGTCTATTATACCCTGATAAATTACGATGCCTCAGTACTTTGAAACATCTTCAATGCTAAGTTTTAATCTCTCTTCGATATTGAGTACAGAAGTACTTTCTCGTTAATAAGATGCTTAAAGTACCTTTTGAAAATTACCAGTGGCGCTAAAACCTTTTTGGATCTGTTTCGTGTTCATTTGTTTTATCTTATCGACAAGTACAGCCTTCTGTGTCTGACACCTGCCGTCGTCTTTTTGAATCTAAGTAATGACTTTCCTCAGTATGTTTTCTTTCCCCGTACGCGTCCTAAATACACACATAGAAAATCCATTGCTACACAGCCGGGTTCGAACCTACGACTGCTAAAGCAGGGTCCACACTATGCCGGGGTAGGCCGGGCGGGCTGACCCGGGCAGCCTAAGCCGCGTTGATGTAGACGCCCCAGGCGGCTTTGCTGGGTTAGAAAATGCCGGCCCGGGCCGTGCCGATCCCAACCCGCATAAAGTAGGTACAGATCAAAGGAAGCCGAGCCGAGCCGAACAAAAATATAGAATGGGGACGTGCCGAGCGCCCCGAGCGGCTTCAGTTACAATTAAACCTCCGACCGAAGTAGACGAATTATTTTATTTTCGATTCAGTTTGTTTAAGTAGGGTTTTTTATTGTTCATTTTAAGTACTCTTCAACTAAGTCACCAGTCTTGGTGTTGAAACTAAATAATGTAGGTAGAAATAGCCCGGTTGGCTTCGTTTTCAATGTGGACGTCGTGGCGGCCCGAACGTACCCGCCCGGCTTAGCCCACCCGGGTCAACCCGCCCGGCCTACCGCGGCATAGTGTGGACCCTGCTTAAGAATCGTATGCCGAATACACTAGGCCAATATACGGCATGATGCTAACTAAATTTTATACGAACACATTGTTACCGATATTTAGCAACTTTCTCAATTTTTTAAGGATAATCTATCGCAGTCAAGATAAAGAACACGTCTGGTATTCTGTCTGATGATTGAATTTTTAAAAGGCTTATGGTATGGTTATGATAACCAAAATAATACGTAAGAAAATCCATGTTTAAAATGGAGCATGGTACAATAAGTAAATTTTATTGGGTATATATAAATTCGCGAGAAACAAGTTAACCTCTGCATCGGAATTTAAAACGGTTAAAGTAAACAATATTACCTGTTATAGATGAAGGCATACCAAAGACAATAAATATATAGTCAATTTAATTTTAAAAATATACAATATTAATTATAGTTATTATACGAAATATCAACCACACTTGAGGGCCTGTTTCTTGTTGCGCCGGCGTCGAATATATGCCTCAGAGACGAATCATTACTTGATTTTGATTGACGCTTGAATATCAACGGTAAATGATTACATTCAAATTTTTCCTGAAAAAAATGTATAACAACATTTAATAAACTAAAATAAACAAAATGAAATCAACGTTTATTTAAAAACCTCAATTAGTTCAAAATATTTTATTCCATTTATATTTGCAAAGTAATAACACATATTGGACAACATCAAATAGGGTTTCATAAAAGCTTCATATCGATTTCTTCATAAAATTTAATATACGACACGTAACATAAATTCGAATAAGGAAAGCAGATTTCCTCGAACACAAGGTCCGTGTAGCCTTACAAAACTTAATCCTTCTTCTAGTCTATCCTAATCCTTATTCTAGATAGTACCTATATTGAATTTACACTACAAGCGCATCGAGTTATCGTTAGCGGCTATTCAATACTGTGTAATAAGATACACCTTTAACCTTGTGCCACAACCGTCATGTACGAGATACACGTGGAAATGTAAACAAAGGATGTTCCTTGTGTATAATGTCGAGCTTTTAGCGCTTTAAGACGTTCGTTAAAATCCTAATTGTATATTGCGTAATTATAATGTAACTGAAGAAGCAAAATGAGATAGACTAGCGAAGATTTTCTTAATAATTTCGGCTTAATTAAAAATGACCTTAGCCTCACCGTTACGGTAATGTTTCAGTCTATTATTAAGCGAAATTTGTATTTTGTATCGAATAAACATAAAGTTTACTAGACCGATTTAAAAAAGTCACCGCTACATTATCCCAAAGTGATAGGCATACACTTTACATGAATTAATTAGCCTGAAACTGTTTAAGCCTCACTCTCTGTTTGCGACAAAAATCCGTGACAGACATAGATCACCTACATTTCTATGATAAAAAATCAAATGTGTAACGTCACAGGATTTATTATCATTAACATTCAACTCACGGATAACATTATACAGTTATGTCTGCATTGACGGCTCGTAATTGTCTCGTCAAAACATTTCCTTCGCTTCCGGTCATCGGGATCGATTGGGCCATATTTTGTACTGCTGCGCAATATACCCAATAAATTCTAAAAACGAACAGTGTCTTAATATTCATATACAGATATATTTTAGAAATTATTATTTATATCTTGGACAGACAATTCCAAATTTGAACTAATACCGATACATGTATAAAATGAAATATGAAAAGGTAAGGTCAAAAGAAATATAGATAGAATAATTAAATACTAACGCTTTGTAAAATATATCTTGCAATCGTTTTAATTTGAAATACAGCAACAATTAAAAACGAAAATCCAACCCAAACAATTGCTAAAATTTGTTGTTGTAAATCATTTAATTTGCTTAGCTCGTTAATTTTATTTACAATCAGTACCTGTAAGAAATGTTATTCGTTCAACAAATGACCTTTTAATTTGGGATAGTATGGCTAAAAGAAGGATAAACAAAAGCTGACATGATTCGCAATTATTATTGGAAGTTAATTCGTACTTCCGTTAGGAAGTACGAATCGCTTGCCTGTGATTGGATTAGAGCTTTGGTTGACCAATCACAAGCAAACGCGTCGTCATTGTTGCCAGGGAATCCGGGTGGAAGGCTCATCTACGCGTGAGTGGGTGAGTATTCTGTGAGCGCGCTCTGTTGTTAAATTGACTTGGTTGATGGTGAATGAATGACATTCAACTATATATCTATAAAATTATGCATGACACCAAATGTTGCTATTTTTTTACGATTTAATACTAATTCCTTATGTCTTTTATCAGATTATTGCGTTAAAAATTGCGTATTTTTGTTACATAAATATTTAGACGTCATAATCGTTAAACAAATAATACATAAGAACGGTAAGAAAAATAAGAAATAGTTATTCGAAAGACATCGGAAATCACACCGTTATAATCAACACATAATCATACAATTATTTGTTATTTTTTATACAATACACAATAGAAAATGCTTAGTAAAAAGATTATTAAAAAACGCAGATTATTTACAATGGAATCTGTAAAACCGACACACATTATAAACCTCTTTTATAGAGTCGTAAAAAGTGTTGGCACCACTCGAATCATTCAACTGTTGAGCCGCATCTTGAAGTTATACGAACTCTAGAATGTGAAGATCTATCTCAGGCTTAAGTACACACTTAAATGCAGTTGCTTATAGTTCATAATATGAGTGCAAAGAAAATATATGCATATTTATATGCTGTTAAAGCTGAATTTTATAAATAATATCATGTGGCAATCCATGTTTAAACGCAGTTCTGAATATCGTGAACTAATCCACAAAGTTTGTTATTTTCACAATATTTTAAAATTCACTTTACAGCCACAGGAAAAAATTTCAGGCCTATCAATAAAACAGACGGTTACAACATGTGAAACTTTTTTTTATATTACATGAGGCTCATCTGATGTTTTTTTTTTTTTTTTTTTTTTTTTTTTTTATAATATATCACTTTTCTACTCCCCTGCCATTTTGTCCAGGGACCTTTGCACATCACACGTCTCGCGAAAGACGCCCCGGCTACATCTATAATATTTTTGTTAACAATATTCATGGGCGAGCCGGGACGCAATTCCTCGCGAGACCCGTTCTTGGGGTTTTATTTGCCGCCTTTATATATTCCACAATTTTTTCGCAGAACCGTTCCAGGCACGATCTGTGCTTTATTAACATGTCCTGTAGGCCGTTACGGTCTACAGTCATCTGCATTTGTTGCTCCAGGTCGTGCCTGGACGATGCGAAAATAGGGCAATGTATGAGCACATGTTCTACTGTTTGTTCTTCATCGCCGCAGTCACATGCTGGGCTTGTCCTAATTTTAAACCTATGAAGGTAATGTGCAAAGGCTCCGTGCCCTGTAAGAATTTGCGCCATCTGGGGTGTGAAACGCTTCTCTTTTATTAATTTGTACGCAGTTCTAACATTTGCGATAAATAATTTTGTAGTTCCAGCTGTTTCACCCCCCAGGTAGCGTTCATTCCATACATCTAGAGTCTTTTGCCTTATCTGATGTTTTACATATGACAGGGGGTATGCGGCGTATTCAGGTTTTGACCTTAGTCTTTCCGCCGCTTCTTTTGCTAACGTGTCCGCCCTCTCGTTCCCTGGCGTACCAACGTGCGCCTTTACCCAGAAGAGGCTTATGTGAGTTCCTCTTTTGCGGCACTCTTCCAGGCTCCGGCGGATCTCGGCTACCTGGGGATCGAGAGATCGTCCACTCACAATAGCATCTAATGCTGACCTAGAATCACTGTATATTTTAGCGTCACGCTTATTTTTATTTATGTGGCTAGTCGCGTTTCGTAGTGCCGTCAATTCAGCTTGAAAAACTGTGCAGTGGGGCGCCATCTTAATCATCTTGCTATTTATTTCCATTCCATCTTTCCATTCCGTCCAAGCGGCACCCACTCCTATACTTGTTTTGCTGCCGTCCGTATAGATTTGTGTGCCGCCGTGTCCTTCGATTTCTTCCGGATTGGTGAGCATCTTGTAGTCCAGTTTTGTTTGTTTCGCCGGGTGTGGGAGATCTACGTATTTCACTCTCCTCTCTAATTCTTCGCCCTCCAGTATTTCCGTGCTGACCCCCCTTCTTATCTCGTATAAGGCAGCGGCTTCTTGAATACGGAGGTCTAGTGGAAGTATCCCGGCCAGTAGGGTTGCTGCGTGTAATGATGTCGTCCTATAAGTTTTTGCTACTTTTTGGGCAAAGCCCCTTTGAAGATGATTTAGTTTTCTGCGTACACAGATTTTATTTGTCGCGGGAGCCCACACCGCGGCCGCATACATTACGATTGGTTCAATAACGGCAGTGTACGCGGTCGCGATAACTTGCTGGTTTAGTCCCCATTCGATCTTCGCGGCTTTGGCCAGCTGCTTATATATCTGGATGGCCTTCCGGCATACCCTCTCCACATGTCTGTTAAACGTGAGTCTAGCATCCACATCAACTCCGAGAATTCGAATGTGCTTATCCATCTGTATCGGTACATTATTCATATTTAGCCGTGGGGTATCATACTTCAGTTTGCGCGTCACCACCATGGCTTTGGTCTTGTGTGGCGCAAACTTCAGTTTGTTTAGGATACCCCATCTATGTATCCGGTTCAATGTTAGGTTGAGGTTCTGCTGGATCTCACTACCGGTCTCTCCTTCCGCTATCAAAACGACGTCATCCGCAAAAGCCTGGACGTACTCACCACCATTTCGCAAGTCCTGTAGGAGCGGGTCCAATATTAGATTCCACATTGTTGGTCCCCCTATTGAACCCTGAACGCAGCCTTTGTTAGTTACTTTTTCAACCGTTTGTCCAGCGTAGGTTAATTTTATTTGTCTTTCGTGTAAGTAACTATCCATTACTTTCCTTAGTTTTAATGGGCATTGTTCTTCTGCCAGTCGGACTCTAATTTGCGGCCACCAAGCGCTGTCAAATGCGCCCTCTATATCGAGTGATACGATTGTTAGTATCTTCTTTTGTTTCAGCTTTGCGCGTATATGTGTGACTGCGTCATATAGGGCGTCTTCAGTGCTCCGCTGGGGCATGAATCCGTATTGGATTTTCGAGGTTTTCGGGACTAGATGCCACTTTAGCCGAGCGATTATCATTTTTTCGTATACTTTGCCTAGAAGAGGTTGTAAGCCTATGGGTCATCTGATGTTAAGTGATACCACCCCACCGCCCATGAACACTAACACTGCCAGAAGGCTCGCAAGCGCTTTGCCTTTTAAGAATTGGTACGTTCTTTTCTTGACCTACCTAACTCCCAAACCCAATAAACTATCTCAATCCATAATCCACCATCTGAGATAGTAGTCTTAATTCAAATGTTGTAACAAGTGTGCCAATAACCAATCGACGGATTGTAATAGCCTTCTGTCGATACAAGCTATCCATTGGAGGTCGTATCGGTGTCTGTGGATATACCCTTCTATGAAAATGACAATTGACGAAAGCTCGATTTCAACAGTTAATTATAACAGATTTTAGCTTACACCAGTTTTTTATATAATTAAAAAAACTATTTGTACGGTTTTATTTATTTTGTTTACATTGATTATCAAATATGAGTGAAAACCCGATAAAATGGAACGACAAAGACCATTTTATCCGTCGCCAAAAATGGATTGTCTTCGTAGGTTTTGGTTATTGGGATGCAGATTGGAGATCGATCGACTGTCACAGTCTGATTGAAAACAATCTGAGAGTGTGGATTGATTATTGGGATCGGGCTTAGTCGAATTGGTTCGGAAATACTTCAGTACTCTAATTAGAAGCGTACGTTAGTTAGGTGTAGTGCTATCCAATAAACAATCTAAATCTATAACACAGAACAAAGCTTTTGATCAACTAACGCTTAGAATACCTGAATAATTGATCTTAACTATGACATTTACCTTTGATATGAACACAGAATTGCACTGATAACAAGAATTATTGAGTAAACTGATCCCCAATGCCTCTATTGAATCGAATTATTCATTTCAATAGAATTATGTTTGTGTTGATACATTTGTGATTGAATTATCTGTAACTGTGTGTAGATTATGTGAACCAAAATTGATTCGACTGACTACATATATTAGTAAAGCGTAGTATTTTAGTACAGAAAAAGTTCGAGGATGACCTTAGATATATTTTTATAATGTTTGTTCAAAAATAATTTAAAAAAAATCGATTGTCTGTAAAGTCGGTTTACTGACGATAGTTGAACGTGACAACGTCATAAAAAAATATTGATGGTATGGTTGCATTTTACAAACAAAAAAAAAATATTTGTTTGATAGGTATTTTGTATGGATATAGAGAAGGAGGTAAATGGAAATCACAATTGAATTGATCAAGTTACATTTATTTGTACGCATAAATACAATTATGTCAATTTTAAATGGAACGCCTCAGAGCGAGGTAACGCCGCATGAGTCATGTTTTGTCGTGCGTGCAGCCGGCTCCATAGAATTATAAGACGTTGTCACTTCAAAAAATTAGTGATATAGAAATAATTGACGAAGCCGACAGTACCTATAAATCAAAATTTTAAAATTGTTGTTGTACAAATTCAATCAGTATTGATGTTTTGTGTAAGGTTTTTATGAATATTACAAAATGACTGAATCTTAAGAACAACACGTTAAATCAATAACTCAGTGAGCCGAAGATGTGCATTTGAAATGAAAAACATACCTTTTAGGTGTGAAATGTATACGAGAGACGGCGTGTACAAACATAATGGTTATGAAAAGAAAATTTTAATTAAAAATATCACAACATATTCTTAAAGTTGGTAAATTAAATACACGTATTGCCACTGATTGAGCTAAAGGTTGTACTTTTTAACTGTAAAGGGTATTAAGCGGAAGTATATGATATTGTGAACAATAGGCATGTAAAACCTTGACTGAGTCATATAGGCCTACAATTTAGAAAATGTTTTTTTTTAAATGTAATAGGAGGCAAACAGGCAGAAGGCTCACCTGATGTTAAGTGATACCGCCGCCCATGGATACTAACAATGCCAGAAGGCTCGAAAGTGCGTTGCCGGCTTTTCAAGAATTGGTACGCTCTTTTCTTGAAGGACCCTAAGTCGAATTGGTTCGGAAATACAACAGTGTAACGGGGTAATGTATAGAAAATTTGTACAATAACATCAACAGACACGCACTGATTGGTTTCTATTTAAAATTCATTAAAACCTAATCAAGTACACTTCAATGGTAAGAGCCATTAAATATTCCCCTTATAAACGTAAGAGAATCAATGTATAAACTAGTAAAACCTGAGGTACTTGTACAACATATCTTTATTAAAGACCCGTGACCTTTATTTTCCTGTTCACCTTCCTTTTGAGGAGAAATCACTAGAAATAAAATACGCTACCGTCCACTTTTATTAAAGGAAATGAACGCTTTGAAGCATTGTCCACGTTGACCGTGAATTTCTTCTAAAATCGTATTGTTGCATCAGTTCTCGAAACTGATTTTGCCGGTAAAGCTTTTGAGAATAGACTAGCAATCTATGCGAGAGATATTGAACAATGTGTTCACATATGTCTCTAGCTTTTTGGGATTAAAACATGAATAAAATAACTCTTACGCAAAATGTTACAGGTAAAAGCATCCAAACAGTTCTCCAGTACACAGTTGGCTTAAAGCCTAGCCAAAATTGTATATCTGCTGAAAATTTCTTCACTCCATACATCCACATGACAATCAAAGCTTTGAAACCGCCTAAGTACAAAGAACTGAACTTATGGCCAATCATCAGCCCATTTAGTTTATTTATTGGCAACTGAAATTAAAAAGTATATATTCATCTTTTAATCAAACGGCTGTTTTCTATATTTAAAAGTAATCTTGGAAATTTTTTAAAAGCTACTACAGCCTTGCGGTTCTGTAACTCACTTTTCGAACTAACACTGCGGTTTTCGCAGCGGCGCTCAAATCAGTCGTGAAGCAGTCATTTTATGATTTGGCATTCTGATAAGGAGGGAGCTTGTAGTTTATTGTTTATCAGAATGCCAAATCATAAAATGACTGCTTCACGACTGATTTGAGCGTGATCGCCGCTGCGAAAACCGCTGTGTGAGTTCGGAAAGTGAGTTACAGAATCGCAAGGCTGGACGCTGATATTTTAATATATACGTAGAAACCAGGACTTAATAAGATATTATATATACAATACATAAATTCCATTATTTTTGTTACATACATATATTTTGAAAAGATTTAATTTAAGCAAGAATAACCTAGCACTTATGAAAAGCCAAAAAAAGGAAGTAGAAATTGTAAAAAATCAGCGTTATTTTAATAGCATTAAGACTTTCACTTCAGAAAATTTAAAAGAAATTCGTCTACAAAGAGAGAAACCGAGTTGAACAGTGCTTCAATGGAAATTATCGATATCCTAGGAAATGAACTGACCCTGACTTCAGCATTGCTAGCACACAATATTTCATAGTCCAAGATAAAAGGTTTATGTCACGAAACGATTAACATAAATAGACTCTGATCATTTATCGTGAAACAAAATATTTATAGATTACTAGTTGATCCGGCAAACGTCGTTTAGCCATGTTTATCATTTATAATAAAAAATAGGGGTTGATCGTAGAGGGACGAAAATTAGGGGTTGTATGTATTTTTTAATGCTGTATCATAACAAAATAAAAAATAAAAATAGGGGTGGACTACCCTTAACATTTAGGGGGATGAAAAATAGATGTTGTCCGATTCTCAGTTATACCCAATATGCACACAAAATTTCATGAGAATCGGTCAAGCCGTTTCGGAGAAGTTTAACCACAAACACCGCGACACGAAAATTCTTTATATTAGATAGTTTCTATTGAAAGCTTAAGCAATTTGGCAGCCCATACATCTACCCCGTATGTATAACTTTTATTTCTCCCAAGAAATAAATACTTTATTTATGTTCCAATATCTCATGGAATTTGTTTTAAGTATTGTTTAATGAAGTTAAAATAACGTACTTAATACAACATTTATCCTCTAAAACTAAATCAAAATAGTTGCATTTATAAAAGTCAGGTAGAAAAGGTGGAGAGCTTTTATGAATTCGAGGAATAAACTCAGCAACGTTATTTTTAATTTGTTATTTCAATTTTTGTGTATATTTTGTAAGTTAAGCAGCGTTGCTTTTAGCTTTAAAGTTAAGTTTTATTGTAATCCTTTAATTTTAGTTGCGCTGTTTTAAAATCGGCGTAACATGCTCGTCAAAACTCTGTGCTCCGCTTTCGCCGCCAGTGTTCACGAGATGGCCGGCAGCGAGAACCCGTTGGAATCTTTGATTCTACTTTATTATTGTTTCATCCAAATTAATAAGAAGAAAAAACGTTACTGGACACCAAATTTACTACTGGTCTCCTATCGATTTTGAACAACTCGTGAATTTAATTGGACCAAAAGTACTTAAAAAAGACACAATTTATAGAAAATCATTATCGTGATCACTCGCGACGTACGACGCGTGCTGACTGAACCGCGTAACAGTCAAAGGATTCGCCGAAAAACCTACAGCCGGGTGGAGCACTCTAAGCTAGCAACGAGCGGCTCGTTGTTGGTTTCCCCGTAACACGACGTACTGACTGCACGAATGCTCGCTGTGTAACGTGTTACATTACACCTCGTAACGTTGGTCAGTTCCCACCTTAAGGCTTAGTAAATATATACGTCTATTCCTTACCGTTTTCTTTGTATAATACAAAAATCCGCGGAATTAGCGGAAGCTAACAATATTTTTAATACAATGTAATTAAAAAGTTTCAACGTAGATTAATAATGCTCTTAATCATGGCTTAAACGAGATTCATGGATTAAACAAGGGTTAATCTATGTTCAAATGCAGCTACTGTTCTAGAATTTTTGTCTTAAAAATGAATTTTATATCCCAAAGCACAAGATTGCTGATTTTGACAAAACTAATTTGAAAAATGTTTGGTCTTGGGCTATGACGGAAACACTGTGTTAATATGCCCTTTATCTGAAGTGTATTTACATTAATGTACTCTAAATAGATTTGTTATTTCGAGTGCTTTTCTGTAAAAGTTATATTTGAAATTAAGATTGGAGTTGATTGACGACTCATTGGTCTAGTGGTTAGTACCCCTGACTGCGAATCCATGGGTCCCAGGTTCGATCCCCGGCTGAGACGAACATCGATGTGATGAGCATTTGGTGTTGTGCTTAGGTCTTGGGTGTTTAAATATGTATTTATATGTCTATCTATCTATAATATGTATGTATATCCGTTGCTACTACCCATAACACAAGCTTCACCAGCTTAGCATGGGACTAGGTAAATTGGTGTGAATTGTCTTTAAAAAAAATTGTTTCAATTGTAAGGAAAAGATAGTCTTCTGAAATATTAACGCCGACTATATATAAAATTGCGATGAAAATACGATTTCTAAAAAAAGTTAATAATGGTTTTATCGCTTTAAAAAATATTCTAAACCTGAAAAATTGAAATTCGTATATAATAGAAGAAAAAACGCTTACCACGGTCAAAGGCAAGGATAGCGCAAACCCCATAAAGCACGATATTCCAATAATGTAAATATACTTTACGGATCGGAATTCATTGTGAAGTAATTTCGATATGGTTAAAGTCAGAATAGCCTGAAAAAAAACATTACAAAGTTATATGTAAAAGTATAGTTTAATTTATCTTTGAGGTTTTCAAATTTAGCTAATTTTAAGACAATCAGAAATGAATTGAATAAGAACGAACCATTAAATACGGTAATTAAACCATTCAAGATTGATAAAAAGAATAATAAAGACTTACTTGCTTTGATACAAGATTCTATTGAAACAAAAATATAGTGAATCAATGAATATGAAACGGCATTTGTTTTAATTTAAAAACTAGCTGCCCCCGCAAACTTCGTTCCGCCTTAATATGATTAGTTTTACTAAGAACATTTTGCTATGCTACCTCATACAGATTTTTCGGTTTTCCAACCCAAATACTAAAATACTAAAAAAACTATTTTATTTTTCAAAACTTTCCTTCTTTAAAACCTTTTCAGAGTTCAAAGAATAAAATAAAACACTCGAATTGGTCCAGACGTCTTCGAGTTCTGCACTTAGCCACATATTTTACAAATAATTTAATTTATTATTTTAATTTAATGTTTGTTCTTAAAAAAAGAATTCACTACTTTTAATTAACCTACGATGTTTAATTAGCTTATCAATACCTAACTATTAAAAAGAAAACATAGGGAAGTGCAACACCACAGGTGCATTTGATTTGATGATAAATAATCTTATTTACCTTTACTAAATAGTATAAGTAATATTCAATAATTCATAGTTTGTTTTTCATATAAGACTTAAAACCGCAAATATACCTACACAATATTCTCCAACAGTAATTACGGCAAACATATCTGTAACTACACAATTTAATAGTATTGAATAACATACCAGCCCCGGTACAAGAGCCACGGTCAAGTTCAAATACACGTAGAACACATATAGTTTATGTAGATCCATAAATTCGACGCTCAGCGGTATCATAACGAAGAGCAAATAATGGGGCGTAACAGCTATCTTGATTTCAATGCAGCCAGAAAGCGCTGAATAAAGCGATCTTACTATAAACGATCTAGCGAACGCAATCGCTGTAGTGACAACAGTGAAAATTACAACTGTCGTGTCAATCATAGTAAATGGGGACATCGTACCAAAATCATAAACTCCAATTAAACCTACGCCGAATATTTCGTTCGCTCTACTCAACGATGACGGCTGAAATCAAAATGTTTATTTTAAATTACTTCGAGTTTCATGTCAATGCTTCTCTGATTGGTTTTTATTCCATTACTGAAAACTTTATTTCAATTTGAAACAATCATTGCCCACTTATGAATTTCTCTATTTAGAAGCATTCTAGCGCGAAATGTTTGCTATCCGTTGAGGATAATGGGAGACACACAGCATTCATGTTTATTCATAGGAGAAAAAGAATTCGTTCTTATTAGATAGCTTAAAGGCCCTGAGTGCTTGCGATACAGAAACGTTTACCTACCTATGGTAAAAATGTACCCATAACAGTAACATAAATATATGTGCACCATGCTACTAATGGGTAGAAATTACCCGCGCCTTTAAAGGTCTGTGAAGTCACGTTTTTTGTACAAGGAACATTAATACAAATGATTATAAATAACTAATGCCTTGAATAAGTAAATAATAAAAATAAATTGAGTATAATAATTAATATTTTAATTAATGAATACTTGTTCAACACTCCTGAAGTTTATTTAATTTTGATACATAATCCGGTGAGGCATTACGTGGGCTCATTTCAATTACTTTGTGCTGAATTTATCATAAAAGTTAATTAATACGGGTTAACAAAACACCATTTAATTATAACAGTTCCACGTTTCTCGTTTCATTAAACTTATTATAGATTATTTTATAGAAGACGAATATGGCCGTTGTGTGAATGTATCAAGTACGGAAACGGCCATTAAACAGATTGACTTAAATATGTTCTCAGTGAATGGTTACCGCTGAGACGGTGGTTGTGAGAGACGAAGCCAGTATATATTAATTTTAAAAATATTTTTGTAGTTATACTTCTTTAGGCGCGTTATAAAAAATTGGTGAGAGTGACATTTTACGGTGCGCGCGCACCGTGACACAAAATTATCAGTATGAAGTTTTTAAACCAGCCGGGCCCCGAGCGTGCGCGAGCGAGATGGGAATAAGACATGTAAAAAGAAATAGAATATGCGTGAAGTTAGCAGCTATGCCAAGAATTTTGAATGACCATAATGACCTTTATTTTTTCAAAGAAATTTAGCAATGCTTTTTCATAAAGACCTATTGTTACTTAGTTAAAAGGTTATGGAACATACCTAGTTATTAAATTGAATGAATAATATAATAAAATAATCAATAATAATAATAATAATTAATATTAATTAAGAATTGAATAATATACTAAATATTAAATATTATTAAATCATTAACGTTAAATATTTATTATTAATTATTTCAAATTTAAAAAAAATAAAGAAAGCCAAAGAAGTATAATTTCTTACGCGCGTACATAAGTACACGCACCCCTTTTTTTCCTGGTGTAGGTCTAAACCATCCCACACAAATTACATTAAAACAAATACATTACGAGTACCTATAGTGCAAATACACTGCTTCTAATGCCGCTACCAATTTACCCGATTTGTGGTTAATTAGTAGTCGAAAGGAACATCTAGAATATAATCCCGTATTAATAGATATTATCCATATTAATTATGGTTGTTATATTGAAAACTGGGCACTTCAGACAATCCTTTCTATGTATGAGTTTTTGACGACTAAAACGTGCCAATTTAGGAGATAAAAAAATCATAACACATTCACAGTTGAGAAGAAGTTTACTTATAAAAAGCTTGAATCCTAAATACAAACTGGCATAGCTTGTGCTAAATCCGAATAAATTCCCTTATATAATAATATCTAAAACAATTCCAATAAATAAGTACAATAAATTTAGTTGAGATACGCCATCATGGCGACACATCGCACTATCCTGTGGCTATTAATTTAATGACAAGAAAATTTAAACAGACTGAGAACTACGTTATATTCCTCGTACGAAGTTGCTGTTGAACTAATTGAATAGCTTTCTATAGAGGTTACGCTATATATACAACGTTTAGTTTGAAACTCCATCAGAATCGTGTAATGGAGCTCTCAACTTTGTGCTAACCTTGACTTTACAACCCGATATTCTAATTACTGCATATTGAACGCAGGACCACGTGTATGAACTATGTTAACAACATTTCATTGACAGGATGGGATTTTCTAATACCATCTTAAGAGAAGTATTTTAGTACTGTATACAATAAACCATTGTTTCCATGGTAACGAGAATGTTACTATCTTCCCCACAATAAGAACGCATTTCTTTGAAGCATAATTTTTAAAGTCACCTGGGCCACGTGTTGAGCCTCGACCGCTACCAACTTCGTTAATTAATTACAATGGGTAAAATCCAGGATATACGGGGTGTTGGTAGAAGGAAGGAAGACGGGTATTGCAACTGCGGAAGAGTTGCTGCAATTGGCACAGCAGAAGACAAACCATACGAGACATACTTTATTTTTAAAGCATGCAACGTTCACACAAATTTCTTTCTCCTTAAGTTTATTCTTCATCTGCTTAAACTATTAATAAAGCGGGTTTGTAGGCATTAATCAATACTATTCAATAAAAATATTACCTACGATCAATGCGCCGTACTCTTGATAGGAATTATTTCGTAATATTATGAATTTAAGCGAAAGCCAATCTACAGTCCGGTGTTAAATAATTGATTAAAGATATCTATTATTTTCATAGGCATCAAGAGAACCTTTTAAAAGCTTTATAAATATGTTAAGCGAGGCCTTAAAAGTTCTCAATTTCTACCAACGATTCTCATCGCTCTAGCATTCATCTAGTATTCAAAAGAGTGGACATCCATAACTAAGAAAGGAAGGTAAGAAAAACCTATCTAACACTTATGGTTTAATAAAATACTTAACAACATCTTGAAATATCTTAAAATATCAATACATTTAAACACTCAAGGTTTAAATTCATAGAACTCAATATTTTATAGAATTTTTAGTCTAAACGATTGTCATAAACAAAAGAGCTTTATTTTATTAAAGTGCACATTACTTCAATCGAGTTTATATATAAAAAAATATTAATTTTTATCACTCTTACTTGGTTCGGCTAGTGTTAAATTTATTGTAATACAAATGTTCATAAATGTAACAGATCAATGCATAATTAATTATATAATTTTATGAATACAACATACATACAATTATTCACTCCATCGAATATTTAATTAACGAACATATAAATTGTAGGTCAGATAAATTGAATTAATATATTCACTATAATATTATAATAATTAACATGTCTAATAAATGCCTTTGAGCTATTGAAATCATTGAATTAATTATACTTCGTTCAAATAGGCATTAATAGTAACACAAACATCAATAACGTTATGTAAAACCAACTAATAAAATCTAAAATGGTATTTAGTATTTTTCACAACAAATAAGGCTTGTACAAAAATCTCTACTCAAAGGTAATATAGTTTGCTAGATTAAGTCTAAAGACATTTTAATAAAAGCATTTTCCGCTGTGAAAAGCTTCAAAGGAATTTAAAATAAATATTCTCGTAGCTAGACAAAACTTAATAAAATTCTAGTTACAAGGTTAAGGTTACCTTGTTTTATGACAGCGTAAACTATGAGCCAGCCTTCGCCTACGCTTGATATTAAATTGTAATAAGTAACTATTAAGTATTAAATTTTATGTAAGTCTTAGCTTATGTATTTAGTCTAAGTTTTATGGGTGTAACATTACTTTTAACAAATACGATATAAATTTACAATTTTTTAAATATTACGTTTAATAAATACGAATCTCTGAGCCTGTTTTCATAACAGGTATGTAGGGTAGGTCCTTTGTCGTGGAACGAATGAATAATTTTATAAACTTCAAATAATAGTGTGTGTATTTTAAGTTTGTGATTATAATATATATATACCACTACTTTGTGGAACCAGCTTCCCACTGAAGTATTTCTGAACCAATTCGACTTAGGGTCCTTCAAGAAAAGAGCGTACCAATTCTTGAAAGGCCGGCAACGCTCTCGCGAGCCCTCTGGCATTGAGAGTGTCCATGGGCGGCGGTATCACTTAACATCAGGTGAGCCTCCTGCCCGTTTGTTCTATAAAAAAAATATATAAATCAAACCAAAGAAATCCTGTATGTAAAATACTAACAAAATATCTTTCTTGTAAATACTAACAATCAGGGCCATAATTAAATATTGAATTTAAATTATATATAGAACTTAACCCGAATATAATATTGAGTCATTATGACAGCTGAGTTGTGAAGAGCTTATAAAGATGTGCTAAAAAGTAAGGAAACTCGTATGTTTGAAAATAGATAATGAATTGGTTTAATACTGAGATAATCAATTGGTATAATTTGAGTGTCGTGGTAAATGCGGTGGCCTATTAGTATGTTTTATAAATGACACTGTTTGCAAGTGTGTGTATTTGTAATACTTAATTCGTAAAAAGTTTGTTGGATGACCAGAACGGGGCACGTACGTTTCATAAAGATTTTTAACACAACGAAACGCGTTACAACTATATATAGGAAATAAAACTAGATAATAATAGGTTAGCAACACTGCACGTTATGATTTATTTGTACAAAAGCTAACGTGTCATCTACATAATTAGCATGCAAAATTGATATTTTAAACAAATGTTCAAATAAATTTACTCACGTATTTTTTCTTTGGCTCTGTCAAGTCCAATATTTGGTAGAACGCCGTCGTGGTGTATGAAGTACATAATAACACAATCACAATAAAGAGCGTTGATAGCGTCCTCCAAAGAAAAGTAATTTTAAATAGCTGCAATTTAAACCACAATATCTTATGTTTCAATTGATTTTTCGAATTTCAATAAAAATAAGCATAACGGATGAATTCTGAGAAAAACTAAATGGGCAAATATTTCGTTTTCCACAAAACACCGATATCGGAGAGCGATGGAATCACGGCTTTACATCATTGGATTTTTATTTCGATGTGCACAGTTTCAAATGTGTGTGAAGGGAAACCTGCCTAAAAAATATAAAAAAATAGATACAGGCATCAATAGATTGTAAAAAACTATAATATTCGGAACTATTTCGAACTGAATATGAAACTCGGCATAACTAATTTATTTGCAAGAATATGGTACAAAAATGTTTTACTGGTACAATGTAAAGTACAAATATTCTGCCATACATATAATGGCTTAAAAAGGAATATTACATAGAAATTACATACATTATGAGTCATACCATTAGAGTCAATTCTTATATTCATATCTCTAAATAAATACCTTCAAAAGGGCTCTATCAGCGATTGTTGAGATAAAAAAATTGAACAGCCAAACGATCGCAATGATGAAGAACTTTGTCGATAGGTTGTTTCTATCAAAGTTTATGAAGAGTTTTCTGAAAAATATGCATTGAAACTTTACGAACAGATTTGTGACCGATATAAATTGTTGGATTCTGAGTTTCTACTTGTTTGACTAGTTCTGTTATAAAAAGCATTTTCATCAAGTACTTTTTAATAATTTAAGGTTGATTCCTAGAAGTATTTGATAAAGATTTGTTTTCGTATTCTCCCTAAATCATTCGTTAAGTAATCGAGATTTAAATTTTCAAGATCATTAGTTATTTAAACCGTACCAATAAATTGCTATGTCGATAGTCAGTACATTCCAGAACTTGGCGGAAATGAATATTTACATAAGTAATGCTTTTTCCTTTATATTATATTGTAAGTGATGTTTGTGTGTGTTTTCTTATAATATTTTTTGTTTTGCTATTATATAGTGTATGTATGTTGCTATTTTTATGTAATGACTCTTAAGTTGACTGTATTTTTGTTATTAATAAAAAATGTTTATTCTTTAAAAAGGGTTTTACATTTTTTTTTCATTTAGAAAACGTTTTAACTTATTTATTTTTGCTTATAATTTTCTTAGAGACTCACTGGTACAATTTTCTGATTAATAAATATCTTGAATATTAATTACTCCAATATATATTTATAAATAAGGTATCCTTAGTATTTTTTGCATGCTATGATTTTTTTGTATTCACACTAAAAGCCAAAGTATATATCAGTCTAACTCCTGCCGTTGTTCCATTTAAATATTAATTTCTCTATACGATTGACAACTGCGTGCCTTTCTTGTTTTTTTAACTTGATTATTAAAAGCGAGAGTTTATCAACGGCCAGCTAATTCTTTGTGGTAACTTAATTGTGAACAAATAAAAAACGAGGTAACATTTGAAAAACGACTGAGAATACAACACATTTTTCAGTAACGTTTCCCACATCTTTTTCTAATCGAAAGAAAAATTCATAGAAATAAATACACTAAGTGTATTTTAATTAATAATTTAAATTTTATAAATTTAAGTTAATGATATAAATTCTATTGATAAATTGTATAGAAATATTATATATTCATTTTATTGTAGCACTGATTCATCTGTAAGATTTTACATATTATAAAGTACAAACAGGCTAAAGTTACACCTGCCTAAAAATGTCAATTGCTCTTCTCGAATCACTGATATTTTTATATTGAAAATATGAAGCACGGGGCAAGTCCTTAGCGGTGCGAACGAGCAACGATGTGGCTAAATACGTAGTGCGAGCCCTCAGAATGTCAAACATATTATCTGTTTGACATTCCACCTGAACCACGCTGTGTGCCTGGATGTCTGATGATAAAAAGGTGATGATGGTGATGTGCTGCTACTTATAGTTTACTATAATTTGCATTCCCTTACAGCCCTCCTTATTCGTAATGAAAATTATCTTTTACTGGGTCTTATACGCAACAAAACAAAATATTAAAATAACTTACGTATATTTATTCTTAATATTGTTTTATCAA